>NC_041373.1:17181316-17498816 GCF_900634415.1 Cottoperca gobio | reverse complement strand
ACACTCTTAAATCAACTCATGTCTGTAGTATTATGAGCAGTAAGTGTATATATATATATATATATATATATATATATATATATCTTGACGTACTCATCAAAAAAGAAAGAAAAGCAGCACTAATATTGGGCCACAAGCAAAGAAAGTCATATTTAATATTAAAATATTTTTAGCATTCCTCTGTGCCAGCTACAAACTATACAAGGATCATCTCCAAACACTGTTTTGATTTGTTAATCCTTTTAAATAATTCCATTATAAAGCAGGTCAGACTAAAGACAAGCAGACTTTTCACCTTCTCCAATGTGGTAATATTACGTAGATTAATAAATAGTTTGACACTTTGGACACTTTTTGAACACATTGCTTTATCTGATACAACATTCTGGAAATAAATGTCGTTTTGTTCCTTAAAATCAGATGGTTTCAAAGACAAAGTAGCAGGGAATACATTGTACGGTAAACAGATTTAGGATAAGCCCACATCCTTTTTGCTGTGATGCAATAAGAGTATACTGATGCTTAATGGTATGCAACTCAAGTAACTGATAGTCTAAGTGCATTATGCTTCTGTGAGATCGAAGCTATAGATCCTTATGCCTTTCAGCTGGCTGTCAACTTCCCAAATACTTGGATCGAAATATGCCAAAGTGAGCATTAAGATATTATAGGAGACACACACTTTGTGTACAGCCATGAAGTGTATGATGCACATGCGCCTGTATGGTTCTGCATGTGGCTGATCAGAGCTTTGCAGCTATATGGTTTCTCCCCTTTATGGATTTTCAAATAGATTTTTAACAAAGCTGCTGAAGTTTCTTCCACAAGTAGGAGAAGTCCCTTTCTTTTTCATGTGACTTTCCACATGCTGCACCAATTTTTTCTGAGGGATTCAGACGAACTCCACAGATGCCACAAATACATTCTTGATTATCTGAGTGACATAAGGTTTCTTCTATGAGGTCGGCTTTGTAATGGCAGGATTTCCCCACAGGATCCGCGAGGAAATGTATCAGAGCGGCTTTGAATTCTATATTTCACATGGGACTCGATGAATGTCCTGTCTGTGACTTTTTAATGTCCCATCCCCCCCACTGTAAATCATCTTTGCTGTCTCTACTCATCTTTAGAATAAAACAGATGGATGTGATTGGCTGATTCTGGCACCTCTTACTCAGGCACATTGTTTACTAGTTTAGTTGATTTTACAAACCATCTGTCTGTGCTATGGCAGGTTTAATGACAATATTTGTCAATTTCAAGTTAATATACCTATTCTGTTCACCAAAAGATGATGCTCAGTGCAAAGCACAGTAATGAGCACCTTGGACATAAGTATCTTATAGTGCAGAGAGTGCACTTGAGGTGGAATACTTAACAAATTCAAATCTCCACAACTAATGTAGAGAAGAAAAGATAACAAAAGAGTAGAAGAGAATGGAGACATTGCTGTTGCAGTGTTTATTGATGTATATGCATGTTGCAAATATGGGTAGGCTACTGATTTTAATAATAATATTGTTATTATTTAGCGGGTTCTATTTCCCATCCTAGTTTATGTATTTAATTGTTAGCATATTTTATATACTTTGTCAAGTGGGTTTTATCTTCCATCTTATTTTCCATTAAATAAGTTATTTGTGCTGAATGTCTTGTATGAAAAGTATAAAAAATATTTAAAACGTATTATTATTATTTATTTATTAAGTGTTACTGCATAACAACACTGCTGGAATTGTTTAGTATTAATTAAGGTTAGGTTTATTTTATTCGAGTGCAAAATCAGAACTTTTGCAGTGATGCTTTTAATCTGAAAAACACTAACCGGAAGTGTTTTTCATCTGGCCGGAACTGCTCATATATTTCTAGCGGCGAGTTGTTATTAGCCAGTCAAAAATATTATCCACTCGTTAAATACAGCTAATTTTCATCCAACTTGTACTTTGTTTAATATACACAAGTATTTCAGCAACCCGACTACACTCACAGTTATTTTCTTCTTCTTCTTCTTCCCCGTTTTGTTCAATAACCCCACCTGTCAAAATTGAGCTAGCCAGTTAGCTTGTAGCTAAGCTAGCCAGTGTGAAGCAGGGGGACCAGGTACAGTTTTAATGTTGTCAACATAACGTTAGTAAAAGGATCGCTAATGGCAGCTCGGCAACCCTTCATAGACTCGGATACTTCCGATGAAGCAGTGAGGGCGACCTGTGACGATGCAACCATATGTAAAAGGTACCGTGCAGCAGCAACGTTCATTATCTAACCTCCAATCATATGGCTTTAATTGCAATATGTGACTTAAGTTGAAGCATTAAAGTAGTTAATGCATATCAAATGCCATGCTGCAGTAATGCTTCAAAACGTCATAGCTACAGGTAATAAAGCAACTTTATCCAACATTAAATGGAAGACTACATCTCAGTTTTACTGTACTGTCATCCCCAATAACTAGTATACATAGAGCAACATGGTGGTCCTGAAAAACACTATTTTAATTTGATCTATCTTGTTTTCACTACCAACAACAGCCTCAACAATTTGACAGCAGGCAGGTAGTGTACTCTGCTGCCCATGGTTTATTATGGGGAGGTTTGTGAGACCTGTATGGATCAGACCACATAGTGGAGGAAGAAGTATTAAGATCCTTTAAGTTAAAGAACTAATGCCAAACTGTGAAAATATTATGTTACAAGTAAATGTCCTGCATTTAAAACCTTAAGTATGTAAGCATAATGTACCTACAGTTAAAGTATGCATTTTATTGTATTTATATCACTGCTGCATTAATGTGTCTGTTGCATTGTACTGCTTTAGATGTTTAATGTTGTGCTAATTTGAACTCCTGTTAGTTTGATCGAAAGAAATGCATCATATTCTATAAGATCCTCATGTTTGTAGCTTTGTCTCTGTCCTGTGAGAACCACGTATCTCTAAAAAGTAAACGTTTCATGAGATTCAGCTTTGTGATGATGCATTTTCCAGCTGATCCAAGAGGGTTTTTAAATAATTTATTCATCTTATGAAGGAGGAGAATGTTCTCAAGCAACACTTCATCGCTCAATCACAAAGATTCAAAACCAACACACCTGGAGATGCATGGTTTTCACTGGACAGGAAGGATGATGTCAAATTGTAATTTGAAAAGTAACAAGCTGTCAGACAAATGTAGTAAAAAGTACTGAGATGTAATGGAGTAGAAGTATAAAGTTGCATAAAGGGAAAGTGGATCTGCCTTTAAGATCGTGATCCTATTAACAGCATATCTTTCTGGGGGTAATTTGATTAAAACAATAAATGTGTTAAATAGGATTTATGTAGAATGATGTATGTCACCTCCTCATCATATATCTACTTGGTGTACTAGGTTTGCTACCAGTAAAAGCTACTGGAAGGACCCCTATATCCAGTACTTTGTTAGATCTGTCGGGGAGCGGAAGGCACCGGAAATCAATAGAGGTAAGTGATACTCTCTCTTCTTTCACTTTTTTATTTATTGGAAAATAACTCATCAGCTTGGTGAAGGGCTGCATGTGTGCAACTTGTATATGAGCAGCACTACAATTCATAGAACGTAAAACTAAGATTGTCTGTAGCAGGTGCCTCACGAGCGCCTTGCTGCAGCGTTAAAGGAATGCATGCATAGAGTAATGATGGCCATCTATAGAACTATCAACACCTCACTCTACAATGTGGTTAGTGAGTAGTTGTCTGCGGTAAATTACCCCACTCACACTGTCAAAATGTGCACATAAACGTGTAAAGGCTTCATGTATGTTAAATCTTATTTGTTATAGTATTAATAAATGCTACATTGCAAAGCCACGCTGAAATGGCCAGAGGAATGTTTTTTGTTTGTGATGCAGTCCAGGTGTGTGTTTTATTAGCTTATGTTTCTTATCTCATTTGACAGGTTACTATGCCCGCGTTCAAGGAGTTAACCATCTGCTCGACGCCTTTATAAGGAAAACAGAGTGTGACTGTCAAGTAATCAACCTGGGCGCTGGACTGGACACCACGTTTTGGAGACTTAAGGTTTGCAGCTCACTGCCAGGACTAGATGTGACTCATGTTGCTTTTTGCTGCATCATATACACTTATCTATATTTAACCCGTGTGCCTCACTAAGGACATTTTGGCTTTTTTAATTTAAGTGTTTGTGCTAACACAATGCTTTTTTGTTTTTTTATCTGACACTTGCTGCTAATTTTTAAATTTTTGTGATTTCTTTTTTCTTTCTTAAAAAACAACAAGTGGTGTTTAGGCCTCATGTAAACAAACTGTCATTTAAAGGGTTTAAGCATCTGAAAATGATTGTTTGGTAGTTATGATCAGGACTGTTAAACTATTTAAATAAAATAAATAAAATAAATAAAATAAATAAAATAAATAAAATAAATAAAATAAATAAAATAAATAAAATAAAATAAAATAAAATAAAATAAAATAAATAAAATAAAATAAATTACAATTAAATTACAATTAAATTACATAAAATCAAAGTTTAATTAAATGAATTACAATTAAATTAAATAGAAATGGAATTGGAAAATAATATTAATGCATAGTATTTTTTTTTTTACCAGTTTTAGGAAGGGGACATTTTTGTCCTCAAAGGTAGCAAGTGAGAGTTTTTATTTAAAATAAATAAATCTGCACAAAAAAATAAAAGTGCATCGACGTCAACGTTGGAAAAATAAAAATAGCATTTTGTATACAGAAACTAATTAAATTGTTTGAATTAAACAACAGTGTCATTATGTAAACAAACGTGCATTCAAAGTTAAAATAGTTATGATCCGGACAGATGTTGGTTAAAAGATTTAAGTGAAAGTGGAAAATAATACTAATATATCATTTTGTTATAGGATCAGAACCTCATGCCACGGAAGTTTTTTGAAGTGGACTTTCCAACAGTTGTGGCCAGAAAAATACACAATATCAAGTAAGACAACCGTATTATTATTATTATTATTATTATTATTATTATTATTATTATTATTATTATTATCTTATTTTTATCTCCCGTACCGTGTGCCATGCATGAACCGGATCTGCCACAAGCTTCCCTCACAGATCAGGTTATGATGGATATTCATTATTCAATATGTTACATGCATATTAATAAGGGAAATGTCTTTAGGTCGTTATTATAACTGAGCAGCACATGCGCTTTTTTTTCCTTCTCTGGCTTTGGTGTTGCAATGTGGGGTCAAGATCTGTAGAGGGAGACAGAGATACATGTATGTAAGAATGTCTGTTATATATATATATATATATATATATATATATATATATATATATATATATATATATATATATATATATATATATATATATATATATAACAAAGTATATTATTATGTAAATGAGATAGTTTGCAGGACTGTTGTATTAGACTACATTAGTTTCAGCTGTGTGTGTGTGTGTGTGTGTGTGTGTGTGTGTGTGTGTGGCTTCAGGTTTACTGTTGCCGGGCAGTTTTGGTTATTAATTACTGTTAATGCTGTTTTTCTTTTGTTATTTTTCTTTGACTAGAACAAAACCTCCCCTGTCCAAACCCCTCATTGAAACCCACTCTACAGACTCCTTACTACTTGGTAATAAACGTGACATATCTCTGTGCTTCAGTCAGTCTGTGTAGTATCGTGTTCCACTTCCTCACAGCGTATGTGTGTGTTCGCTCAGATGCCCACAGCCTTGACTCAGACCGGTACTGTATCATTGGAGCCGACCTCCGAGACATCTCCAACCTGGATGAAAACTGAAGAAGTTCCAGCTGAATCCGGAGTATGTGAAGATCTACTTTCTTTTCTCAGTTTCATCTCAACTTCATGCTTCATGCTGCATGTACTAACCTGAGGTCGATGTTGGATTAAGTCCTTCGTGCTGCTCTTTGTCAGTTGTCCTTAGTTTTCCCAGCATGTCTAATCTAATAATAACAAAGTCACTCCAGTGTCTGAAGGCTGAAATGCAGATAATGTCTGACGCCTGGAGCCTGATTTCAACAACACAAAATGTATGTTTTGAATATTAAAACACTCAACTTCCTGTGGATTTGCTAAAATGTTGCTAAAATTGCTGCTCTGAAACTATTGGAATCCACTGCAACTGACCGGACCAAAGCACGGGGCGGGTTTATGGTAGTTGGATAGCACAGGCGGTACTACAGTCACTTTACCGCACCGTTGTGATGAAAAGAGAGCTGAGCCAGAAGGCAAAGCTCTCAATATACCGGTCGATCTTCGTTCCTACCCTCACCTATGGTCATGAAGGCTGGGTCATGACCGAAAGAACGAGATCACGGGTACAAGCGGCCGAAATGGGTTTTCTCAGACGGGTGGCTGGCGTCTCCCTTAGAGATAGGGTGAGAAGCTCAGCCATCAGGAGAGACTCGGAGTAGAGCCGCTGCTCCTTTACGTTGAAAGGAGCCAGTTGAGGTGGTTCATCTAGTAAGGAGCCACCTGGACGCCTCCCTAGGGAGGTGTTCCAGGCACGTCCAGCTGGGAGGAGACCCCGGGGAAGACCCAGGACTCGGTGGAGAGACTATATCTCCTCACTGGGAACGCCTCGGGATCCCCCAGTCGGAGCTGGAGGATGTGGCCCGGAGAAGGAAGTCTGGGGTTCCTTACTGGAGCTGCTGCCCCCGCGACCCGACCCCGGATAAGCGGTAGACGATGGATGGATGGAAGGTTACGGGATGTTTTCTGTGGCGCCAGCTCTTAACTCACACGGCAGTAACTGTATTTATCCGGGGAAGTTTCTCTCGGCGTGAGGCTCTCTTTGTCAGGAAGCTGTGAAGTGTGAAGCGTGAGTTTAGGTTTTAGGGTCATTACTTGTTATTGTTCCGCTCGCACTAAACGTTGGTGTGAAAGTACGATGAGTTTACGGTGGCAGGATGTTTTAAAGTCTTACAGGTCAGTCAGTGTCAGTTAATTAGTAAGATATTTTTAAAATGTTAGAAATGTCAATGAAGTTTGGTGGAAAGGAAAGGACTTGTTATGTTTCCACAGTTTCTACTGTGAATAATAAAATGTCTGCTCTCTGTTTACTCTGGATCCAGATAACAGAAGTTATAACATCGTTTTTTAACAACAGATTTCGAGGCTTGTTTAGCAGAATTACAGTCTCTCTGTTCTTTCTAGTTATGTTGTTGTGGTTAAGTGTGTTACTGCTCTCTCTCCCAGACTGCCGACGTTGCTCCTGTCAGAGTGTGTGTTGGTCTACATGACGCCTTCCCAGTCGTCCAATGTCGTTCACTGGGCTGCAGAAACCTTCCCGACCGCCATGTTCATCAACTACGAACAGGTGAACAAAACTAATGACTTCTGTGAACGGACACCTGAAGTATCTGGGCGTTCATTATAAAGGTGTTCGAATAGGCAGAAGTAGTAAATGTGTGTGTGTGTGTGTGTGTGTGTGTGTGTGAGAGCGGAAATGTAATAACGTAGCCGAACTGTGATCCGTGCGTCCAGGTGAACATGAGCGATCGATTTGGCCAAGTGATGATCGAGAACCTGCAGCGTCGCCAGTGCACCCTGGCAGGAGTGGAGGCCTGCCGGTCTCTGGACTCTCAGGTAACCTCCGCCACCCCTCGCTCAATATTTCACAAGAGGATTATTATCATGAGTTGAGCGGCTCAGTGAGTCCAAAATGCAAGAATGATTTGAGGGTCTGATGTTGGAGAGATCAGTAAAACGTATTTGAACGTGTTGTGTGCAGAAGGAGCGGTTTCTGAAGACGGGCTGGGAGCACGCTGATGCTCTGGCATGATGGACGGTCTACAGATGCTGCCTCAGGAGGATGTGGGAAGGTAATGCGGCTTCACACGCCCCGCATCGGGAGCTAGAGCGGCTCATTCATTAATGATAAACATGAATATTTCTTGCAGGAATTGAGCGCCTGGAGTTCCTGGATGAGAGGGAGCTGTTGCAACAAACTTCTTCAGCACTACAGCATCAGCTGGGCCTCCAAAGACAAACTCAATCTGGGTAATGCACGTGTTCTGTAACACTTCCACGAGCATGAATCGGTGTGTTCGTAGTAGGAAATATAAAACTATGACTGCTCATTTCCAGGGTAATCCCGATGGCGCCATGCTGTCCGTTAGTTTATTTACTTTGTATTAGTAATATGTGTAAAATGTTTCATATCTTTCCACGTGTCCTCCCAGTTTGAATGTCAGGTGTGGTCATTTACAAGAACAGGTCGTGTTTCTGTTTCCTCAGGTCTGTCACATTTGGCGTTTTGAGTGTGAAACGGCTCCACTGTTGCACATGCACGTACATGTGTGCACGCCAAAGTCAACAACGGAAGAAGAGGTGTGAAGGGAGACACTGGGAAAGAGGAAATACTTATTCTCCATCAAGCCCTCAACTGGGAGCTGTTCTGGTGCGAAAACCCCCGACATCAGCGGAATATGATTTGACGAGCGTCCTTTTGCCACCCCCCGAACATGTACGAAGAAAAGAGATGTTTAGGTTGATAACTGTGAAGAGGTTTGTCTCCACACTGGCTCTAACTTGTAAATGGATCAAGTTTGTTTTATTAATTTTCTTTTATGTGCCATTTTGATTTTATTTATTCATCAAGTGTACTTCCAGACTCATTTCATTACAAGCCGTACGGACATGCATGTGATAGGACTTAGTGTCGAACTGCAAGAAATGCTTTACATCGCAACTACTACTTCATTTACATTTGCCCGTAAAGTGTTTTCTATTCTTGCAGCTAGTTTTCAAACGGCAGAGAGGACATGACAGATTAGTTTGGTGATAGATCATATTTGATGAAGGCTGTTTAAGTGCAGTTGAATAAAAATGAGCTTTGTGTAGACTGTGTTGCTCTGTTCATTTATTTACCTTGTTATGGACTTTGTACCACACAGCTGGGCTAATCGGCTGTGGGAGGGACACGTTATCATTAGAATAATCATGTATATATATATTATAGTATATATATATATATTATATATTTTAGTATATTATAATATATATATATATATATATATATTATAATATATGTGCTATATCTATATATCATATATATATATTGATACTACTATACTATAATATATATAGATATATTACTAATATATCTATATTATATCTCTACACTACTATATATATCTTCTTCTAATATATTATCTTATTATAATATATCTTATATCTCTTATATTCTATTCTATATCTCTTCTTCTCTTATCCTCTCTCTTTTCTTTTCTCCTCTATCTTCTTCTATATCTCTCTTCTCCTCTCTCTCTCTCCTCTCTCTCCTGTCCTCTCTCCTCTCTCTCCCTCTCTCTCTCTCCCCTCTCCTCTCTCTCTCTCCTCTCTCTCCTGTCCTCTCCTCTCTCTCTCCTCTTCCTCTCTTCCTCTCTGTCTCTGACTCTTCCTCTCTCTTCTCCTCTCCTCTCTCTCTTCTCTTCCTCTCTCTCTTCTCTTCTCTCTCTCTTCTCCTCTTCTTCTTCTCTTCTCTCTCTTCTCCTCTCTCTCCCCACCTCTCCTCTCTCTCTTCTCCTCTCTCTCTCCCCTCTCCTCTCTCTCTCTCTCTCTCTCTCTCTCTCTCTCTCTCTCTCTCTCTCTCCTTCTCTCTCTCTCTCTCTCTCTCTTCCTCTCTCTCTCTCTCTCTCGTCTCTTCTCCTCTCTCTCTCTCTTCTCCCTCTCTCTCTCTCTCTCCTCTCTCTTCTCTCTCTCCTCCTCTCTCTCTTCTCCTCTCTCTCTTCTCTCTCTTCTCCTCTCTCTCTCTCTTTAGAACACATTGCTTTATCTGATACACATCAGGAATAAATGTCCTTTTTGTTTCCTTAAAATCAGATGTTTTCAAAGGACAAAGTCGCACGGGAAATCATGTACGGTAAACAATTGAGTAAGCCCACATCCTTTGTTGCGGTGATGCAGAAATGAGATACTGCATCTTATGTTAAATGCCACATCCAATAACTGAATAGTTCTAAGTGGCTTATGCTTCTGTGAGATCGAAGCTAAGATCCTTAGCCTTTCACGCTGGCTGTCAACTTCTCAAATACTGGATCGAAATATTCAAAGTTGAGCATAAGAATATTATAGGAGACACAACACTTTGGTGTACACCATGAATGTAATGATGCAACTGCGCCTGTAATGGTTCTGCATGTGGGCTATCAGAGCTTTGCAGCTAATGGTTTCTCCCCTTTCTGTATTTGTCCAATAGATTTTTAACAAAGCTGCTAAGTTCATTCCACAAGTAGAGAAGTCCTTCTTTTATCATGTACTTTCCACATGCTCACACCAATTTTGTCTGAGGGATTCATACGAACTCCACAGATGCACAATACATTTCTTGATTAGTCTAAGTGGTACATAAGGTGTTTCTATGAGGTCTGCTGTGTATTGCCAGGATTTCCCCATACAGGAGCCGCGAGGAAATGTATCAGACGGCTTTGAATTCTAATTTCACAGGGACGCTATGAATGTCCTGTCCTGTGAGGCTTTTTTAATATTCCCGTCCCCCCCCACTGTAAATACATCTTTTGCGTCCTAACTCTCTTTAGAATCAAAACATGATGATTTGATTGGCTGATTCTGGCAACTCTTACTCAGCACATTGTTTACTAGTTTAGTTGATTTTACAAACATCTGTCTGTGGCATGGCAGGTTTAATGACAATATTTGTCAATTTTCAATTTAATACCCTATTCTTCACCAAAGATGATGCTCAATGCAAACGCACATATTGAGCACCTTGACATAAGTATCTTAATAGTGCATAGAGTGCACTGAGGTGGAATACTTGAACAATTCAAATCTCCCACAACTAATGTAGAAAAGAAAAGTATAACCAAAAGAGTAGAAGAGACGGGAGACATTGCTGTTTGCAGTGTTTATTGGATGTATAATGCCATTGCAAATAGGGTACGGCTACGTTGATTTTAATAATAATATTGTTATTATTAGCGGGTTCTATGTCCCATCCTAGGTTTAGTATTTAATGTGTTAGCATATTTTATATACTTTGTCAAGTGGGTTTTATCTTCCATCCATTTATTTCCATTAATAAGTTTTGTGGCGAATGTCTTGTATGAACAGTTAAAAAATTTTTAAAAATCTATATATTATTTATTTATTAAGTGTTACTGCATACACACTTCTGAATTGTTTAGTATTAATTAGGTTAGGTTTATTTTATTCGAGTGCACAATCAGAACTTTTAGATGATGCTATTTAATCGAAAACACTAACCGGAAGTGTTTTTCATCTTGCCGGAACTGCTCATATATTCACGCGAGTTGTTATCTAGCCAGTCAAAAATATTATCCACTCGTTAAATACCGCTATTTTCATCCAATTTGTACTTTGTTTAATATACACAATTATTTTCACCAACCCGACTAACCCTCACAGTTATTTCTTCTTCTTCTTCTTCCCCGTTTTGTTGCAATAACCCCAACCTGTCAATTGAGCTAGCATTGCTCGTTTTATCTAAGCTAGCCAGTGTGGAAGTCAGGGGGACCAGGTACATTTTTTTAATGTTGTCAACATAACAGTTGTACAAAGGATCGCTAATGCAGCTCTGCAACCCTTCATAGACTCGGATCCTTCCGATGAAGCCAGTTGAGGGCGACCTTACGTGCACATATGTAAAAGGTCACCGCTGCAGCACAACGTTCACTTATCTAAACCTCCATCATATGGCCTTAATATTGCAAATGTGGCTGGAAGTTTAAGGCCTTAAAGTAGTTAATGCATATCAATGCCATGCTGCAGTAGATGCTTCAAACGTCATAGCTACGGTATAAGGCAACTTATCCACCATTAAAATGGAAGACACATCTCAGTTTTACTGTACTGTCTCCCCATACACTATATAACATAGAGCAACATGGGAAGGGGTGGTCGCTAAAAACACTATTTTAATTTGAATCTATCTGTTTTTCATCTACCAAAACAGCCTCAGCAATTTGGACACAGGCAGGTATGGTACTCTGCTGCCCATGGTTTATGTATGGGGAGGTTTTTTGAAGACCTTATGGATCAGCCACATAGTGGAGAAGGAAATTAAGATCCTTAAGTTAAGAGAACTAATGCCAAACTGTGAAAATAATGTTTTACAAGTAAATGTCCTGAGTTAAGAACCTTAAGTATGTAAGCAATAAAATGTACCTCAGTTCACAGTATGCATTGTTATTTGTCTTTATATCAGACTTGCTGCTAAGTGTGTCTGTTGCAGATGGGTTACTTGCTGTTAGAGTTTAATGTTGTGCTAAGGTGTTGAACCCCTAGTTAGGGTTTTGATCGAAGAAATGCATCAGTATTCTATAAAGACCTGCATGTTTGTACTTTGTCTCTTCTGTCCTGTGAGAACCACGAAAAGCGTATCGTAAAAAGAAACGTTTCATGAGCGCTTGGTGATGAGCCTGTTCCAGCGGTGATCCAAGGAGGGTTTATTAAACCTTATTCGATTTCAATATCATCTATAAGAGGAGCAATGAAATCGTCAAGAAGCACACTGTCATCGCTCATCCAAAGATTCAAAACACACAGGGAAACCTTGAGTGCATGGTTTTCCACGACCGGAGAGGATGATGTCAAATTGTAAATTGAAAAAGTAAGCAAGCTCAAGACAAATGTAGGTAAAAAGGTACTGAGATGTTAATGGAGTGTAGAAGTAATAAAGTTGCATAAGGAAAGTGGATCTGCCCTTTAAGATCGTGATCCTATCACCAGCATATCTCTCTCCCTACTCGGGCGATCATATCTGCGGGACAATTAAACGACGTATTTGAGAATGTTAGCTATTTCTGAGAATTAGGATTTCTGGTACATATCTCAGTAAATGAATCATAAGAAAAAAAATGTAATGCGCAAAACCACTGGAACGGACTCTAAAACCCAATCACTAAGTGATCTCTATCTTCAGGGATCGATTGCTATAGAGATTAAGCATCCGCTGATCCGCAGCAAGTAACCAGACAGTCACTGCCCGAAAGGAGGAGAAGCAAGAGGTAAGACACTAGATGTCCAGTCGCAAATCTTTCGCTTGCTTTGTCTATTTCTGCCCTGCCTTTGTTCGGGTGCAACTTGGTAAGGGCATGAGAGGAGATTCAATTGAAGCGAGTTGAAACGGGGGCAAAAGTACAAAAAATAAAACAGCCACGGAAATCAATAGAAGTAAGTTTAGTGAACTCGACAACAGGGCTTGCGTGGTCGTGTGGGGGCAAACTCGGGGAACACAGAGTGAATCATCAAACTACAGGCAGGAGAAAGAAAAAAACTTGTAGAGGAGGAGGGTTGCTACAGGGGGATAAAAGCTATGGGAAAATAGCCAACGTCATCAGCGAACTTGGATGCAACACCTGCGCACGTCGCGCACTGGCGGTGGAAAAAAGGGAAGGCAGAAGTAAGGAAAAGGTGACACCACAACACACGCAAGAAAACCACAAAAAAAGTGCACAAAAAAGAACAACGTAAAACTAAGAATTGTCACTCAAAAAGTAGACAGTGCCAAAGGTCCGGCGGGGAGAAGGTCGGGGGAAGGAGGGCGGCTTGGGCTTGCCATCGTTAAATGGCGAACAGGCAAGCATGCATAGATAAATGATGCCATTACCTATAGAACTATCAACCGAACAGCCCAAAAAAAACACACAAACACAACAAATACCCCACATAACACACACTCTAGTCAAAATTTGAATTTTTGGATGATTAGTTTCTCTGCACTTGGCGCTTGCGTGCAAAAATGTGCACAAAATATTAAAAAAAGACGTGTAAACGGCTTCATGTATTGTGTAACACAAAATAACAAAATCACAAAAAACAAAAAAGCGGTCATGGGGGACAAGAAGTAGTGAGCACGATAAAGCGCCTGGTACAAAAGCATATGTGGCAATAGCCTATGATAACGCCTGAAAGCGTAAATAGGGGTTTGTCTTCAGAGTAAGTAGGGTGAAATGAAGTACGGTGGGGCGGGGTGGGGTGCGTGACAGTGTGCCAGGGGTGGGGGTCAAGCGTCGACAAAGATGGGTGATTTACAAGCTGAAATAGCGCCGTGGACAGGTGGGGAATCGTTTTGTTCTGATGCCGGGGTGGGAAAGAAGCTGGGGGCTGAGGGTCCGGCCGGAACAGCCACGAAGTCGAATCGTCGCATTGTGAAAGAAGGAACAAACTCGGTGTTACCTGATGGGGGGGTTATATGAATGTTCATGGTTACGATTGCCTCTAGCGTCGGGGCCCAGCGGGATTGCTAGGTAAACTGACAATAACAAAACATCAAAAAAAATGTAAACAAAAAAAAAAAACCCATCATTGGCTCCCTCGAACGAACCAGTGTATATAGAAAGGAAAAGATTAGACCCTGGCTAAGGGAAGGCACCCACTCTGCGCGTTGCACAAAAAGATTTTACCTAACCCATGGGCTGCGCGGAACTGGACCACCTCAAAACGCGCTGGTGGGGAAGACTTATGGGTGCTCAGGGTAGGGACTGCAAGCACATAAAGTCTCCTGTCTGACTGCAAGCTAATAGCGACTACGAATGTGCTGACTTGCCGACTGGGGTACGCTGGCGGTGGACGCAGGCACGGTCCATTCCGACGTAGAGACCTCTAAGACTTAATGCAGGAAGGCCGTAGAGTTGAAAAGAACTCAAATTCTCACAGGGAACAAATTAGAGAATTGAACTGAATTTATTACAGTTATTAAACGGGAAAAAGAGACAAAAAAAAAAATATGCTTAAACTGATAACTTAAAAATTTCCTGTGTTCCCACCCCCTGTTCCCCTCCCCCCCCTACCACCCGGTTACCCTTCACCCACCTCTTCTACAACCCCTTCTCTCCTCTTTTCCCCCTGTGCCTCCACTCCGGCCCCCTTTTGGGCTTTTTAATTTCAGTGTTTTGTGCTACACAACTGCTTTTTTTTGTTGTTTTATTCTGACACTGCTGCAATTTTAAATTTTTGTGATTCTCTTTTTTTTTTCTTCAACAAAAACAACAAGTGGTTGTTTAGGCCTCATGTAACAAAATGTCATTTAAAGGGTTTAAGCATCTGCAAAAACTGATTGTTGTAGGTTATGATCAGGACGTGTTAAACTATTTAAATAAATATAAAATAAGAAAAAATAAAAAAATAACTAAAATAAAATAATAAAATAAATAAAAAATAAACTAAATAAATAAAATAAAATAAATAAATAAAAGAATAAATTGTACTAAAATAACCTCACCCTCGACCTCCCTCACCCTGCCCTCCTCCCTGCCTCCTACCTCCCCTAAAACCTCCAACTCTCTCCCCCCCGGTTTCAATAAATGAATTACATTAATAAATACAAATGGATTGGGAAAATAATTCTGCATAGTATTTTTTTTTTTGTTTTTACCAGTGTTAGGAAGGGGGACATTTTTGTCCTCAAAGGTTACAAGTGAGAGTTTTTATTTAAAATAAAAAATCATCAACAAAAAAATAAACGTGCATCGAGTCAAAAGTTGGAAAAATAAAATAGGCATTTGTATACAGAAAACTAAATTAATTGTTTTGGAATTCAACACACAGTGTAATTATGTAAACAAAGTTGCATTTCAAAGTTAAAAATAGTTTATGATCCGACAGATGTGGTTAAAGATTTAAGTGAAGTGGAAAATAATACTAAGATTCATCATTTTGTTATAGGAGCAGAACACTATGCACGGAAGTTTTTTTGAAGTGACCTTCCACATTGTGGCCAGAACAATACACATACCGTAAGACACACCGTTTATTATTATTATTATTATTACTTATTATATTATTATTATTATTATTTATTATTATTATAGTTATTTTATCTCCTCCGTCGTTGTGCACTGCATTAACGATTCCTGCCACAAGCTTCCCTCCAATCGGTTTGATGATATTCATTATTCACATATGTTAAATGCATATATAATGGGATGTCTTTAGGGTCGTGTATTATAGATGAGCAGCACATGCGCTTTTTTTTCCCTTCTCTGGCTTTGGTTTTGCCATGGGGGTCGATATTGTAGAGATGGAGACAGAGATACATGTAGTAAGAAAATGTCTGTTATATAGATACTTATATATAGATATAATATATATATATATCTATTATATAAGTAATATTATTATGTAAATGGAGATAGTTTGCAGACTGTGTATTAGACTACATTAGTTTCCTGTGTGTTTTGTGTGTGTGTGTGTTGTGTGTGGTGTGTGTGTGTGGGTGGTGTGTGTGTGGTGTGTGTGGCTTCAAGGTTTACTGTGTGGATTCCGCAGTTTTGTTATTATTACTGTTAATGCTGTTTTTCTTTGTTATTTTTTTTGACTAGAAACAAAACCTCCCTGTCCAAACCCCCTCATTGAAACCACTCTACCAGACTCCCCTTACTACTTGTGTAATAAACTTGACATATCTCCTGTGTCTCAGGTCAGCTGTGTAGTTCGTGTCCACTTCCTCACAAGCGTAGTTGTGTGTCGCTCAGAAATGCCCACAGCACTTGACTTCAACCGGTACTGTATCTTGAAAGCCGCCTCCGAGACATACTCAACCTGGGATGAAAAAACTGAAGATAGTTCCAGCTGAATCCTGGAGTATGTAAGACTCTACTTTCTTTCTCAGTTTCCATTCAACTTTCCATTGCTTCATGCTGCATGTACATACCCAGGTCGATTTGGATAAGTCCTCGTGCTGCTCTTGGTCAGTTGTCCTTAGTTTTTCCAAAGCATGTTAATCTAATAATAACAAAGTCACTCCAGTGTCTGGAAGGCTGAAATGTCAGATAATGTCTGACGCCTGGGCCTGATTCCAACAACACCAAAATGTATGTTTTGAATATTAATAAAACACTCAACTTCTGTGGATTTGCTAAAATTTGTCTAAAAGTGGCTGCTCTGAAACTATGGCAATCCACTGCAACTGACGGACCAAAGCACGGGCGGGTTTATGGTAGTGGATAGCACAGGCGGGTACTACAGGTCACTTTTCACGCACCCGTTTGTGACTGAAAAGAGAGCTGAGCCAGAAAGGCAAAGCTCTCCAAATACCGGTCGAATCTCGTTCTACCCTCACCTATGGTCTGAAGTGCTGGGTCATGACCGAAAAGACGAGATCAGCGGGTAACAAGAGTGCCGACAGGGGTTTCTCCAGACGGGTGGCTGGCGTTCCCTAGAAGATAGGTGAGAAGACTCAGCCATCGCGATGAGCGAGACTCGGAGGAAGTAAGGCCGCTGCTCCTTTACGGTGAAAGGAGCCAGTTGAGGTGGTCATCTAGTAAGGATGCCCACTGGCGCCTCCACAGGGAGGTTTGTTCCAACGGCAACGTCCAGCTGGGAGGGAACCCCGGGGAAGACCAGACTCATGGAGATATAATCTCTCCACTGGGAACGCCTCGGGATCCCCCGTCGGAGCTGGGATGTGGCGGGGCCGGAGGAAGAGCTGGGGTTCCTTACTGGAGCTGCTGCCCCGCGACGACCCGCGGATAACGGTATGAACGATGATGGATGGAAGGTTTACGGGATGTTTCTGGGCGCCAGCTCTTACTCACAACGGCAGTAAACTGTATTACGGGAACGTTTGCTCTAGGTGTTGTGCTCTCTTTGTCAGGACGCTGTGAAGTGTGAAGTCGTGAGTTTAGGGTTTAGGGTCACAATTACTTGTTATTGTTCCGCTCCGCACTAAACACTGGGTGTGAAAGTATGTGAGTTTACGTGCAATGCAGGTAGTGTTTTAAAAAGTCTTACAGGTCAGTCAAGTGTCAGTTAATTAGTAAGATATTTTTTAAATGTTAGAAATGTCAATGAAGTTTGGTGGAAAGGAAAGGGACTTGTTATGTTTCACATTTTCGTAGTGAATAAAAAATGTCTGCTTCTGTTTACTCTGGATCCAGATAAGAATTATAACATCGTTTTTTTAACAACAGATTTCGAGGCTTGTTTTACAAATTACAGTCCTCTTGTTCTTCAGTTATGTTGTTGTGGTTAAGTGTGGTTACACTGCTCTGCTCTCCCAGACTGCCGACGTTTGCTTCCTGTCAGAGTGTGTGTTGGTCTACATGACGTCCTTCCCAGTCGTCAAAATGGTCTTCCAGGGCTCACATTAATCTATGTATCAGCACAGAGTGAAAGTGAACAGTACAGAGTATTAAACAGATCATCCACTCCTGCAGGATATTAGTCCCGTTAACCCCCCCTCTTCAGTCCCGATACAGATGTACCTGGGCTTTGGGTGTCGGCTGATACTAGTGTTTAATTAAGTACACTGTGGGAAAGAGTCTGGGATCATTCTCTTGTGTGTAAGACGACGTCATGCTCGACCTAAACATTGCACAACTAAATGTAACAGATATAAATGTACTGAATTTACTAGATGTAGCTTATTTCACTGTCACGTTTGCACATTTTAACAAGCAACTCAATCCCCATACCTTTGCACAGGTGTGAAAACCTTACCCTGTTCTGCATCAGCATGTATAAGAAAGCAATATATTGATAGTGTGGGACACTGATGGCCTTACTGTATGTTTCCAGCTATTTCACAAAGATTTTGACAGCAGAATAAAACCTTATGATGAGTCAATGTGCACAAGCTAAATGCACCATCATGGTGCTTCCTGCTGGGGTTTATTCCCATGCAGATAGTGCTAACAGTCAGGAAGACATCTGGTGGCATTGAACACATCACATCCAGTTGAACAGTGTCATGTCCTGAAGCCACTGATTCATGTCATCTACACAGCCAGCTGATAACATTACATTTGTACAACCTTTCATTAGAAAGCAAGTTAGGGAAAAACTATGTGGAACAGTTACAAGTTAGATTAAATGGACAAGTGTTTGCTAACTAGTTTAGCGAGCAGTAACGGTGACTTGTATACTTGCCTGCCAACGGTTTGATTGGCGAGCTGCTTCATCCGATTGAACTGCTTCTTCATGGTCGGTCCCTTTGCCAGTCTCGTGTCCCGAAGTTACGCTTCAAATCCGGGCTTTGGTTTGTCATGAAGTTCACAAGGGGCCTCTCCCCGTTTTTATTTTCCAAGCTGTCGCTATGACAGGAGAAAACAAGCAGGAGCCATTGAGCCCAAAGCCAATTAAAAATAGTTTGTAGCCTCGTTAGCCCCTAAGCTAGCCTTTCCCAAGTGGAAATTCTAGAGAGAAGTTGCCGTTGGGGGCGACGGCATGATCCGCGAACCTCCTTTTTTGTGTATTTCCGTACATTAAAGTCTCCGAAGTAAGCCGTGACTAACTTTCACTGGCTCCGGCGGCTTTTCATGGCTCCTCTCGGTTGCTGTCTTGACCCGTTAGCCGACGAGCTAACGTTACTGAGCTGGATAATCCGTCGGCCGCTTTTTCCCAGTGCAGCGCAGGGAGCCGAGTGAACAGCAGCGGCGGCTCACCTCTGCCAGCACCGAGGGAGAGAGAGAGGGCAGGAAGTGCCGTGAACGCACCACCTCCCCCTGGACACTGACAGGACACACATATGGAGCACTGTGGGGGGGAAACCTGCACTTTTTAATACATTTATTCTTACAGACAAACAAAACAAAGAACATAGATGTGTCAAACTCAATATCACATGAAGAGCTAAACATATACAGTTTATTAATATGCTTTTTTTTGATTAAACACTTTTTATTGTTGCATGTAAAGCCCTAAAAAAGTTGTGCTTAGCCATAATAGCATTTAGTCAAGCAAAAATAATTTGCATTTTTACAGCCAACTCACACATTCTGCAACAAATCAATGGTTGCAGCGGACATTTAATAAAAAATATGCAATCATCTGCACATAAAACCATGAAAATGACAAATAACCTTTGTAGTCAAACTAAACTTACAGGCATCAAATGCTATTTAGTCACATAGTGATGCAGTCACTTGATGCAAGTTCATCAATTGTTCTTCAGCTTCAACTCATATGCCTTAAATTTTAAAGCAAAAAGTAGGAGTGAGGAAAAAAGCTGACTAATAAATTGAAAATAAATTAAAATGTATATAAATAATAATATTTTTAAGGGGAGATTAAAAAAATAAAATATAATAAAATAAATATAAATACTAATAGATTTAGAGGTAAATTAAATCTGATTGTGAGATGTAATAGACAATATATTATAATTATACAAAACTGTATAGGGGTTCACAATACTGTATATCTGCTCGTGTATTGGTATCAGGCAGCAATAACAATAATTGCTTGCACACTCTTAAATCAACTCATGTCTGTAGTATTATGAGCAGTAAGTGTATATATATATATATATATATATATATATATATATATCTTGACATACTCATCAAAAAGAAAGAAAAGCAGCACTAATATTGGGCCACAAGCAAAGAAAGTCATATTTAATATTAAAATATTTTTAGCATTCCTCTGTGCCAGCTACAAACTATACAAGGATCATCTCCAAACACTGTTTTGATTTGTTAATCCTTTTAAATAATTCCATTATAAAGCAGGTCAGACTAAAGACAAGCAGACTTTTCACCTTCTCCAATGTGGTAATATTACGTAGATTAATAAATAGTTTGACACTTTGGACACTTTTTGAACACATTGCTTTATCTGATACAACATTCTGGAAATAAATGTCGTTTTGTTCCTTAAAATCAGATGGTTTCAAAGACAAAGTAGCAGGGAATACATTGTACGGTAAACAGATTTAGGATAAGCCCACATCCTTTTTGCTGTGATGCAATAAGAGTATACTGATGCTTAATGGTATGCAACTCAAGTAACTGATAGTCTAAGTGCATTATGCTTCTGTGAGATCGAAGCTATAGATCCTTATGCCTTTCAGCTGGCTGTCAACTTCCCAAATACTTGGATCGAAATATGCCAAAGTGAGCATTAAGATATTATAGGAGACACACACTTTGTGTACAGCCATGAAGTGTATGATGCACATGCGCCTGTATGGTTCTGCATGTGGCTGATCAGAGCTTTGCAGCTATATGGTTTCTCCCCTTTATGGATTTTCAAATAGATTTTTAACAAAGCTGCTGAAGTTTCTTCCACAAGTAGGAGAAGTCCCTTTCTTTTTCATGTGACTTTCCACATGCTGCACCAATTTTTCTGAGGGATTCAGACGAACTCCACAGATGCCACAAATACATTCTTGATTATCTGAGTGACATAAGGTTTCTTCTATGAGGTCGGCTTTGTAATGGCAGGATTTCCCCACAGGATCCGCGAGGAAATGTATCAGAGCGGCTTTGAATTCTATATTTCACATGGGACTCGATGAATGTCCTGTCTGTGACTTTTTAATGTCCCAGTCCCCCCCACTGTAAATCATCTTTGCTGTCTCTACTCATCTTTAGAATAAAACAGATGGATGTGATTGGCTGATTCTGGCACCTCTTACTCAGGCACATTGTTTACTAGTTTAGTTGATTTTACAAACCATCTGTCTGTGCTATGGCAGGTTTAATGACAATATTTGTCAATTTCAAGTTAATATACCTATTCTGTTCACCAAAAGATGATGCTCAGTGCAAAGCACAGTAATGAGCACCTTGGACATAAGTATCTTATAGTGCAGAGAGTGCACTTGAGGTGGAATACTTAACAAATTCAAATCTCCACAACTAATGTAGAGAAGAAAAGATAACAAAAGAGTAGAAGAGAATGGAGACATTGCTGTTGCAGTGTTTATTGATGTATATGCATGTTGCAAATATGGGTAGGCTACTGATTTTAATAATAATATTGTTATTATTTAGCGGGTTCTATTTCCCATCCTAGTTTATGTATTTAATTGTTAGCATATTTTATATACTTTGTCAAGTGGGTTTTATCTTCCATCTTATTTTCCATTAAATAAGTTATTTGTGCTGAATGTCTTGTATGAAAAGTATAAAAAATATTTAAAACGTATTATTATTATTTATTTATTAAGTGTTACTGCATAACAACACTGCTGGAATTGTTTAGTATTAATTAAGGTTAGGTTTATTTTATTCGAGTGCAAAATCAGAACTTTTGTCAGTGATGCTTTTAATCTGAAAAACACTAACCGGAAGTGTTTTTCATCTGGCCGGAACTGCTCATATATTTCTAGCGGCGAGTTGTTATTAGCCAGTCAAAAATATTATCCACTCGTTAAATACAGCTAATTTTCATCCAACTTGTACTTTGTTTAATATACACAAGTATTTCAGCAACCCGACTACACTCACAGTTATTTTCTTCTTCTTCTTCTTCCCCGTTTTGTTCAATAACCCCACCTGTCAAAATTGAGCTAGCCAGTTAGCTTGTAGCTAAGCTAGCCAGTGTGAAGCAGGGGGACCAGGTACAGTTTTAATGTTGTCAACATAACGTTAGTACAAGGATCGCTAATGGCAGCTCGGCAACCCTTCATAGACTCGGATACTTCCGATGAAGCAGTGAGGGCGACCTGTGACGATGCAACCATATGTAAAAGGTACCGTGCAGCAGCAACGTTCATTATCTAACCTCCAATCATATGGCTTTAATTGCAATATGTGACTTAAGTTGAAGCATTAAAGTAGTTAATGCATATCAAATGCCATGCTGCAGTAATGCTTCAAAACGTCATAGCTACAGGTAATAAAGCAACTTTATCCAACATTAAATGGAAGACTACATCTCAGTTTTACTGTACTGTCATCCCCAATAACTAGTATACATAGAGCAACATGGTGGTCCTGAAAAACACTATTTTAATTTGATCTATCTTGTTTTCACTACCAACAACAGCCTCAACAATTTGACAGCAGGCAGGTAGTGTACTCTGCTGCCCATGGTTTATTATGGGGAGGTTTGTGAGACCTGTATGGATCAGACCACATAGTGGAGGAAGAAGTATTAAGATCCTTTAAGTTAAAGAACTAATGCCAAACTGTGAAAATATTATGTTACAAGTAAATGTCCTGCATTTAAAACCTTAAGTATGTAAGCATAATGTACCTACAGTTAAAGTATGCATTTTATTGTATTTATATCACTGCTGCATTAATGTGTCTGTTGCATTGTACTGCTTTAGATGTTTAATGTTGTGCTAATTTGAACTCCTGTTAGTTTGATCGAAAGAAATGCATCATATTCTATAAGATCCTCATGTTTGTAGCTTTGTCTCTGTCCTGTGAGAACCACGTATCTCTAAAAAGTAAACGTTTCATGAGATTCAGCTTTGTGATGATGCATTTTCCAGCTGATCCAAGAGGGTTTTTAAATAACTTATTCATCTTATGAAGGAGGAGAATGTTCTCAAGCAACACTTCATCGCTCAATCACAAAGATTCAAAACCAACACACCTGGAGATGCATGGTTTTCACTGGACAGGAAGGATGATGTCAAATTGTAATTTGAAAAGTAACAAGCTGTCAGACAAATGTAGTAAAAAGTACTGAGATGTAATGGAGTAGAAGTATAAAGTTGCATAAAGGGAAAGTGGATCTGCCTTTAAGATCGTGATCCTATTAACAGCATATCTTTCTGGGGGTAATTTGATTAAAACAATAAATGTGTTAAATAGGATTTATGTAGAATGATGTATGTCACCTCCTCATCATATATCTACTTGGTGTACTAGGTTTGCTACCAGTAAAAGCTACTGGAAGGACCCCTATATCCAGTACTTTGTTAGATCTGTCGGGGAGCGGAAGGCACCGGAAATCAATAGAGGTAAGTGATACTCTCTCTTCTTTCACTTTTTTATTTATTGGAAAATAACTCATCAGCTTGGTGAAGGGCTGCATGTGTGCAACTTGTATATGAGCAGCACTACAATTCATAGAACGTAAAACTAAGATTGTCTGTAGCAGGTGCCTCACGAGCGCCTTGCTGCAGCGTTAAAGGAATGCATGCATAGAGTAATGATGGCCATCTATAGAACTATCAACACCTCACTCTACAATGTGGTTAGTGAGTAGTTGTCTGCGGTAAATTACCCCACTCACACTGTCAAAATGTGCACATAAACGTGTAAAGGCTTCATGTATGTTAAATCTTATTTGTTATAGTATTAATAAATGCTACATTGCAAAGCCACGCTGAAATGGCCAGAGGAATGTTTTTTGTTTGTGATGCAGTCCAGGTGTGTGTTTTATTAGCTTATGTTTCTTATCTCATTTGACAGGTTACTATGCCCGCGTTCAAGGAGTTAACCATCTGCTCGACGCCTTTATAAGGAAAACAGAGTGTGACTGTCAAGTAATCAACCTGGGCGCTGGACTGGACACCACGTTTTGGAGACTTAAGGTTTGCAGCTCACTGCCAGGACTAGATGTGACTCATGTTGCTTTTGCTGCATCATATACACTTATCTATATTTAACCCGTGTGCCTCACTAAGGACATTTTGGCTTTTTTAATTTAAGTGTTTGTGCTAACACAATGCTTTTTTTGTTTTTTTATCTGACACTTGCTGCTAATTTTTAAATTTTTGTGATTTCTTTTTTTCTTTCTTAAAAAACAACAAGTGGTGTTTAGGCCTCATGTAAACAAACTGTCATTTAAAGGGTTTAAGCATCTGAAAATGATTGTTTGGTAGTTATGATCAGGACTGTTAAACTATTTAAATAAAATAAATAAAATAATAAATAAATAAAAATAAAATAATAAATAAATAAAATAAATAAAATAAATAAAATAAAATAAAATAAATAAATAAATAAAATAAAATAAATAAATAAAATAAAATAAATAAATAAAATAAAATAAATTACAATTAAATTACAATTAAATTACATAAAATCAAAGTTTAATTAAATGAATTACAATTAAATTAAATAGAAATGGAATTGGAAAATAATATTAATGCATAGTATTTTTTTTTTTACCAGTTTTAGGAAGGGGACATTTTTGTCCTCAAAGGTAGCAAGTGAGAGTTTTTATTTAAAATAAATAAATCTGCACAAAAAAA
Organism: Cottoperca gobio; assembly: GCF_900634415.1. Classification (NCBI taxonomy): domain Eukaryota; kingdom Metazoa; phylum Chordata; class Actinopteri; order Perciformes; family Bovichtidae; genus Cottoperca; species Cottoperca gobio. Next base: position 17,473,961 of record NC_041373.1, on the reverse strand, counting down.
TAAAAGTGCATCGACGTCAACGTTGGAAAAATAAAAATAGCATTTTGTATACAGAAACTAATTAAATTGTTTGAATTAAACAACAGTGTCATTATGTAAACAAACGTGCATTCAAAGTTAAAATAGTTATGATCCGGACAGATGTTGGTTAAAAGATTTAAGTGAAAGTGGAAAATAATACTAATATATCATTTTGTTATAGGATCAGAACCTCATGCCACGGAAGTTTTTTGAAGTGGACTTTCCAACAGTTGTGGCCAGAAAAATACACAATATCAAGTAAGACAACCGTATTATTATTATTATTATTATTATTATTATTATTATTATTATTATTATTATTATTATCTTATTTTTATCTCCCGTACCGTGTGCCATGCATGAACCGGATCTGCCACAAGCTTCCCTCACAGATCAGGTTATGATGGATATTCATTATTCAATATGTTACATGCATATTAATAAGGGAAATGTCTTTAGGTCGTTATTATAACTGAGCAGCACATGCGCTTTTTTTTCCTTCTCTGGCTTTGGTGTTGCAATGTGGGGTCAAGATCTGTAGAGGGAGACAGAGATACATGTATGTAAGAATGTCTGTTATATATATATATATATATATATATATATATATATATATATATATATTATATAAAGTATATTATTATGTAAATGAGATAGTTTGCAGGACTGTTGTATTAGACTACATTAGTTTCAGCTGTGTGTGTGTGTGTGTGTGTGTGTGTGTGTGTGTGTGTGTGTGTGTGTGTGTGTGTGTGTGTGTGTGGCTTCAGGTTTACTGTTGCCGGGCAGTTTTGGTTATTAATTACTGTTAATGCTGTTTTTCTTTTGTTATTTTTCTTTGACTAGAACAAAACCTCCCCTGTCCAAACCCCTCATTGAAACCCACTCTACAGACTCCTTACTACTTGGTAATAAACGTGACATATCTCTGTGCTTCAGTCAGTCTGTGTAGTATCGTGTTCCACTTCCTCACAGCGTATGTGTGTGTTCGCTCAGATGCCCACAGCCTTGACTCAGACCGGTACTGTATCATTGGAGCCGACCTCCGAGACATCTCCAACCTGGATGAAAAACTGAAGAAGTTCCAGCTGAATCCGGAGTATGTGAAGATCTACTTTCTTTTCTCAGTTTCATCTCAACTTCATGCTTCATGCTGCATGTACTAACCTGAGGTCGATGTTGGATTAAGTCCTTCGTGCTGCTCTTTGTCAGTTGTCCTTAGTTTTCCCAGCATGTCTAATCTAATAATAACAAAGTCACTCCAGTGTCTGAAGGCTGAAATGCAGATAATGTCTGACGCCTGGAGCCTGATTTCAACAACACAAAATGTATGTTTTGAATATTAAAACACTCAACTTCCTGTGGATTTGCTAAAATGTTGCTAAAATTGCTGCTCTGAAACTATTGGAATCCACTGCAACTGACCGGACCAAAGCACGGGGCGGGTTTATGGTAGTTGGATAGCACAGGCGGTACTACAGTCACTTTACCGCACCGTTGTGATGAAAAGAGAGCTGAGCCAGAAGGCAAAGCTCTCAATATACCGGTCGATCTTCGTTCCTACCCTCACCTATGGTCATGAAGGCTGGGTCATGACCGAAAGAACGAGATCACGGGTACAAGAGGCCGAAATGGGTTTTCTCAGACGGGTGGCTGGCGTCTCCCTTAGAGATAGGGTGAGAAGCTCAGCCATCCGTGAGAGACTCGGAGTAGAGCCGCTGCTCCTTTACGTTGAAAGGAGCCAGTTGAGGTGGTTCATCTAGTAAGGATGCCACCTGGACGCCTCCCTAGGGAGGTGTTCCAGGCACGTCCAGCTGGGAGGAGACCCCGGGGAAGACCCAGGACTCAGTGGAGAGATTATATCTCCTCACTGGGAACGCCTCGGGATCCCCCAGTCGGAGCTGGAGGATGTGGCCCGGAGAAGGAAGTCTGGGGTTCCTTACTGGAGCTGCTGCCCCCGCGACCCGACCCCGGATAAGCGGTAGACGATGGATGGATGGAAGGTTACGGGATGTTTTCTGTGGCGCCAGCTCTTAACTCACACGGCAGTAACTGTATTTATCCGGGGAAGTTTCTCTCGGCGTGAGGCTCTCTTTGTCAGGAAGCTGTGAAGTGTGAAGCGTGAGTTTAGGTTTTAGGGTCATTACTTGTTATTGTTCCGCTCGCACTAAACGTGGGTGTGAAAGTATGATGAGTTTACGGTGCAGGATGTTTTAAAGTCTTACAGGTCAGTCAGTGTCAGTTAATTAGTAAGATATTTTTAAAATGTTAGAAATGTCAATGAAGTTTGGTGGAAAGGAAAGGACTTGTTATGTTTCCACAGTTTCTACTGTGAATAATAAAATGTCTGCTCTCTGTTTACTCTGGATCCAGATAACAGAAGTTATAACATCGTTTTTTAACAACAGATTTCGAGGCTTGTTTAGCAGAATTACAGTCTCTCTGTTCTTTCTAGTTATGTTGTTGTGGTTAAGTGTGTTACTGCTCTCTCTCCCAGACTGCCGACGTTGCTCCTGTCAGAGTGTGTGTTGGTCTACATGACGCCTTCCCAGTCGTCCAATGTCGTTCACTGGGCTGCAGAAACCTTCCCGACCGCCATGTTCATCAACTACGAACAGGTGAACAAAACTAATGACTTCTGTGAACGGACACCTGAAGTATCTGGGCGTTCATTATAAAGGTGTTCGAATAGGCAGAAGTAGTAAATGTGTGTGTGTGTGTGTGTGTGTGTGTGTGTGAGAGCGGAAATGTAATAACGTAGCCGAACTGTGATCCGTGCGTCCAGGTGAACATGAGCGATCGATTTGGCCAAGTGATGATCGAGAACCTGCAGCGTCGCCAGTGCACCCTGGCAGGAGTGGAGGCCTGCCGGTCTCTGGACTCTCAGGTAACCTCCGCCACCCCTCGCTCAATATTTCACAAGAGGATTATTATCATGAGTTGAGCGGCTCAGTGAGTCCAAAATGCAAGAATGATTTGAGGGTCTGATGTTGGAGAGATCAGTAAAACGTATTTGAACGTGTTGTGTGCAGAAGGAGCGGTTTCTGAAGACGGGCTGGGAGCACGCTGATGCTCTGGACATGATGACGGTCTACAGCATGCTGCCTCAGGAGGATGTGGGAAGGTAATGCAGGCTTCACACCGCCCCGCATCGGGAGCTAGAGCGGCTCATTCATTAATAAATAAACATGAATATTTCTTGCAGAATTGAGCGCCTGGAGTTCCTGGATGAGAGGGAGCTGTTGCAACAACTTCTTCAGCACTACAGCATCAGCTGGGCCTCCAAAGACAAACTCAATCTGGGTAATGCACGTGTTCTGTAACACTTCCACGAGCATGAATCGGTGTGTTCGTAGTAGGAAATATAAAACTATGACTGCTCATTTCCAGGGTAATCCCGATGGCGCCATGCTGTCCGTTAGTTTATTTACTTTGTATTAGTAATATGTGTAAAATGTTTCATATCTTTCCACGCTGTCCTCCCAGTTTGAATGTCAGGTGTGGTCATTTACAAGAACAGGTCGTGTTTCTGTTTCCTCAGGTCTGTCACATTTGGCGTTTTGAGTGTGAAACGGCTCCACTGTTGCACATGCACGTACATGTGTGCACGCCAAAGTCAACAACGGAAGAAGAGGTGTGAAGGGAGACACTGGGAAAGAGGAAATACTTATTCTCCATCAAGCCCTCAACTGGGAGCTGTTCTGGTGCGAAAACCCCCGACATCAGCGGAATATGATTTGACGAGCGTCCTTTTGCCACCCCCGAACATGTACGAAGAAAAGAGATGTTTAGGTTGATAACTGTGAAGAGGTTTGTCTCCACACTGGCTCTAACTTGTAAATGGATCAAGTTTGTTTTATTAATTTTCTTTTATGTGCCATTTTGATTTTATTTATTCATCAAGTGTACTTCCAGACTCATTTCATTACAAGCCGTACGGACATGCATGTGATAGGACTTAGTGTCGAACTGCAAGAATGCTTTACATCGCAACTACTACTTCATTTACATTTGCCCGTAAAGTGTTTTCTATTCTTGCAGCTAGTTTTCAAACGGCAGAGAGGACATGACAGATTAGTTTGTGATAGATCATATTTGATGAAGGCTGTTTAAGTGCAGTTGAATAAAAATGAGCTTTTGTGTAAGACTGTGTTGCTCTGTTCATTTATTTACCTTGTTATGGACTTTGTACCACACAGCTGGGCTATCTGCTGTGGGAGGGACACGTTATCATTAGAATAATCATGTATATATATATTATAGTATATATATATATATATATTTTAGTATATTATAATATATATATATATATATATATATTATAATATATGTATATATATATATATATATATATATATATGATATACTATAATATATATAGATATATTATAATATACTATAATATTATACTATATAATACAACTAATTCTATATATATGTCTATCTTATCGTATATTATAATATTCTATATATCTATATTTCTCGTCGAATCTATCTATTATATCTATAATATAGTATATTATATATTATATTATCCTATCTATCTATCTATCTTCTCTATTCTCGTCTCTCCTATCTCTCATTCTTCTCTTCTCGTATCTCCCTCTCTCTCCTCATCGTACTCCTCTCTCTCCCTCTCCTCTTCTATCTCTATATTCTCTCATCTCTCTCTTCTACCCTATTCTCTCCTCCTCTTCTCTCTCTCTCTCTCTTCTCTCTCCTCTCTCTCTCTCGTCTCTCTCTATCTTCTATCTCTCTTCTTCCTTCTATCTCCTCTCTCCTCTCTCTCTCCTCGTCTCTCTCCTCTCTCTCTTCTCCTATCTCTCTCTCCTTCTCCTCTTCTATCCTCTCCTCTCTCTCTCTCGCTCACCTCTCCTCTCTTTCTCTCTAGAAAGGAGAGAGAGAAGAGAAGATAGAGGAGAGAGAGAGAAGAGAGAAAGATGATAGAAGAGAGCGAGAGAAGAAGAGAAGAGAGAGAGAGATAAGGAGAGGAGAGAAGAAGATACGATAGTAGAAGAGAGAGATAGAGAATAGAGAGAGAGAGAGATAGAGGTTAAGAGAAGATAGAGATAAGATATGAGGATAGAACTATACTATAGAGATATATATATATATATATATTATAATTATATATATTATATGAGGACTATAGTATATATTATAATATACTATAATATAATAATATATAATTATATTATAATATATATAGATATATATTATAATATAGATATATATCTTTATTATAATATCCTCTAATATATTATTATTATATATTAATCCCCGTGGGGATATTTGGATTACAACGCTGAGAATAGAAATAGAAATATTTATAAACATAGGGAAATTGTACGAAATAAGTATATCATAAATGTGTAAAATATAACAATATATATGGAGAAAATAGAACAAAATGATCTGTATAACGGTGTAATAAAAAAGAAAAAAGGGATTTACTTTGTTAAAATACAATGATGATTCCAGAGTGAATTATCATCTGAATCTGCAGTTTTCAGTTCTACTGAGCTTTGTAGCATTTTTCAAAAATGAGTTTGTATTATCCGGCTTTATTGTTGTGGTTGAGTCTCACCGCTCTCATCAGCTTTGACTGAACAGCAAACTGTTCTTCACGCACTGACAAGCCGACTGGACGCTTGTGCAAATCACCAGCAGGCCGACTGGAAGATTCAGCGACTAACTGGTGAGTAATGCAGGATTTAGCAGCGACAGAGCGTTTCCCTCCAGAAGAGGAGGAAAACAAAAACAGCGAAATGCAGTGAAAGTACTGTGAATGTACAGTTTTGAGGTATTTGTACTTAACGTGATTATTTCCAATTTCTGCTACTTCATACTCTTTAAATCCAAATATAGTTATTTTCACTCCACTATATTTAATTGATATATATAGTAACTTACTTTAGATTCAAATGATTACTACAAAATATGAATCAACTGACACATTATGATATATTAATACAGATACGTTAGCTCCACCTTTACAAGCTGCAACATTAAAGCGATCAACACATTAAATGCATCAATAATTAAGAACTTTTACTTCTGGCACTTTCATCCTGATACTTTTGTAGGTTTACTTCAGTAAAAGTTCAGAATACTTCAAAGTATGAACATATGAAGTGTTCATAGCTTCTTTGTGCTGCCCCTAAAGTGTCTCCTCGTGTATTAGAATGATTTCACTGATAGAAATCTCAAATGTGTGGTATTTCTTAAACAAAACATGTGTTGCTCTTCCTTATCTGTCAATAACATAATCATGTGATTTTATGAGCTTCTCCTGATTGCCAACAGTCTTGGGAGTATAAACAATAGCAGGAAGGTGGGGCATCAGTAAGAAAGAAAAAAGAACGAGGATGTGCGTATGTCCTTCACTGATCATTTTAAGAATATCTCATGCACATCAGAGCACATTCAGCAGAGTGCGTTGAGGAACAAGTCAGTATGTCAGGGACAGAAACCAAAACAGAGGTCTTCACAGTCACTGAGATGGGAGAGCCGGCGGCAGAGAGAGGCACCAAGAGGACACACTTCTTTGAGCTGTGGGTGCAGCCCTGCCTGGCTGAGCTGTTCGGTACCAGCCTGTTTGTGTTCGTGGGGTGTGCGTCTGTTATTGGGAACATGGGAGCGACGGGGGTCACCCAGCCCGCTGTGGCACATGGACTGGCCCTGGGAGTGCTGATCACGCTCTTCGCGCAAATTAGGTAAAGATGAATGCTTGATGTCGGATGTTTTTGACTCATTTTCTTGTTTTTGCATGATCAGAAATGTCTTAATTTCCTCTCACTGACATGTAGAGTATACTTTAATGACACATTCGGATAGATAAGGGTAATTATTATCAGCTCATAACATCATTGAGGAGATAACGTTTATTGTGTTTACTGCAGTGGGGGGCACTTTAACCCTGCGGTGTCGCTGAGCGTGTACCTGTGTGGAGGGATGCAGCTCCCCCTGCTGCTGCCATACGTCCTGGTTCAGATGTTTGGAGGCCTGATCGGTGCTGGTTTGACCAAGGTGAGGAAATCTATGGAAGCCCAAATCTGAGAGTTAGTCATGATGAAAATACAAATACTCATGTTTAACTTACATACTGTAATCAAAAGCATCATAAATATGAGATAATAAGCTTAAATATTATTTTGACTTGACTTCCATCATTTGCCACATTAACTTAAATTAAAACTTAAACTTAGTATTTCAAATTTTGACTTAAAATTGCAGAATTGTGTCAAATATTTGATTTAATATATGATCATTTTACCTCCTAGTAAGTTACATTTTTGACCTATTATCTCACAAGTTTGGGTTAGTGAGGTTAAAGTTTTTACTAATCTCATATTTGTGACTTTTTGTTTAACTTGTGACTAACACCAAACAGCTGATCTCTTTAGTGACCTTAAACCCTGGCACACGTCTATCATGCACAGGATGTTATATGTTTAATTTGTTCTTCTTCCAGGTGATGTTCCCCTCTAATGTGTACGCTGCTTCCTTTGGAGGAGCCTTCGACATAGCAGACACCGCTGATCTGGGTAAAACCACTCTGGCTGAGGCGGTGATGACCCTGTTCCTCACCACGGTGGTGTGCATGGGCGCCGTCAACGACCAAACACGCTCCCCGCTGGCTCCGTTCTGCATCGGCCTCACCGTGACAGCCAACATATTTGCAGGGTAAGAGCCTCAGAGGTAAAGTCATCCCAAACATTATTCTATGTGTCTGTCAGTCGTACCAGAGAAGAAGACCGGATTTATTTAAATACTGAGGTCACGATTATATTATTTATACTCTGGGAATCAATAACTGCTCATAAAGTCAACTAACTCAAACTAAAATACTTAATTATTATAATTATTGCATGATACAAAATTATTTAAAATAAATTATCAGTAAATTATGAACTAAAATAGCGTATTAAGAGTGTTATAGGTATTAATTTAATTTAAAATATGGAGCCGCGGGAGGGGAATAATATTCACTCACTTACTTGCTTTATTTATTTACAAATTTACAGGTACATCAGTTGGATATTCTCTGAGATTAAAGCAATATATTATAAGGAAAAGGTCACAAATCTACGAGAAAAACACTTGTAAAATAATGTGTTTTATTTGTCAAGAAACCCCATTATTTCACATCAACCTCATCTTAAAAACATTTAATCTCAGAGAATATTTTATTATTTTTTATTATTATATTAAGTTTCTTTCTTGGAAATTTCAGATTTTTCTCCCGTAAATGTACTAATTTAATCTCAGAGAATATTCACGTTTTTTTCTGGGAAATGTACCCAGAATATAACCCCTCTCCTCGGTAGGTCTTTTGTTTTATACCTACAATGGCCCTAATACGCAGCGCAGTAATAATGTTGTGGTTGGTATGTGTGTTTCAGTGGGATGCTGTCTGGAGCCTGTATGAACCCTGCCCGAGCCTTCGGTCCTGCAGTGTTTGCCAACCACTGGAGCTTCCACTGGATCTACTGGGTCGGACCCACGTGTGGTGCGCTGCTCACTGTCAGCTTCATCAGGTATGTAAACGGCTGTGCGGCTACGCACATCCAGCTGCTACAAGAGATACAAGAATGTCAAGGTGACATGACCAGAGTACAATCTCTGCAAGTAGGACAAAGCTTAGATGAGCAGAAGAATAATACAGGATAAAAGTCAACAAATCCTCCTGCAAAGATTCTTACAAAAAGTTATTTTTCCTTCGGATGTCCAGCAGAGAAACTACTTTTAGGTTAGAAGACGAAGAATTTGTGTCTTTTTAAGGTTAAAAAGTAATTTTTTATGTAAAGTACGCTTGTTATGAAGCCAACAGTACGTGTTTCAAGTACAGAAGTTATGTTGTTCTGGGTCTCGTGTTTGTTCGACCCATCCATCCACCCCAATCTCCACCTTTGTCGGCCCTCATACTACATCACCTGACTTCCTTAGACACATTATGTTGCATTGCCTTTCGCAGGTATAAGTACGAACAGTCTGGTATAGTTGAGAACACGGTAGTTTTCCATTGTTACTTTTTTACAAGGTCATTTAATAAAACCTTGAATTGGTTAAGTTGGACGGTTGTTGAAACTTAAAGGTATCCTGTACCGCTTTTGACCACTAGTGGTGCTACATTTACATTTGCAAGTCTTTTAGGAAATGTACTCGATGTGTTTGCTGTTGATTGCAACTGAAATCAAACAGTATTCGGTATGTTTTTGGTTCTCCCCCACCCTGGTGGTGTGAGATTGTAGTTCAGGTTAATAAGAAACGCTGTGGACGCAGAAATAAGCAGATTGGTTGGGTTGAATATAAATGGGTGGAGCCAAAGACGCATTTAAATGAAGGATACAAAGTTGGCAAAGATATATATATATATATATATATATATATATATATATATATATATATATATATATATACACACATTATATTCCACACGTGATGCTGGAAGGTCAGCAGTATCTCAGTAGATCAGAGGTAGCCAACGCGGTCCTGCGGGAACTTGGTCGCCCGCAGGGACCACGTGAGTCGCCCGCAGGGCATGTTCTAAAAATAGATGGAGCTCCGTCTAAAAGTTTTATTTAATTGTTTTACTGTTTAAAAAAAAATCAATAATACTTGAATTATTCTTTATTTTAAAATGAGAATATTGAATATAGAATTTAAAAAACCAAAATGTTTTATGTATAAGAACTCTGTACCCTGTCTTCAATTCCACGCGCAAGCTAAATCTCCATTTACCTTTTTCGCTGAGACAAGCTAGCGGGAGCAGCTACGGTGGGGCGCGAGGTGCGGTTTTTACGCTAAACGTGGCAGAAAAGCGAAAGAAAACGAACTATTTTCACAATGATTGGGAGGAAGAATTATTTTTTACAACAGTGAAAGTAAAGTGTGTGTGTCTCATTTGCGGGGCGACGGTGAATTGTGGAAGCTACCATGCTACCATGCTAACTAGCATGCTAACTAGCATGCTAACTAACTACCAGCTGCAGCACTGCGGGCAGAACGAGCCGAGAGTTAAAGCTTTGGGCAGCAGCATCTCTTCTCACCAGGCCGGTGAACAAGTCACAGAAAGCATCATAAGCTTCATTCAGAGCTGCACATTTTATAATAAAGAAGAAGAAAGCCTTTCCGGGCGGAGAGGTCTTGAAAGGTGCAATGATGTTATTGAAAACACTGTTCAAAGACGAGAAGAAAGGTTCTGATGTGATCTCCACTCTCTAATGTTACAAAGTTAGTGTTTGTACAAACAGGATATGATCTGAAGATGTGACAGTTAATGATTTCCTAAATCTTTTTACAGAAGTGATATTTTGTACTAAAATATAACCGGTGTGAATTTGAACAAAATGCTACAAATGTTCTCATTCATACAAAACTGTCAATAAAGATATTTACAAAGATATCAGAGATGTGATAACTCTGACTTTCAGATGTTGAAATAGATTGAGAACATAAATAAATATATATATGAATATGTATTATGATTATTATTATTAATGATAATATTATAATTAAAGGTGAACCGTGCAACTATGTTATTCAGGTAGTTTGTAGCCCTTCGTATTATTCAGTACCCTTGAAGTAGCTCTCAGTATCACAAAGGTTGGTGACCCCTGCTTTAGATAGACAGCTGTATAGATGAGGGGGAGGGATTAAACATGACAGGATCCCCCTCCCTCCTCCTTTTCCACTGGACTTCAGTCCAACATGACACAGAGCCAAACATCTTCTGTAGCTCCTCCCACTGAACTCTGACTGACCTGATACCTTCACTTCAGTCAAGTCTGTCTCTTTGAGGGATTCGAGTCTCTTTGTCGTCCTTTTGTGGTGGTTTTGTGTCATTGTCTTCAGTTTATGTGTGTGTGTGTGTGTGTGTGTGTGTGTGTGTGTGTGTGTGTGTGTGTGTGTGTGTGTGTGTATGTGTGTGTGTGTGCTCATGCAGACTCCTTCTGTAGCAGGAACTACCACAGAGGAGGTTTGGAGTAAATTCTCTCTGTGCACAGATTTTGTCACTGCGATAGATATGTAACCGTGCAGGATGCAGTCACGAAACTTCACATGTGGGTAGCTGAGATCAAAATGAAGGCCGAGGTTGAAGATGGGCATGGTCCGAGCAAAGGCGCCTGATGTAGGGGGGTAGGAAGTGGGTCAATTGCCCCTCACCCCCAATTTTTTTCCCCTGATCTCTAGTTTTGTGTCCCTTTGTGGTTGTTTTTTCTGTCCTTTCTTTCTGGCATTTTGAGTCTTTTTCGAGGTCTTTTCGTGGTTGTTTTGCGTCTCTTTGTAATGTTTTTGGGTCTTTTTGTTGGCACTTTGAGTCTCTTTTGAGCCGTTTTGCATCTTGTAGTTGCTTCTCTTGCATCTTTTAGAGGAATTGTGCAGGTGAACTCCAGGGAAGCCCTCGTCCCTGTGCCCCACAGTCCCCTTCAGTAATCCATCCGTGTTCTTAACATGATAACAAATCGTTCTCTGTGCTGCTGTGAATCACCAATAATTGACGTTTCGCTCTTTGCAGGTTGCTGCTCGGTGACCAGAAGACTCGAGTTGTGTTGAAGTGACCGTGTAATTTATTAAAGATGAAGCGAGAGGACGTCTCAACAATCAGACTGTAATTTTTAAAGTGTTCAGCAAAATGTGTGCAAATATGTTTGTCCTTGAACTCGCCATAGTTGTTGGCTCCTGCTCAAAGACATGTTTGTATTTCAAGATTCAATAAAGTGTTTGATGATACGATCGGGATCTGATAGCTACTCCTCGCTTGGACTTGATGACTGCTAGACAATGTCCCGACACATTTTATAATACATTACATAGGATTTCACACAAATGATCATATTTTCTGTTATCTATTAACAGTCTTTTTGTACTTTTGTTTGGGTCAAAGTCCTCAATGGAAAATAGCTTTATTACTCAAAAGATGGTGCAAGGACAGAGAACCTTTACTCTACGATAAAGAGAGATTAGAATCATAAAGTGCCGCCGAAAACTATACAATACTAAAACGGTAATGATGAAGATGTATCACAGTGTGTGTGTGAGTGTGAGTGTGTGTGTGTGTGTGTGTGTGTGTGTGTGTGTGTGTGTGTGTGTGTGTGTGTGTGTGTGTGTGTGTGTTTATAATTAGGTTTATTGCCAAGTAGGTTTACACATACACAGAATTTACTTTGGTGTATAATAGTGCAAACATAAACACAATAAGAGAAATGTAAATGTAAAATATAGTTATTATAAAAAAAATATTATAAAATCAAAAATGTGTACAAGAAACATAAATACACGTGTATAAATAAAAGTGTAAGTATTGTGCAGGAAAGTTTAAAAAGTTTCATTAAAGAAGTTTGAAAAGTTAATAATGTAACTACAAAAACAACTTCTGCAATATATAAATACATGTGAGTATAAATAAGAATAAAAAAGCATGCAGTTAAACATTAAACCAACATAAAATATAATAATTCTTCCCTTGTTTGGTGTTAACTTAAGTAAAAGTAGCAAAAAACAATGTCTATTGTAAGTAAAAGTCCTGCTTCTCAAAGCTTAGTTAAGGAAAAGCATAAATATGTTTAAGTATAACAAAGTGAAGGTATGATTTGTATTATATTACGGGGTTATTATAAGGTGCAACTTATTTTTTACTGCTTAATATACTGTCGGCATTTTAATTTGCAGTAAATTACGCAGTTTTTATTTATCTATAAAAGTGTTTCTTTAGCTTTAAACAAACACGAATGAGTCAATGCATTGAACATATAGAAATCATTTAAACATGTTTTTACTGCTCAGCAATCCATTTGTATTTTTATAGAAGATGAGACCACAAGGACTCAATTATAGACGAACATGACTTGATCAGGAGGAATACGTGAAATAGAAATACTCAAGTTAAGTCAAGTTAACACCGCGTTTAATTGTATTTTAATACACATCAAACTATTCAGTAACTCCTCATGTATTGTCATTAAAATGCACTTATAATAGAATAAGTTAAATACTACCCAGTGTGTATAATGTAACATTTAATGTTGTCCTTATTTGAGCTTCTATTAATCACTTTATATTCACAGGTTAGTGCAGTGGTTCCCAACCTGCCCCGTCTGAAGGGTCACGAGATGAATCTGTGGGGTCCTGAGATGATTAATGTTGCACGAGAGACTAAAGAATACAAATCTAAATGCTGTTTCATAAATCTTTATTCACAAACTGGAAGAAAATGTGAAATGTTCAGAGGGGAAATGTGTCTGAAGCTCCCTCCTCTCTGATTGGTCAGTTTTTCTGCATCTCTGCAGCCAGGAAACGACTTCAACGCCACTTCAGCTGCACTTCCTACCTACAGTATATATTGTATAGTTGTGACAATTAAAGACGTCCTGACGGCTTTTCTCTGTAGAATGAGCGTTTTATTATATTTGACCTTTAACCTAGAAAATCTCCTTTTACAACGTGGGACCTTTAACATCTGAGAGGTGACCAGGGGCCCCAACTGCACACTGCTGTGTACCAGAAAGGTTGGGAACCACCTTTAACAATGTGTTGTATTTATATGTAAAATCTTAATCTGTAAAGTAACTTCTAACTATAGCTGTTCAACAAATGTAGTGGAGTGCAAAGCACAACATTTATATAGTATTTTACTTGGTACTAGAGTAAGTACTCAATCCGATATAATCTAATGATCGAGTGAGGAGACAAACCCATATTCTGTATCGTAAAGTCTATGGTCCAGCTCCCTCTTATCTACAGACGCCATTACTCGATGTACATCCAAACTGGTGATCTGGTGAGGCATATATCGTTCACCTTTGATATTTTATGATCCATGACGCAAATCCAGATCCACGTGCCAGCTGCTGGAGGTGAATATAAATAAGCACAGCACCTTGCAGTGCCCTTGACTTAGTCTGCAGGCTGGTTCAGGTGTAGCTGCTGCTGCAGGTGCAGAGTATCGGTGAAGAGTCTCTTCATAAGACAAGCAGCAATGGGGGTTGAGAAAATGGAAATGGACGACACAGACTCTACTCTGATGGAGAAGGGACAGAAGCCAATCGCTCCCAAAGCTCCCAACAAATACGAGACTCTGTTCCAGCCCTGCCTGGCCGAGATAATCGGGACCATGTTCTTCGTTTTCGTCGGCTGTGTGTCCGTCATCGAGAATGTGCCGGCGGCTGGACGGCTGCAGCCGGCCCTGGTGCACGGACTGGCTGTGGCGGTGATGGTGGCGGTGATGGATAACATCAGGTAACATGGAGTCAGACGCAGTTGGTAGAATCATATATTAGTTTCCCATCTGATCTCAACATCTCTCTGCTGCTTCTCTTTCTCTAGCGGCTCCCATTTCAACCCTCCCTTCACTATTGCCATCTACCTGTGTGGAGGCATGGAGCTGATGATGGTGGGTCCCTACCTGGTCAGCCAGCTGATTGGAGGAGTGCTCGGAGCTGCAATGTCCAAGGTCAGTTGAAAGTGAATCAACTAATCGAAGCACAGTATTGTGAAAACAACCCTGTGCAGCTAAACGCATCGTCTCCCATTAAACACGTGGTTGACGTTGTAAAATGTAACAAAATAGTTAACAATTAAATTAAAGTTAATATAAGTCAACCTTGACTTTCAGTTTTGTTGTATGTGAATGCACTTTTCAGACCAGTCTGTCTGAAAAGATGTGTGTTTGGACTCTTTTCTGCACACACATGAACATATCAAATGCAACTATTAAAATCCTTAATTATACATTTCACAGATGATGACCCCTACAAGCCGCTACCTCAACGCCACAGGAGCAGCGTTTGATATCCTCAAGTCAGAGAGCCAGCTGTCCGGAGCCATCTTTGGGGAGGTGGCCATGACCTGCCTGATCACCATGGTGGTGCTGCTGGTGGCGGTGAACAGCAAGACGAAAACCCCGCTGGCTCCGTTCCTGGTGGGCTGCACCGTCATTATCAACGTCCTGGCAGGGTGAGATAAAAGGGCGATGACTATAACATGCGTTATTGAGGCACCTTGTTAATGATTCACCAGATCCTCCAGTCACAGTGATACTTTCACTTGCATGATCAAGCTTTACAGTGTGCAGGGAGTAGCCCCGTAATAATAATAATAATAATTGACATTTAATACAAATAAAAATAAAGTTTCTAAATAAATTAAAATAGTAACAAAAACATAGATATGTATTATTAGTTTCTTGAACATTGAAGTAATAGATATGTATGTAAGTAATGACATTAAAGGAGTCCATTAAAATATACTTTCTTTTATTGAAATGTCCTTTACTATTGAATTATTTCAAAATAAAATTATTTCAGATATATAATTATTTGAAAATCATTATTTAAATAATGAAATTTCGTAATAAATTAACCAATACTTTAATATACACGGGCAGGAAACGGAATACATTGCTCTAAAATGCAAGAAGATGTAGCTAAATGTTATTATAATTATATTATTATATTTTAAAAACCATGAAATTCAGACTCTGGTTATAAAATAACCACATTATTATGAATTATACGATGAAAATTGAAATTTACACCATTTTTAGATTTGAATAAATAAAATCGTATTAATATTTAAACTCCTTCGTGTGTCGGTGCAGGGGGGACGTGTCAGGAACGTGTCTGAACCCTGCCAGAGCTTTCGGTCCAGCTGTGATGACCAACTACTGGGTCTACCACTGGGTCTACTGGGTGGGGCCCATCGGTGGAGGCCTGGTGGCCGCTGCTTTGCTCAGGTGAGAGAAGCCGGATCATAAATAAATAAAATAATAAACAACATGTCATTATGATAAAACTCACAATGTCTTTCTTCTCTTTCAGGCTCGTTCTGGGTGATGATAAGTTACGAGTCGTTATGAAAACATAACAGCCTCCAGTGTGCGTTTATTGCCATGCAGGCGACAATAAACCTGTAAACATTGACTGTCTCACCATGTCAGCAGACGCGCTTGACTCATGTCATAATGATATGCGGCCAGTTTGATGCTGTACTTTTCTTTTCTTGTTTTCCTTCCTTGTCAAACTGTGTGATTTGAAAATCGTGTGGATTTTTCATTATGAAATAAAGAACAAAAACATGTAGACGATGTCTTCATTTGTTCCCCTGCCCATGCAACTATAAATGCTTTTTTTTTTTACTTGTGCATGTATGAAGGGAAAACACATTTCAGGAGACATTAAAGACACAGTAGACTCAGTTTTGAGCGGCATGCAGTTTATTCTCTAATTTTCTACCATGACACGTGACACGATAGACTGCATGTGGCATCCCACACTGCGCAGTTTAGCGGTATCTCTCCGCGAGAGCCAGGGACACGCCACTCAGGAATTTATCCAAGGAAACGTGGGCTTCAGGGGTGAAGTCCTTTGGGTACATGATGGAGACCACCACGAGAATGCAGTGAGACAGGATCTGCGGATGACAGCGGAAACAATTGTAAAGCAAATATGCATATACAACTATATTTAAAAACTTTATTTAATTTCAAGAGAAGAGTTGGTTATTTTATTTTCTCCCAAAGCGCAAAACATGCTGAGTGCAACCTCAAATCTGCTGAATCAGCTTTGAAAACAAAGACGTCTAATGCGTAATTTACGCGTAAATAAAGCACTACTCGTGCGTAAAAGTACGCACAATTCATCCAAACCTCAGTGTAATGTGAAATGACACTGAGGTCAGCACATATCTTATATCAAAATATCACAATGTGCATGATGTCAGTGAACCCTGTCTCACCTTGAAATTGGCCGGATCCACTCTCAGTTGGTAAGCGTGCTGCTCGCTGAGCTCCATCAGGCCATTGGTCAGGTCGTCAATCTTGCTCACAGCCAGAGCGATTCCACCCATCACGTTCTTACCGTGTTTCTTCACGTGAACAGAACCGGGGGACAGGTCTGGCCAGTGGGTGAAGTAGGTCTTGGTTTGCGGATAGACGAAGAGCATCCTGTGGAAGTGGAGAGGACGTTAAGTGGCGGGTATGTTGGAGAGCTGAGCCAACTGAGCGTAGAACAAACCAATAACACGAAGCTCTCTAAACTCTATATAGTGTTATGACTTTGGATGTTTTTTAAATTTATTTGATGGATACAAAAAGCAAGCTCCAGTGGCGCAATCGGTCAGCGCGCGGTACTTATAAGACAGTATTCAGCCGAGCAATGCCGAGGTTGTGAGTTCGAGCCTCACCTGGAGCATCTGTTTAATAAATGTTACAAACAGAAGTACAGAAAAGTTTGACCTTGTTGTTTGAGAAGTTGGTCAATAGTTACAATTCCCTGATGCCTATTTCGGGTTTCATCTAGCATCTTTAGAGCCGATTCGTTTCCATTGACACGTAACTCATTATTGTCATTAGCAGTAGTTGTCTTTTTGTTTTAAAACAAAATGGCAAATTAAAATGATATGTTGCGCTAGAAAACAATTTAACCAACCAAAGTTTCACTAAAGTTTTAAATAAAACTGAAAGAAATTCCTAAATTAGTGCACCTAAAAGCGAGACCATATGGCAGGTTGGAGCATCTCAAACATGGACTCACCTGCTCAGAGCGTCAGCTCCAATAGCATCCGCAGACTTGGAGATTTTGCCCCAGAGGGCCCTGACTGCAGCCTTGTCTTTCTCGGTTAGACTCATCTTGGGTTTAGAGTCTGAAGGTTTGGAGTTCTTCTTAAATGCAGTTGGTTTGAGAGTCACACCCACGGGGCCCGACGCCAAGCCACGTCCCCCTGACGCATATCGGACCCTTCCTCCCGCCCTGATAGGCACAGCAGTGGCCGGACGCCAGCCTGAGAGGCGGTATCAGCTGGTTGCATCGTGGGACATCAGTTGGCACAAATATGACATTTTACGTGGGCTAAAATGCAGAAGAGTCCTCACGTGTGGTGTTAGGGTTTGTTAGTGTAGAAGCAGGAAGCAGAGGTTCACCCTGAGGGGCACGAGGGCATCTCAGGTCACAGGAGTCAGGAGCAGCGATGTGTTTCTGAGTTTACTCCCCAGTGGAGATCAATAAAGTTGCTTTTTGAATCATCATTGTAAGTTGTGAGACATTCTGTGGTCTGGAGCAATTTAAGATGAAACAAGAATACAACATTTCCAGACAGAAATCAAATTTGGATTCAGAACATTTTCTTTTATTAACATTTATTATAAAGCCTCTCGCGCCACAAGAAGTTCAACATTGCGAGGATGTTTTGCTGACAGGCATAAACATATTATATTAGATATATAGCCTGTACAAGAAAGTAGGATTTGATTAAATGTTATTAGAATAATAACAGTTTATATAACAAGCAAGAAAATTGGCTTCAAGAAATCAAATAAATGCATGTTTGCACATTCGGCATTTTTTAGTAACGTTTATTTCAACTTCCCGAATGCTGCACACACTTAATCATTTCATAATAATAATGACATTCTTGTTGCAGTTGTAAGAAGTCGCAGGCTTTAAGATTCATCAGTTCGTTTTTAAAATATTTCATAAATGTATTTCACTTTCAACTTCCAGCAATTAATTAATTTCCCATCAAGGGGAGGAGATGCACATAACGTTTATCACCAACGCCCTCAAGTCATTTCTTCATCAAAACATATGTGAAGTTTGGCACCAGGTGCCAAGGGTGGAGGGGGGTGGAGGGGGCGCAGCTGCAGATAACAGCAACGTGGTTCTACAGATAACACTCTTCAACTGCTTTGCAATTAAGTGACATTTGCAGTCAAATCTAATAAACACAAATAAAGTTATATCGGTTTTTATTCCTGTTTGTATTATTATCCAAAGAAATGACTGAGAAATTCTGCCATATAGTGTTTTTTTGTCATTATATATAAATATATATATATATATATATATATATATATATATATATATACATAATATATATATATATATTATATATATATATATATATATACATAATATATATATATATATATATATATATATATATATATACATAATATATATATATATATATATATATATATATATATATATTATGTATATATATATATATATATATATATATATACATAAATACTTAATACATAAGCACTGATAATGACTAAATTAATATGGTCCGCTAAAGCATAAATCTCCTGCTTTAACTTCAATAAATGATGCTTACAATAACAACAAAGCAAACAACTAATAATTCATGACTCATTGAATGAGAGCTGCATCCTGCAGGTTAAACGAGGTTAGAGGAGAAACATGGACTGCGAACATTTTCACAAAGAAAACGTCTAAAAACGAAGTTAAATGTGCAGTCTGTGATGATTTAAAGTTATGTGGAAGAGTTATTATTATTAGTTTTATATTTTAATGAAGTAAGCTAACATGCAACATTGAAAGTTTTTGACTTACCTTTAATAAAGCTGCACATTTCCTAATGAACTGCTTTCTGGAGGTTTAACCTGAACACAATTTGCTCATATTCATCAATTTAGTAAATCAGTTATTAAATTAAATCAGTATCAAAATAAAATATTCCAGAAACTTCTAGTTTATCTGCAACTCTTCATCTCCAGCCTTTCACAGCTGCCTGGTCCTGTAAGGCGGGGGGAGTTTGGCACATTTAAATAAACGCTGGTCGAGCTGAAGCAGTATCCAGAAATCTTTTTCTTCTTTCAAGCCTGACCGTAAATTAAACACGAGCCGTCGTGGTTGAGTGGACCGTTAAGGAGCGCAGCATCATCAGCAGCATCTTCTCCAACCTGGACTATGAAGATGTTGGTCCCAAGGCTCTGTGCAGGTACATAAACCCCCTAAAACCCACCCGCTCTGAATGTAACACTGAGTAAAGTTAAGTAAATAAGTTCTGGAACATTAATCCAAGTCTTACCTCCACTCGTTTGACCTAACCGGTCTCCTGCCCTGCAGGTGTCTGATCGTTTACCCCTGGACTCAGAGGCACTTCAGCACCTTCGGAAACCTCTACGATGCCGAGGCCATCAAGACCAACGCGAACATCGCAGCTCACGGCATCAAGGTGCTGCACGGTCTGGACCTGGCTGTGAAGAACATGGACAACATCAAGGAAGCCTACACCAAGCTGAGCACCCTGCACTCAGAGAAGCTTCACGTGGACCCCGACAACTTTAAGGTGAAGTTTCTCACGTTATAGTCAGTCCACACACACACACACACACACACACACACACACACACCCAATGTATTTGATTTTAACGAGTGTTCCTCTCCGTATAGTTGCTGGTCGACTGCCTCACCATCGTCGTCGCAGCCAAAATGGGAAGCGACTTCAAACCAGATGTTCAAGCCACCTTCCAGAAGTTCCTGGCCGCGGTGGTGTCTGCTCTGGGAAAGCAGTACCACTAAACCCAGAAGCTTCCGCTCCTGGATACAATTGAGGAGACAGATGTCCACGTGTCTCATCAATAAAGAAATAAAGTCGTCCTGAAGAAAAATATTTGTTCTCCCTATTTTTTTTCTTTCTTGCGTGCGTAATTACGCACAGCTTTAATATTAACACTGAAGTTTGGTACTGATTGAGGAAGGGACAGATCCTAGAAACTGTCGTATTAAAAAGAAAATCAACATTATAATTATGATACTTGTGTATACTCATGTGATTAATTCACACTTAATAAATATTAGTAAATAGTAAATAAATGATCCTGTTACTGTTTCAGACATATTTTATTTTAAATTAAATTTAAAAAAAACTTACAAAACATCAAAAACTATAATTTGGTTAAAGGCTATTTTACACCATGTTCAGGTGTTTTTATGTAATAATAAAGCATAGTTATCTGCCACAGATAAGACAACACTGTGCAGCTGCGTGTTATATCCAGCAGGTGGCCTCATTTGTACGTCACTTATGAAAGTAAAGGAAGTCTTCTTTTTATTCTCCAGCTCACACATTCATAGCTAGTTTAGAAATCTGCAAACACTGTAACATTAGTTACAAGGACATGAACAGCGTGTCGCTTTCTGATTGTTCAGTTTACTGATTCTAATAACGAGGTCCAAGGTGCAACATTTATGTGGCTTTTTCTTTTGGCGTGTATTTGAAAGTGTAATCACATTCACACGGTTTATTTCAGCACCACATACAGCTCTGAATGGTTTTACCAGTTTATTTCAGCACCAGGGACAGCTCCACATTTACTAAAGCTTATTTTACCACCAGACAAAATGACATGATTTACATAACACGACAGACACGTCTTCTGGCACCAACGAGGTTCCTCATATGCTTCTGGCTCTGCCTTTATTGGTGCAGTCTCTACCTCTGATTCCACACACACTTCCTCTGACTCCACACACACTTCCTGATATGACTCTGGCCTTAAACAAGCAAATGTAGAAAACAGCAAATCAAATCATACCTGAAGTTCATGTTCTGGATGTGACAAAATGCTGGTTAAGTAAAAAAAAACACCATTTCATTCTATTTCATCTGACGTAACTAAACCGATTACAAAATCAAGAAGAAACAACACAAGGTAACGTGAAATAGGCCTCTGAGAAGTAACTAACAATGAATCTTGACCTACTTCTCAAACTACAAGTGTTTACAGGTCAATCTTTTCTTTATTACTGTTCTTCATCACCATCGTTCATTAAACAGAATGCTCCAGGTGAGGCTTGAACTCACAACCTCGGCATTGCTCTGCTGAATACTGTCTTATAAGTACCGCGCGCTGACCGATTGCGCCACTGGAGCACTGTACATCAGCACTTCTCTTGAAGGGCTTCCTGTTCCAGCCTTATGCTTCCCGACCCGAGCAGTCTGGCACTTGTTGGTGGGTTACACACGTCTCCGCTGGACAAAAAGCATCCCACGGTCCTCACCTCAGTCTGGCACTTTGCAGAGAGGTAACAGAAGCTGTGTTTATGGTTTTCACATCAAAATAAAACTCTTTATGGCATGTAGGTAAGAAACAGGCTATAATTTCTCTTGTGTTTGGATACTATTCTTCAATCAACACTAATATAGAAAGACACACAACTTCACTCTAGTTCTCAGCAGACTCCCTACTCTACTTGTGTTACTTTAATATTAGAGTCTCAAACGGGTGCTGTGGCTTAGTTGGTTAAAGTGCCTGTCTAGTAAACAGGAGATCCTGGGTTCAAATCCCAGCAGTACCTCATTGTTACGGAGATTATCTCTTAAACTGGAGTTGTGGCTTCTTCTTCTTCTTCTTTGTATTTGTTGGTGGTATTAAGACTTATTGCCGTATTACCGCCACCTACTGGACTGCAGTGTGTGGCGGTATATATTTACTAAATTAATTAATTAAAAATATTTGTTGTAATAATTGGAATGTTGCATCTGTATCTAAATGTTTGGATATTATCTTATCACAATGGTTGCAGTGTATTTACTGTTGTTGTTGTTGTTGTTGTTGTTGTTGTTGTTGTTGTCATTGGTTTCCATTCAGGCCAGTTTATGGTATTTATTGAAAATGGTCAACGTACATCATAATAAATGGGATAACCAATGCAAAACCACAAGCTCCTTTAAGACTGTACATGGTAATAGAAGACAACAGGAAAGGTGTTAATTGCACATTTTTATTATTAGAAAATATTGCATTATAACAACTATGCATACATAAAGGATTCGTATACTTCCTAAAAACACGCGGCTCGGCCTCGGTCTCATCTGTATTTCTCGGCGAGCACGGCTGCGAAAGCCGACAGGTACTTGTCCATCGCTGCGTGTGCAGTAGGTGTGAAGTCTTCGCCCATGTGACATGCGAGGGTGACGAGCATACAGTGTGAGAAGAGCTGCAGAGAAGGTAAAGGCTTGTTATTGACAAAAGACTGTTGCATTAACATCAACAGTACGCACGAGCTGTGTGACAACAGCTGTATGTAAACATCTGCTCCTGCTGACGTCAGTGGAGTTTGATCTGATATGAGATGAAGTCACTTTCAAACCCCTTTACATACTTCAATGTAAAGTTACAGTGTGGTATTAGTGCTTTTACTTAAATAAAGGATCTGAATACTTCCTCCACCACTGTTAATAAGCAACAATTCAATAATTAAGACACCATTAATCATCCTCAGTATGTTCCATCTGTAGAACTGATGCTCTTGTAAAAGCACCTTGAAGTTGGTCGGGTCAATCCGGAGTTGGTAGGCGTGCAGAGTTTGCAGAGGAGCCAGGGTGACGGTCAGCTGGCTGATGTCTTTGGCGCCCTCTGCGATGGCCAGAACAATCTTCTTCCCGTGAGAGAGCAGGTGAGCGGAGCGAAAGCTGATGTCCAGATGGGAAAAGTATGTCTTGGTTCCTGGGAAAGAAGCAAACATCCTGTGGAGGCATTGGGAGTTGTGTCAGTAGTATTGCAATGATACACATTTAATCGTAGAATATGTGCTTTTCTGCCACTAGGGGTCTCTCGATCAAAATGATAACAAAAGACAGAGTTCAGTGGCGTCCATTGCAGTCAGCTTCTTCCGGATTCCTTCAGTGTTCATTGTTCAGGAGCCGAATTATCCACAGAGGTTTCCTCCTCTTCAAAACAAACGTAGCCGGTGATTTAAATCAGTAAAAACATTAAATAAAGCAGTTTCACGTGAGATATCAGTGTTTCTCCGACACGGTTCGGCTGCTGCTAACGTTAGCTTGTTTCACTGATAACTTAATGTCCCTAAATTGTCCGATGATTAAAATCCTTCATCCTGTTAAAACATCATTAAAAATGATTAAGATCTAAAAACAATATCTTAAAAATGTGTCTTAAAACGTAAAAGTCAACTTCTGGCAGACAACCACATAAAATACTTTATATTGTGTTATGATTATTGTTATAAATGAACATGAACAAATGAATATGTATAAGTGTTTATAACTATAATGCAGTGCTAAAAGCAGATTATAAAACATTATAAGTGTATTTATAATGCGTTATAAACATGGTCATAGAAAGCTTTTTGTAATTATGATGGGGATGATGTCTTTGGAGAGATTCCTGAACACACAGCAGACATGTTTTTTTTTTTTAGGAGAGGTGGGTTTACATCCAGCTGTCTAATTTAACTATCGATTTAATATATCATATTTCACACGCACACACAGATTATAATTTGAGTGTGGACCTACCTAAGAAGCGCCTCTGCTCCAATATCTTCCGCCACAGGAGTCAGTCTTCCCCATATTTCTGAAATGAGCTCTCTCTCCTTCTTCGAGAGCATCGCAGTTTATTGCACTGAAATAAAAATAAAAGTAATTAGCTGAATATCCAGAGTGAGTTGACTTTTCAGCGCAGGTCAGATCTCCAACATGTGTGCGCAAAAGCCGTTAATCCACCATTGTTTTGGTCCACATTAACGCCGTGACTGTTAACAACGCAGAGACGGAGGGTGAGTAAAAAAAGTAAAACAATTCTTTAGTGTGACGAAAACGAGGTGTGATGGTGAAGGTCTCCGCGGCCGTGTTGATCCACTGCTCTGTTATCGGGCAGCAGCCAGGGCAGGGCGGGGACACTATCTGCTGCCTCACGTGCGTCACCCCGAGTATTCTCTACCATAACATTAATGAGCTGACCTCAAAGTGCAGCTGCTGTGGGCCGTCCGAGGTCCTTTAGGTACCTCCACTTTATTAATGACGTTTGTTTATAGGGAGAAGACAGACAGACAGACTGACAGACAGACAGAGAGACAGAGAGACAGACAGACAGATAATATATAGACAGAGAGACAGACAGAGAGACAGAGAGACAGATAATAGATAGACAGAGAGACAGAGAGACAGACAGACAGAGAGACAGACAGAGAGACAGACAGACAGACAGACAGAGAGACAGACAGATAGACAGACAGACAGAGAGACAGAGAGACAGATAGACAGACAGATAATAGATAGACAGAGACAGACAGACAGACAGACAGAGAGACAGACAGACAGAGAGACAGACAGACAGACAGACAGACAGAGAGACAGACAATAGATAGATAGAGAGACAGAGAGACAGATAGACAGACTGACAGACAGATAATAGATAGACAGAGAGACAGACAGACAGACAGCTAATAGATAGATAGATATTAGATACTTTATTGATCCCAAAATGAGAAATTCTTATCTTACAGCTGCAGCAGGGTCTCAGACATTGCACAGGATAAAAAAAGTATAATATTTTCTTTTGCCAGTTATCACGTGACATCACCGGTTATATTGATGACCTTGCATGGCCTCCCCTTCACCCTGACATGTCCCAGTGGATAAGGGCTGACTCAGCATAACAAGGGATCTCATTTCTTCTTGCTATGTAGTTTAACAAGAACTACAAAGTCATGCTTTTTAATTCAATGTAACTTCATTTGAGTTTTTTCTCAAAACAGCCTGAATTCATATTCCTCCATGATGCTGACCCATGGTGAGTTGGTTGTTATATATACATTTAGTTGTGAGCTACATGATCTTTGTTGTAAGTATTACTTTTACTCATCCACCAGGTTAAATCCCTGCTCCAGGTGAGGCTCGAACTCACAACCTCAGCATCACCCTGTAGATTACTGTTTTATAAGAACCGCACACTGAACTATTGCGCCATTTGAGCTATGAGAGAAGAAGGAGAAGGTATCTGAGGCGCTGTGGCTTAGTTGGTCAAAGCGCCTGTCTTGTAAACAGGAGAGCCTGGGTTCAAATCCCAGCAGTGCCTCACTGTTTGACTCTTTTGATAAACTGCATTCTGCTCTTGAGTACACAAAAAAATATCTCACTAATTTGCCTCAGGTGTTCTATAACATATATCAATTTTAGACACAGGAAGTGAGAAATATTCATACACACATATACCTTGAGGTGTGTTCCCAGGTTTGTCAAATCGTCAAATCTTTGAGGGCTCTCTCACAGACATGTTGAGCTTTGACCTTTCTGAATACTTTGCATAAATTCACAGTCTAACGAGAGATTATCTCTACTATTAGGCACAGCTAGGGTTTGAATCCAGTATCTCCTGTTTACTAGACAGGCACTTTAAGCAACTAAGCTTTAGGAGCTTTAATTATAAAGTGGAACCTGTTGTTGGATCAATATATGTGTGTATGAATATTTCTCGCTTCCTGAGTCTAAATTTCTTTTAGTTTTGTAACAATGAGGTACTGCTGGGATTTGAACCCAGGATCTCCTGTTTACTAGACAGGAACTTTAACCAACTAAGCCACAGCACCTGTTTGAGACATTTCCTCTCTAATATTAAAGGTATAAATCTGTAAAACTTCATTTAAGAGATAATCTCCATAACAATGAGGCACTGATGGGATTTGAACCCAGGATCTCCTGTTTACCAGACATACTCTCTGACCAACAATATGAGGGCCCTAGGACAGAGGGTGATATTGTTATAGAACACCTGAGGCAAATTAGTGAGATATTTTTTTGTGTACTCAAGAGCAGAATGCAGTTTATCAAAGGAGTCAAACAAGGAGGCACTGCTGGGATTTGAACCCAGGATCTCCTGTTTACAAGACAGGCACTTTGACCAGCTAAGCCACAGCGCCTCAGATATCTGTACATGCAGCAGGAACATGTTGTTTTGTTGTTGTCTACTTTACCTCTTGTATTGTGTTGGTCAAGTTCACCATGGTAAAACTGTAATGCTCCAGGTGAGGCTCGAACTCACAACCTCAGCATGACTTTGCAAGTTACTGTCTTATAAGTACTGCGCGCTGACCGATTGCGCCACTGGAGCCTGTGCAGCAGTGTGTCAAACATTACAATTTTCGGCCGGTTGCCCGTAGTGATGAGCCCACAGAGAATGAGTACCTGACTCTGGAGTTCTCCTCTAGAGTCTTTCAGCTCATTGTTTTGGTTAAATTCCTAATTATAAAGTGGAACCTGTTGTTGGATCAATATAGTGTGTGTATGAATATTTCTCGCTTCCTGTGTCTAAATTTCATTTTAGTTTTGTAACAATGAGGTACTGCTGGGATTTGAACCCAGGATCTCCTGTTTACTAGACAGGCACTTTAACCAACTAAGCCACAGCACCTGTTTGAGACATTTCCTCTCTAATATTAAAGGTATAAATCTGTAAAACTTCATTTAAGAGCTAATCTCCATAACAATGAGGCACTGATGGGATTTGAACCCAGGATCTCCTGTTTACCAGACATACTCTCTGACCAACAATATGAGGGCCCTAGGACAGAGGGTGATATTGTTATAGAACACCTGAGGCAAATTAGTGAGATATTTTTTTGTGTACTCAAGAGCAGAATGCAGTTTATCAAAGGAGTCAAACAGTGAGGCACTGCTGGGATTTGAACCCAGGATCTCCTGTTTACAAGACAGGCACTTTGACCAGCTAAGCCACAGCGCCTCAGATATCTGTACATGCAGCAGGAACATGTTGTTTTGTTGTTGTCTACTTTACCTCTTGTATTGTGTTGGTCAAGTTCACCATGGTAAAACTGTAATGCTCCAGGTGAGGCTCGAACTCACAACCTCAGCATGACTTTGCAAGTTACTGTCTTATAAGTACTGCGCGCTGACCGATTGCGCCACTGGAGCCTGTGCAGCAGTGTGTCAAACATTAAAATTTTCGGCCGGTTGCCCGTAGTGATGAGCCCACAGAGAATGAGTACCTGACTCTGGAGTTCTCCTCTAGAGTCTTTCAGCTCATTGTTTTGGTTAAATTCCTAATTATAAAGTGGAACCTGTTGTTGGATCAATATAGTGTGTGTATGAATATTTCTCGCTTCCTGTGTCTAAATTTCATTTTAGTTTTGTAACAATGAGGTACTGCTGGGATTTGAACCCAGGATCTCCTGTTTACTAGACAGGCACTTTAACCAACTAAGCCACAGCACCTGTTTGAGACATTTCCTCTCTAATATTAAAGGTATAAATCTGTAAAACTTCATTTAAGAGATAATCTCCATAACAATGAGGCACTGATGGGATTTGAACCCAGGATCTCCTGTTTACCAGACATACTCTCTGACCAACAATATGAGGGCCCTAGGACACAGGGTGATATTTGTTATAGAACACCTGAGGCAAATTAGTGAGATATTTTTTTGTGTACTCAAGAGTAGAATGCAGTTTATCAAAGGAGTCAAACAAGTGAGGCACTGCTGGGATTTGAACCCAGGATCTCCTGTTTACAAGACAGGCACTTTGACCAGCTAAGCCACAGCGCCTCAGATATCTGTACATGCAGCAGGAACATGTTGTTTTGTTGTTGTCTACTTTACCTCTTGTATTGTGTTGGTCAAGTTCACCATGGTAAAACTGTAATGCTCCAGGTGAGGCTCGAACTCACAACCTCAGCATGACTTTGCAAGTTACTGTCTTATAAGTACTGCGCGCTGACCGATTGCGCCACTGGAGCCTGTGCAGCAGTGTGTCAAACATTACAATTTTCGGCCGGTTGCCCGTAGTGATGAGCCCACAGAGAATGAGTACCTGACTCTGGAGTTCTCCTCTAGAGTCTTTCAGCTCATTGTTTTGGTTAAATTCCTAATTATAAAGTGGAACCTGTTGTTGGATCAATATAGTGTGTGTATGAATATTTCTCGCTTCCTGTGTCTAAATTTCATTTTAGTTTTGTAACAATGAGGTACTGCTGGGATTTGAACCCAGGATCTCCTGTTTACTAGACAGGCACTTTAACCAACTAAGCCACAGCACCCTGTTTGAGACATTTCCTCTCTAATATTAAAGGTATAAATCTGTAAAACTTCATTTAAGAGCTAATCTCCATAACAATGAGGCACTGATGGGATTTGAACCCAGGATCTCCTGTTTACCAGACATACTCTCTGACCAACAATATGAGGGCCCTAGGACACAGGGTGATATTTGTTATAGAACACCTGAGGCAAATTAGTGAGATATTTTTTTGTGTACTCAAGAGCAGAATGCAGTTTATCAAAGGAGTCAAACAAGTGAGGCACTGCTGGGATTTGAACCCAGGATCTCCTGTT
Organism: Cottoperca gobio; assembly: GCF_900634415.1. Taxonomy (NCBI): domain Eukaryota; kingdom Metazoa; phylum Chordata; class Actinopteri; order Perciformes; family Bovichtidae; genus Cottoperca; species Cottoperca gobio. The sequence goes on along the minus strand of NC_041373.1, from coordinate 17,445,036 downwards.
TACAAGACAGGCACTTTGACCAGCTAAGCCACAGCGCCTCAGATATCTGTACATGCAGCAGGAACATGTTGTTTTGTTGTTGTCTACTTTACCTCTTGTATTGTGTTGGTCAAGTTCACCATGGTAAAACTGTAATGCTCCAGGTGAGGCTCGAACTCACAACCTCAGCATGACTTTGCAAGTTACTGTCTTATAAGTACTGCGCGCTGACCGATTGCGCCACTGGAGCCTGTGCAGCAGTGTGTCAAACATTAAAATTTTCGGCCGGTTGCCCGTAGTGATGAGCCCACAGAGAATGAGTACCTGACTCTGGAGTTCTCCTCTAGAGTCTTTCAGCTCATTGTTTTGGTTAAATTCCTAATTATAAAGTGGAACCTGTTGTTGGATCAATATATGTGTGTATGAATATTTCTCGCTTCCTGTGTCTAAATTTCATTTTAGTTTTGTAACAATGAGGTACTGCTGGGATTTGAACCCAGGATCTCCTGTTTACTAGACAGGCAACTTTAACCAACTAAGCCACAGCACCTGTTTGAGACATTTCCTCTCTAATATTAAAGGTATAAATCTGTAAAACTTCATTTAAGAGATAATCTCCATAACAATGAGGCACTGATGGGATTTGAACCCAGGATCTCCTGTTTACCAGACATACTCTCTGACCAACAATATGAGGGCCCTAGGACAGAGGGTGATATATTGTTATAGAACACCTGAGGCAAATTAGTGAGATATTTTTTTGTGTACTCAAGAGCAGAATGCAGTTTATCAAAGGAGTCAAACAAGTGAGGCACTGCTGGGATTTGAACCCAGGATCTCCTGTTTACAAGACAGGCACTTTGACCAGCTAAGCCACAGCGCCTCAGATATCTGTACATGCAGCAGGAACATGTTGTTTTGTTGTTGTCTACTTTACCTCTTGTATTGTGTTGGTCAAGTTCACCATGGTAAAACTGTAATGCTCCAGGTGAGGCTCGAACTCACAACCTCAGCATGACTTTGCAAGTTACTGTCTTATAAGTACTGCGCGCTGACCGATTGCGCCACTGGAGCCTGTGCAGCAGTGTGTCAAACATTACAATTTTCGGCCGGTTGCCCGTAGTGATGAGCCCACAGAGAATGAGTACCTGACTCTGGAGTTCTCCTCTAGAGTCTTTCAGCTCATTGTTTTGGTTAAATTCCTAATTATAAAGTGGAACCTGTTGTTGGATCAATATAGTGTGTGTATGAATATTTCTCGCTTCCTGTGTCTAAATTTCATTTTAGTTTTGTAACAATGAGGTACTGCTGGGATTTGAACCCAGGATCTCCTGTTTACTAGACAGGCACTTTAACCAACTAAGCCACAGCACCTGTTTGAGACATTTCCTCTCTAATATTAAAGGTATAAATCTGTAAAACTTCATTTAAGAGATAATCTCCATAACAATGAGGCACTGATGGGATTTGAACCCAGGATCTCCTGTTTACCAGACATACTCTCTGACCAACAATATGAGGGCCCTAGGACACAGGGTGATATTTGTTATAGAACACCTGAGGCAAATTAGTGAGATATTTTTTTGTGTACTCAAGAGTAGAATGCAGTTTATCAAAGGAGTCAAACAGTGAGGCACTGCTGGGATTTGAACCCAGGATCTCCTGTTTACAAGACAGGCACTTTGACCAGCTAAGCCACAGCGCCTCAGATATCTGTACATGCAGCAGGAACATGTTGTTTTGTTGTTGTCTACTTTACCTCTTGTATTGTGTTGGTCAAGTTCACCATGGTAAAACTGTAATGCTCCAGGTGAGGCTCGAACTCACAACCTCAGCATGACTTTGCAAGTTACTGTCTTATAAGTACTGCGCGCTGACCGATTGCGCCACTGGAGCCTGTGCAGCAGTGTGTCAAACATTACAATTTTCGGCCGGTTGCCCGTAGTGATGAGCCCACAGAGAATGAGTACCTGACTCTGGAGTTCTCCTCTAGAGTCTTTCAGCTCATTGTTTTGGTTAAATTCCTAATTATAAAGTGGAACCTGTTGTTGGATCAATATAGTGTGTGTATGAATATTTCTCGCTTCCTGTGTCTAAATTTCATTTTAGTTTTGTAACAATGAGGTACTGCTGGGATTTGAACCCAGGATCTCCTGTTTACTAGACAGGCACTTTAACCAACTAAGCCACAGCACCTGTTTGAGACATTTCCTCTCTAATATTAAAGGTATAAATCTGTAAAACTTCATTTAAGAGATAATCTCCATAACAATGAGGCACTGATGGGATTTGAACCCAGGATCTCCTGTTTACCAGACATACTCTCTGACCAACAATATGAGGGCCCTAGGACACAGGGTGATATTTGTTATAGAACACCTGAGGCAAATTAGTGAGATATTTTTTTGTGTACTCAAGAGTAGAATGCAGTTTATCAAAGGAGTCAAACAAGTGAGGCACTGCTGGGATTTGAACCCAGGATCTCCTGTTTACAAGACAGGCACTTTGACCAGCTAAGCCACAGCGCCTCAGATATCTGTACATGCAGCAGGAACATGTTGTTTTGTTGTTGTCTACTTTACCTCTTGTATTGTGTTGGTCAAGTTCACCATGGTAAAACTGTAATGCTCCAGGTGAGGCTCGAACTCACAACCTCAGCATGACTTTGCAAGTTACTGTCTTATAAGTACTGCGCGCTGACCGATTGCGCCACTGGAGCCTGTGCAGCAGTGTGTCAAACATTACAATTTTCGGCCGGTTGCCCGTAGTGATGAGCCCACAGAGAATGAGTACCTGACTCTGGAGTTCTCCTCTAGAGTCTTTCAGCTCATTGTTTTGGTTAAATTCCTAATTATAAAGTGGAACCTGTTGTTGGATCAATATAGTGTGTGTATGAATATTTCTCGCTTCCTGTGTCTAAATTTCATTTTAGTTTTGTAACAATGAGGTACTGCTGGGATTTGAACCCAGGATCTCCTGTTTACTAGACAGGAACTTTAACCAACTAAGCCACAGCACCCTGTTTGAGACATTTCCTCTCTAATATTAAAGGTATAAATCTGTAAAACTTCATTTAAGAGCTAATCTCCATAACAATGAGGCACTGATGGGATTTGAACCCAGGATCTCCTGTTTACCAGACATACTCTCTGACCAACAATATGAGGGCCCTAGGACACAGGGTGATATTTGTTATAGAACACCTGAGGCAAATTAGTGAGATATTTTTTTGTGTACTCAAGAGCAGAATGCAGTTTATCAAAGGAGTCAAACAAGTGAGGCACTGCTGGGATTTGAACCCAGGATCTCCTGTTTACAAGACAGGCACTTTGACCAGCTAAGCCACAGCGCCTCAGATATCTGTACATGCAGCAGGAACATGTTGTTTTGTTGTTGTCTACTTTACCTCTTGTATTGTGTTGGTCAAGTTCACCATGGTAAAACTGTAATGCTCCAGGTGAGGCTCGAACTCACAACCTCAGCATGACTTTGCAAGTTACTGTCTTATAAGTACTGCGCGCTGACCGATTGCGCCACTGGAGCCTGTGCAGCAGTGTGTCAAACATTACAATTTTCGGCCGGTTGCCCGTAGTGATGAGCCCACAGAGAATGAGTACCTGACTCTGGAGTTCTCCTCTAGAGTCTTTCAGCTCATTGTTTTGGTTAAATTACTAATTATAAAGTGGAACCTGTTGTTGGATCAATAAGTGTGTGTATGAATATTTCTCGCTTCCTGTGTCTAAATTTCATTTTAGTTTTGTAACAATGAGGTACTGCTGGGATTTGAACCCAGGATCTCCTGTTTACTAGACAGGCACTTTAACCAACTAAGCCACAGCACCTGTTTGAGACATTTCCTCTCTAATATTAAAGGTATAAATCTGTAAAACTTCATTTAAGAGCTAATCTCCATAACAATGAGGCACTGATGGGATTTGAACCCAGGATCTCCTGTTTACCAGACATACTCTCTGACCAACAATATGAGGGCCCTAGGACACAGGGTGATATTTGTTATAGAACACCTGAGGCAAATTAGTGAGATATTTTTTTGTGTACTCAAGAGTAGAATGCAGTTTATCAAAGGAGTCAAACAGTGAGGCACTGCTGGGATTTGAACCCAGGATCTCCTGTTTACAAGACAGGCACTTTGACCAGCTAAGCCACAGCGCCTCAGATATCTGTACATGCAGCAGGAACATGTTGTTTTGTTGTTGTCTACTTTACCTCTTGTATTGTGTTGGTCAAGTTCACCATGGTAAAACTGTAATGCTCCAGGTGAGGCTCGAACTCACAACCTCAGCATGACTTTGCAAGTTACTGTCTTATAAGTACTGCGCGCTGACCGATTGCGCCACTGGAGCCTGTGCAGCAGTGTGTCAAACATTACAATTTTCGGCCGGTTGCCCGTAGTGATGAGCCCACAGAGAATGAGTACCTGACTCTGGAGTTCTCCTCTAGAGTCTTTCAGCTCATTGTTTTGGTTAAATTACTAATTATAAAGTGGAACCTGTTGTTGGATCAATAAGTGTGTGTATGAATATTTCTCGCTTCCTGTGTCTAAATTTCATTTTAGTTTTGTAACAATGAGGTACTGCTGGGATTTGAACCCAGGATCTCCTGTTTACTAGACAGGAAACTTTAACCAACTAAGCCACAGCACCTGTTTGAGACATTTCCTCTGTAATATTAAAGGTATAAATCTGTAAAACTTCATTTAAGAGATAATCTCCATAACAATGAGGCACTGATGGGATTTGAACCCAGGATCTCCTGTTTACCAGACATACTCTCTGACCAACAATATGAGGGCCCTAGGACACAGGGTGATATTTGTTATAGAACACCTGAGGCAAATTAGTGAGATATTTTTTTGTGTACTCAAGAGCAGAATGCAGTTTATCAAAGGAGTCAAACAAGGAGGCACTGCTGGGATTTGAACCCAGGATCTCCTGTTTACAAGACAGGCACTTTGACCAGCTAAGCCACAGCGCCTCAGATATCTGTACATGCAGCAGGAACATGTTGTTTTGTTGTTGTCTACTTTACCTCTTGTATTGTGTTGGTCAAGTTCACCATGGTAAAACTGTAATGCTCCAGGTGAGGCTCGAACTCACAACCTCAGCATGACTTTGCAAGTTACTGTCTTATAAGTACTGCGCGCTGACCGATTGCGCCACTGGAGCCTGTGCAGCAGTGTGTCAAACATTACAATTTTCGGCCGGTTGCCCGTAGTGATGAGCCCACAGAGAATGAGTACCTGACTCTGGAGTTCTCCTCTAGAGTCTTTCAGCTCATTGTTTTGGTTAAATTCCTAATTATAAAGTGGAACCTGTTGTTGGATCAATAAGTGTGTGTATGAATATTTCTCGCTTCTTGTGTCTAAATTTCATTTTAGTTTTGTAACAATGAGGTACTGCTGGGATTTGAACCCAGGATCTCCTGTTTACTAGACAGGCACTTTAACCAACTAAGCCACAGCACCTGTTTGAGACATTTCCTCTGTAATATTAAAGGTATAAATCTGTAAAACTTCATTTAAGAGATAATCTCCATAACAATGAGGCACTGATGGGATTTGAACCCAGGATCTCCTGTTTACCAGACATACTCTCTGACCAACAATATGAGGGCCCTAGGACACAGGGTGATATTTGTTATAGAACACCTGAGGCAAATTAGTGAGATATTTTTTTGTGTACTCAAGAGCAGAATGCAGTTTATCAAAGGAGTCAAACAGTGAGGCACTGCTGGGATTTGAACCCAGGATCTCCTGTTTACAAGACAGGCACTTTGACCAGCTAAGCCACAGCGCCTCAGATATCTGTACATGCAGCAGGAACATGTTGTTTTGTTGTTGTCTACTTTACCTCTTGTATTGTGTTGGTCAAGTTCACCATGGTAAAACTGTAATGCTCCAGGTGAGGCTCGAACTCACAACCTCAGCATGACTTTGCAAGTTACTGTCTTATAAGTACTGCGCGCTGACCGATTGCGCCACTGGAGCCTGTGCAGCAGTGTGTCAAACATTACAATTTTCGGCCGGTTGCCCGTAGTGATGAGCCCACAGAGAATGAGTACCTGACTCTGGAGTTCTCCTCTAGAGTCTTTCAGCTCATTGTTTTGGTTAAATTCCTAATTATAAAGTGGAACCTGTTGTTGGATCAATAAGTGTGTGTATGAATATTTCTCGCTTCTTGTGTCTAAATTTCATTTTAGTTTTGTAACAATGAGGTACTGCTGGGATTTGAACCCAGGATCTCCTGTTTACTAGACAGGCACTTTAACCAACTAAGCCACAGCACCTGTTTGAGACATTTCCTCTCTAATATTAAAGGTATAAATCTGTAAAACTTAATTTAAGAGATAATCTCCATAACAATGAGGCACTGCTGGGATTTGAACCCAGGATCTCCTGTTTACCAGACATACTCTCTGACCAACAATATGAGGGCCCTAGGACACAGGGTGATATTTGTTATAGAACACCTGAGGCAAATTAGTGAGATATTTTTTTGTGTACTCAAGAGCAGAATGCAGTTTATCAAAGAGTCAAACAAGGAGGCACTGCTGGGATTTGAACCCAGGATCTCCTGTTTACAAGACAGGCACTTTGACCAGCTAAGCCACAGCGCCTCAGATATCTGTACATGCAGCAGGAACATGTTGTTTTGTTGTTGTCTACTTTACCTCTTGTATTGTGTTGGTCAAGTTCACCATGGTAAAACTGTAATGCTCCAGGTGAGGCTCGAACTCACAACCTCAGCATGACTTTGCAAGTTACTGTCTTATAAGTACTGCGCGCTGACCGATTGCGCCACTGGAGCCTGTGCAGCAGTGTGTCAAACATTACAATTTTCGGCCGGTTGCCCGTAGTGATGAGCCCACAGAGAATGAGTACCTGACTCTGGAGTTCTCCTCTAGAGTCTTTCAGCTCATTGTTTTGGTTAAATTCCTAATTATAAAGTGGAACCTGTTGTTGGATCAATATATGTGTGTATGAATATTTCTCGCTTCCTGTGTCTAAATTTCATTTTAGTTTTGTAACAATGAGGTACTGCTGGGATTTGAACCCAGGATCTCCTGTTTACTAGACAGGAAACTTTAACCAACTAAGCCACAGCACCTGTTTGAGACATTTCCTCTGTAATATTAAAGGTATAAATCTGTAAAACTTCATTTAAGAGATAATCTCCATAACAATGAGGCACTGCCGGGATTTGAACCCAGGATCTCCTGTTTACCAGACATACTCTCTGACCAACAATATGAGGGCCCTAGGACAGAGGGTGATATTTGTTATAGAACACCTGAGGCAAATTAGTGAGATATTTTTTTGTGTACTCAAGAGTAGAATGCAGTTTATCAAAAGAGTCAAACAAAGAGGCACTGCTGGGATTTGAACCCAGGATCTCCTGTTTACAAGACAGGCACTTTGACCAGCTAAGCCACAGCGCCTCAGATATCTGTACATGCAGCAGGAACATGTTGTTTTGTTGTTGTCTACTTTACCTCTTGTATTGTGTTGGTCAAGTTCACCATGGTAAAACTGTAATGCTCCAGGTGAGGCTCGAACTCACAACCTCAGCATGACTTTGCAAGTTACTGTCTTATAAGTACTGCGCGCTGACCGATTGCGCCACTGGAGCCTGTGCAGCAGTGTGTCAAACATTAAAATTTTCGGCCGGTTGCCCGTAGTGATGAGCCCACAGAGAATGAGTACCTGACTCTGGAGTTCTCCTCTAGAGTCTTTCAGCTCATTGTTTTGGTTAAATTCCTAATTATAAAGTGGAACCTGTTGTTGGATCAATAAGTGTGTGTATGAATATTTCTTGCTTCTTGTGTCTAAATTTCCTTTTAGTTTTGTAACAATGAGGTACTGCTGGGATTTGAACCCAGGATCTCCTGTTTACTAGACAGGAACTTTAACCAACTAAGCCACAGCACCTGTTTGAGACATTTCCTCTCTAATATTAAAGGTATAAATCTGTAAAACTTCATTTAAGAGATAATCTCCGTAACAATGAGGCACGGATGGGATTTGAACCCAGGATTCAAATCCCTCTCCCCGAACTCACTCACTCTCTCTCTCTCTCTCTCTCTCTCTCTCTCTCTCTCTCTCTCTCTCTCTCTCTCTCTCTCTCTCTCTCTCTCTCTCTCTCTCTCTCTCTCTCTCTCTCTCTCTCTCTCTCTCTGTGTGTGTGCAGAAGTTCAGTTCCTCAAGTATTTGACTGGAAAGTACCAAACTTTCACCATGCACATGTTTATCTGTTGAACATTTCCAGGATGTTGTCACGCAGAGCAAACATGAAACATATGCATATCCTAAATTTAAATGCAACTCATTGTGAACATGTTTATCTGTGCGTTAGCCCTGTGACTGAGAGGGAATAATGGGACGTGGGAAATAAATGAACACCAGGTGGCCAGTGGACCCAGACATCTGTGTCTGGATCTTATTGTCCTCAAAGTCTTTCTTAATGCGAGACAGTTTAGACGGTTTCAGATTCATTCCTGAGGTTTTGAGACATATTTAAGGAAGTGCGATATCTAAAGCATTTTGAGCTGAGGATTCGTCTTTGAGTTAGGCCTCAAAAAAGAATACAAAATCTCCAGCCACAACGGCAATTGTTCAAACTCAAATTTGCTGTCTATATCAAAAAGTGAGAACCTGACATCCCAACATGAGAAGGCTTGCAAAACCAGCGAGTAAAGGACAACAAAAACAACATAATATTAATATCTTGTTCTACATTTTTTTAATTGGTCTACGTGAGCTGCTAAAATACTCAAAGTGTTCACAACTGAATGGGCAAATAAAGAAATAACAAAAACATTATACAGTGTACTCTTTATATTTGATTTAATATCCTTTTTTTTGCTTTTATTCTCAAATAGTTTTTAGTTTTAGTGTATTTAATACTAAAAAACACGAATAACAGTGTAACCAGGTGAATGTCTTATGTAAAACCTTATAATTACAATAAGCATGCACATTTCTAACAGGTTGCACTTTAACAGTTTCCTGCAGTTATTCGGTATCACCGATAGGCGGCGCCGGTAGGTCGACCGGTGCAGCGGCAGTCAGTCGGTCGGTCGGTGTCTTGTCATCCAGCGGTGGCAGCAGCAACGTGGGAGGACCGGGAGACTACTACCGTCACACAGAAACTCTGAGCCGGTGAGGCGGGCAGACAGCTGCAGAGGACACGGTGTGCTTCATACAGAACACCGCTTTCATTCGGCTCAGATTTTATATATTTTAATTGGATGCGAGCACCGCCCTCGCTCACATCTGGAGCTCGCGCTTGATAGTGAAACTACTCTTCCTCGTGCCCGCGTCATGTGTGGCAGGGATAACTTATGAAGTGACCGCCCGGCGTTATCATTTCCCCGGGGGAGCCGTCGGTGCTGTGCTGCAGGAACCGGACTCAGTTGGAAGGTAAGCGAGGAAACAGTGTATCATACCCAGCCGTGTCGCTCCTCACACCGGCTGTCAGCCTGCGCACACCTCGCTGTCTGTACGGCGGAAGCACCGAGCTGTCAGCTTCTCGTTCACAGTGCAGGTATGCCGGTTTTTAATATTGCTGTTGCAGCACGAAAGGGGCTCAGGGTGGGGTCTGCTGAGGCTCACAGGGGAGACCCATAGGTGAGTTATACACACCTGGCTTCAAAGCCTTTCAAATTAAAATGTCATGTTCTTGTGAAGCCTCTGGCCAGGTTGAGTCCATGAGTCCACTATGATTTTTGAAAGTGAAGAGGAACAGGTGTGTATGTGTGTGAGGCTTTACTCTCTGTGTCTGACACACACATGCATAGGGGCTGCCAGGGGTAGACTTTTAAAATATGTTTATGTTTTCTCCTTCCCATGATTCACCTTGTTTTATTGATGCCTTGCTCTACTGTGGCTGGAAGGCTAAGCCACTGGGAGCTTCATCAATGAAATGTGTATGAGAGAGAACAGAGAGCATAAGGCATTCAATACCGTGTAACCCAAAGGCAAAACCTCCTCTACACTCCAACATGCTGTAGTATGTCAAAGTATGTCAGAACATGATGCACACACACACACACACACACACACCAACACAGGTTATACAAGAGATAAATCGATTTTAAAGTGCTGTTGAGATGAAAGGGGGCAGCTGAAATCCCACCGAGACAATTAAACTACTGAACTGTGTCATCAAGGATTTGTTTTGGCTTCCTGTTTGGAAAGATGGTAGGAAGCAGACGTTTGGGCCAGATGGCAGCAGTATACACACACAAACTCACGCAGCACACACACTTGGAACAGCCGTTTGGAGTTCCTACTGAGGGAAACAGGATTAGTGACCGGGGTTTGAACCTGTGACCTGTGTTGACCTTCAACCCTCTGTTCTTCTACTTCGTCTCCAGCAATCCTTGACTTTTTTTTTAGTGACTGGAGATTGTTTTCCAGGGTTTTTATATCTCATTATGAGATGATTCTTGATCCAAACTGAATAAATCCAGCAAAAAAGCAAAAGTAGTCTCTTTGAATGCGATCTATCTAAAATGTAATGTTACTGATGTACCGCAGAGAACGTTAGCTATTGATGGAACGTTTTATTTTGAAAGCGAAACCAGAATTTTGCACATTTTCGTTAAACGTCGAACAATGGAATATTTTCATTGGCTTTCCATTTTACCAACTAATGCCGCATTTGCATGGCATCGTACGGCACGGCTGGTTTTCCATTAGCAGAAGTTGTATCGTCACTTGTGCGACGCGCCATTTTTAAATAGCTGAGCTAGGGATAATGGCGACCGCAATTTTCTTTATTTGCTCAACCCAGATTTTTAAGAAATGGCTGCCGGCAAAACTATGACGTACACTACTTACATATGCTATACATTCAGCGAGTGTGGCATTAAAGATGACGTCACAGCAGACGTCCAGCCAAACCATGCGGCGGAAATGACACATTTATCTCCACTTCTCCAAAATGTAGTAAATACTCGCATTTTATAACTGGAACTATAATGTTTAGTATTTGTGCATTAAATATGACATAAAAAAAGAAAATGATTATCCAAAAAGCTGTAAAAGTACATATTAAATATGCGGAAAATTCATAAGAAAAAGAGTGAAAAATCAAATTACAATAAAAGTTGAAATGGTCCTTTAACCGTCTGGAGTTGAACCTAAATCTACTCTTGATCACACAACTGCTTTGCAATTAAACATGTCCTGACTTTGACACTTCAAACTGAAAGTGCTTCACATGAAAGTAAAACACACACACGCACACACACATCTCGCTCTAAACAGGAAGCTGACAGCATCCTGCAACATGTGTCGTCTAATATAAACTGTCACTCTGTCTGTGTAAGTGTGAATGTGTTAGGTGTCTGTGAGCATGGTGGCATTTTGCAGGTGTGTTTTTGATCTCTTCTTCTCTTTCCGCCGGCTCACTGAGTACGCAGCGTTAAGCGTGTTTGAACAGGCTGCATAGAAAAGCAGCAGTGACAAGAGCAGGTTTATTTCTGGGCTGCTGCTCTGAGAAGTGAAATGCGTCTTCATGTTTATATGGAGCCCTCCGCTCGGTGCATCAGGCTGGAAAACTGGTTTGGTTTTCCAGGAGCCCTCCAGCATTTTCACAAAGCATTTTTCATGGCAGTTTGCCCACGAGTGGATCTTATCCAGTACCTACAAGCTGTTTATCTTTCTTACTTGTGCTTTATGCCACTGCTTGTTTCTGCACAAGTTAGTTTTTACATCTGGGATGCTGTCAAAAGATTTCAACACAATTTGACGAGTGCGTTTGACAGGATGAGAGCATATTGTGCATTATATTGCCATGTTGTGCTCTTCTTTCAACTTTAAATTGCTGCTTGTACCAGGTTCTTCTTTTGACAGCGTTGACGGTATTATTATTAGTATTTCGCTTTACTTTTCTCGCTGTGTATTTTAATTATAGAAAGATAATGTCAGAAAATCACAACTTCGCACATTTTCAGCCACGCTAGTGCCGTCCATCACATTTCGTACAGGCGTTCATGTTCCCCTCAGGGTGAATAGTAATAACTTAATCTCTAAAAAACACACATTTGCATATGAATTCGGAATCTGTTGGCAACAGTCAAAAGATGTTGGTGTCGGAAGCGTTCTCCGAGTTTTAATGACCAATCACGTTTGAGCGTGCTTCGGTTGTATGCCAGCAAAAAAGGTGGAATACACTGGCTGAAATGCAATCTCGGAACCCATCAGCTCACGTCTGAGGATGATTTAGATTCAAATGAGCTTTTTATTAGCTTGTAAATTGTCTACTATCTGGCCTCAGACGTCGTCTCTTGCTACATTTTACACCCCAGAAATATTAGCAGTTGGCCTCCAGAGGCTAAATCGTCATTCGACTGATAGCCGATCATAACTTTAATGACTCTTAACTTTACTATTAGCGTCATCATCAAGTCAAATTTAGATTTTGTCCAATACTTTGGTCTATAAACAAATATCTGCAACACTACATTCCCATTAGCTTAAGTTGTATTTGTCATTAGTGCTTATTAGCTAATGTTAGCATGCTAACACCCTAGGCTAACAGCATGTTAGCCTTGTCAGGAGTTATTGGGTGAGAGAGATGTTTTAATTGACTGTGTGAACTGTTTCCGATGTATCATTCTGGAAACATGCTTGTTGGTTTGCACAGCAGCAGCGATACAGGATAATTAATCACCGACAAATTGGCACATTAGGTGTCTTTGGTTAATTTGCAACCATCTGGTGCTGGTTGCACAAACTGCAGCCAGCAGATCTGCCGTGCGTAATTGTGGCTCGACAGTGACATCTGCACTGCAATTAGAGAGCACAGACGGATCAGATACCTGCTGCCTTCTCATGGCTGTAAAGTGAGTCGGTATAAGAGATGCACTCGCTCTGATACCATAATCAGAAGCTTTCTTAGTGATCACATGTCAGCTTTGTCTAACTCTCTGTCTTCTCACGTGTCTTTCATTTGTTTCCGTCACTGTGTTTCTTCTCTTACTCCCCCACATTATCGCGCTGAATCTAAACCACGATGACTTTATCAGCGTGACAGATACACCTGCGCTGCCAGAGCCTTCAAATGAAATCAGTCACAGATGATAGAAGAAGATTACAAAGCAAGCCTCATACTTGCTTCTCGCTATTTTTATTCTACTGAACAAAAATAACTCGAGAACCGAACAACAAATCACCACATTTCAGGGATCACAATCTTTACTCAGTGCTCCTGTGTGTCTCACATAACTATACATTTGCAGCGCTAATGTTTTCAGCCTCGAGATAGACAGAATTACATCAAACAGCTTGTGGATGGTTAAAGTGAAGGATCAGTGGGGTACACTAAGAGGTCACGATCATTGAGTTAATGGTGTGATTGCAGTGAGCGTCTGAATGTGTCAGCTGTTACTGAAGGTGTTTTAGGAGAACTAATAAATAGTCTTCTGTAACAACTACTGGCTTTACAGTGTCGCCACCATGGACTCCTTATAGATGAGACCAAAAGCTTTCGTTTTAAAAGGTCAAGCCACACGTGAAGAGATGTCACGATACCAGAAATGTAGGAGTCAATACCAACGATTCTCGACACCAATTCAATACGATGGTAACAAACAGAAACAAAACAATAAATCCCACGTACTTCACTCCTTTATTTATTTATTTATTTATACTATTTGCATACTGGGTTTAGTTGGGAAGTTAAACAGGTCTCTCTACATTACAGGTCATTTAGCAGACTCTCTTATCCAGAGCGACTTACAGTGAACTAACTACAGGGACAGTCTCCCTCAGGGTTAAGTACCTTGCTCAGGGGTACAATGGTGTCAGCCTGGTATTGAACTCACAACTGGATTGGTTTAGTTAAGGTTGCATTCGTACTACTACCACTGGAGGTGCTGGAAGCCGTTTGTCTATTAATATAAGTTAGAGTTGGGCAATATATCAATATTATATCAATATTGTGATATGAGACTGGGGTTGGACGATATGCAAACATGTCCAAATGTCCATATTTGCTCAGGTGTGTGTGTGTGTGTGTGTAGTGCTTTCCCTGCTGCATTACAGTAAACCTATGGCTATCCTGGCTGCTCTATTATTTGCCTTTACCCACTTTTCATCCACATTACTGATTGTTATTTATTAAATATTTTGTTAAAGCACCGATAGAGATTCTGTCCATTAAGTCTTTTTCTTGAACTTGCAACAGAAAGTTTGGATGAAAAGCAAACTGTCAAAAAGGAATTTGAATCTGCCGTTATGTGCCGTATCCAAACTTCAATGTCCGCTGGATGACAATGCTGTCACCCGGCCACAGGGACTCCAGACTTCTCCATGAAGGTCCTGAATGACTCTTCTGTTTCTTTGTAACCACAATTATGACCTCCATTTTTCCTTTTAAATATTCCTTTCAGAGCCAATCCTCCCCCCCCTATCTTACCCTAATGTGGCATCTGTGGGCAATTACCATCACGTTTTCATACAAGGCCAGCCAACAGAGGAAGCTTGTATCGGACCTCTCAGCGTGAGTTTGCTGACTGCATCGAGGGACGGCAGGAAGGAGGGATGGATGGCTGCTGAGGAGGCCTATTCATGTCTCCAGGCGAGGCCATACTTGAGTAGACTCTTATTGTGACGGTGAGCTTCCTGTCACCACGCAGCTAACACAAAGCAGCTTCATGAGGGTCAGCTGAGCGGCTCTTTGTCTTCCTGTCTGTCAACTCTTGACTCTGTCGCTCTCTTTCCACATCTGTCACTCTTTACTGTGTGATTTAATGTTTATTTCAATGCTCTTTATATTATATATCAAACATCCATCCGAAGGGACAGATTTAAGCAGTTTACTGACTTACATTACAGGACAAAGACCCATAAAATATCTAGTAAATCCTTGAAGAGGTTACAACAGCATTTATATTTAGACTCACGCTGTGACAAGAGGAATGGTTGAAGGACCTTTGTTCGGCATTTGTTTTATTTGATGGTGAGAAGACAGACAGGAAAGGGATGAGAGCGATGGGCTGACATGGTGCAAAAAGCCCTCATACCTTATGCTATGTGCTCTACCTGCTGAGCTACCAGGGCGCACCTGGTTGCATGACCTTTAACCTTATGTGTGATAATCAGAGGATATTCTGTGCAGTGTCCTCAAGAAACTTCCACTGGATCTTCTCAGTAAAGGCGACGTTATTGTCCCGCAGGGAATGTATCGGCAGGTAGTCGGGGTGGTGGTTGTGCATAGCCGAGGACTATGACACCGCGGTCCTGCATCATGTAAGTTTAGTTAACAAAAGCATTTTAGTTATGACTTTTCTATGATCTTTTCTGCATTTGAGGTTTTTACCAGCAGTAGATTGAGAGTGATAATGTCAACACACACATTGATGCTTTCCTGTCGGTGTAACCGTACGATCCAGACAGGAGGGTGGGACTCCATAGCACGACTCAGAGGCAGATCAATGTAAATGTAAATAGTTTACTGAAACCTTGCAGTGGCTATGGTACACGCATAAGCAGTTGCTCAGACAAAGCATGCAGGGATATTCCAGGAGCAGAGTCGGGTCACGGAAACAGGTTCGGTACACAGGTAGATACTCAGCGTAGCAGCACAGCAGACAAGGATCAGGCAGAGACAGAATCGGGTCACGGAAACAGGGTCGAGGAAGCCGGGGGAATCAAACGCTTGGGGAACAGGAAGACGGGACTAACGCGAGGACTCTCGACATCAAAGAACGAAGACGAACTGGCAACGAGAGACAAACAAAACACAGACTATAAAAAGTGAGAGGGAACAACGAGGCACAGGTGAGGACACTAACGAACAGATTGGGAACACCTGGGGAAATAGAAACAACAGGACAGGTAATTAACTAAATAAAACAGGAAGTACAAACATAACATAAAACATCTAACGAACAAAAACCTAATAGTGGTTTTAATGGTCATGTTAGACTTCAGTACAAACATGGTAGTACTCATAAAGATTTAAAAAAAGACTTGACCTCAATTACACAGAGCTCGTACAGTTTGCCCTGTTTGGGAGTTCGGCCTTTTCAGTGTTCCTCGTGGATGTTTTGAAAGTCACTTTGTAGTTCTTGGCAGAGCAGCGAGCTAGAAGGTCGTGCACACAGTTCAGCAGCAGTTCTGCATGATTGATGCGTAAGTGCTACATCCCAGATGTAGAAGTTTGTACATACTCTGTATTCATTTGCAATATAATACAGATAATACAGTTTGCGCCCATGATATAATCTGTAATGCCTGGGAAATCCCCACAGGACACTGGAAACTATTAGTGCTGAGAATAAAGAGCACAATGCAAAGTGAAAAATATTCCCAGAACATAAAGTAAGTAAAATGTAAATACTTTAAAACAGTTACATTCATATTTATGCACGGTAATACACGGTTGTAGAATAGGGACAGGAAATAAGAGAAAGTGTTTTACAGTGAAGTAAAAATAGAATGCGCTTATGAACCTGCGTTTAATCCTTTCTAGTTTCTCTCTTAGTGCAGAATCAGCGCAGGTGTTGCTGCCGTGCTTGATGAGGCCTTTCTTGTTTTGATTTAGCAAAAAAAAAACCGATAGTGGATAGTACACGGAAACGAAAAGCGTTAAGAGAGCCTGTGTCTCTTCCTCTCACTCTTCACATCGTCCTGCAGTCTCCAGCGGCTTCTGTCACCAGCTTCTACTTTATAAGAGACTCGAGTAGCGGACGGGAACCAGACTCGATCCTCTGAAGTCTCATACCTGGCACAGCAGCTGAGGAACTGTGATCCTCTCCAGTGGCATTTCTGGCGGTCGAATGTGCCATGAGGTGTTGGAACAGTTGGCGTGATGAATGGCTTTTTCTTTTGGGAGTTTTTCCATTCAGTAAGTTGTGCTGTATTGCCCTGCAGTTATCAGGGAGTGTTTACTGTTTCACCTGAAGATGATTTAATCAGCTGATATGAACTAAAGAACTGAAGAAATACTCCAGAGACCAGAAAACTTAAAGATGCTATAATCAATATGGCCATTTAACGTTGGATAAAATGACGTGGTTACAAACTTTTTTTCAAGTCTCCGGGATCATTTTAGTGTCTTTCAGCTCAATGTTTTGGTTTTAAAGCCCGTAACTTCAGTCATCACCTTCGTTTTCAGACGCTGCAGGCAGTTTACAGAAAGAAATGGTGAACTCAGTTGAGCCAGAGCCCTCAGGAGTTAGTGGAGACCAAAACAGAATAGAATAGATACATCCATCAGGTGGACACACGCACGACTCCCAAGTGAATGCTAATGTTGCTCCGAGTGTGTAAACACGCCAGTATTCGCTAACAAGTTTAGCATATGTCAAATATGTGTTTACAGCTTGTTTCTGCTGCCCCCATGTGGCCAAAACAATCTGCACTGCAAGCATGTGTCGAGACAAGTATCTGTCAACTCATTAGGTTGGTAATACACAGACTGCTGGAGGGTTACATGCTCTGTTGTCTCTGAAGCTTCACTCAAACTAAACTTACCCTACGGCTCTGAGACAGAACCAGGTAAACTAATACACACTCACCACATTAATAGAGGTATGAATAAACAAGTACACACACAGTCCTGCATTGTTTAACCATGCAGCAAGCCTACACAGTGAAACTATGCAAATGGTTTTCACATGTTGTTTAGACACGCATGTATGAGGTTTGATTGAGATAAAATGTTGTCTCTTGCACATCCATATCTCACACAGTGTCTGTGTGTTCTCTGCTTTTGCTGCAATGTTTCCTTTTTCCCCTCGGTTTGCCTCTTTGGTTTGCTCCTCGCTCCTTTCATCTTCTCCCAACATGACGTAAAAGTTGCTCTGCTTTTTTCATCTCCCTCCATCTGTTGCTGTATTTGTCTCTCTGCCTTGATGCACGCCAGGTCATCTGCAGACAAGAGGCAGCGTGAGGATTGTGGCCACAGCTTTGCTTTTAACACTGTGATAGAACATTTCCAACAATAACAAATGCATACTCGTGCATACACCAGAGTTCACTGTCAACATTTGATGTATGATCTTTGCAGAAGCACCTTGAGGTTTTATTTGATAGCATGCCCTGCAAAGATCAAACCACTTTCTTTTCTTCCTCTTGTCTTCCTGTGCAGACTGCTTTACAAGAAACGGTGGGTGTGAAGTGAGTCGAAGTTATTGTGAAATTCAAAAAGCTGCTTTCCCACAGGTCACACGTCAATCTAGAGTACAGGAAGCACTTGATAGCTATATGCCAACCCTTTAATCATCTCTTAATAACTTCCACGGGAGACGTTTCTCTCTGTCAGAAAGATCTGAGACTTTTTTGATTATGCAAAACCGGGAGTAGTGAAGGTTTAGCCGAGGATTTTAACTTTCTCTGCTTTTGTACCGGTTTCAAGTTGCCAATTAAATCTCTCCTGCTGACACAGCTGAGTAGTGAAGAGAGATGATTGTGCTTACAAAGTCTGACGTCTGATCGGCTCTGATTCTCTGTGCTACTCTTTATCTCGGTATAGTTAAGCTGCTTTTTTATGATGTTCCCTTTTTTAGTAAGGCCATAGAACATTCTACCAGAGGAGAAAACGCATCTTTATTCAGCATATAAGCTTCGTATTCACCCAAATGTTGAAAGCATAGATTGAAACGATGATTTGAAATATTGGTTAATCTGCCAATTATTACCTCAATACATTATTTGGTCTATAAAACATTAGTAAATCATATAAAATGCCCATAGTATTTATAATCATTTTCTTTTTGTCGACTCATTAATTAATTGACTAATTTCTGCTTGAATAGGAAAATATTTTTAAATATTTGATCTGTAAAAATATGCAAAATTCACAAATATCAGCATTTGGGGTTTTTGAATGAGAAACAGATTACCTGCCGTTTGCAGATATTTAAACACACATGGTGCAGTTTGCTTACATGTTATATGCGATGTGCTGCTCATGGTGTGAATATTTCATGTACTTTTTATCATTCATTATTCACTGACAGGTGTCCCAGATGGACTCCATATACTGTATGTCTAAAACAAAGGTAAGCGGGATATAAAAGACAATAACACATCCTCTAGAAATGCTGGTACTAAGAATTCAATACATTGTTGGGGGTTAATGCAGGTTTTGAGACAGGTGCATGCACTGTACTGTATTACAACCCGCCTGACGATCACAGTTCTCATGTCACTCATGCTGCAGCAGGCAGAAGTGAAACAGGATGTACTTTATAGGAATGTGAAGTATTTCCTCCCCACAGAGGACACAATGAGGCAGATTGGACGCATGTTGCAGCACATGACGATGTGATCGACCGCAAATCTTCGTGCATTTTAATTCTAGCACTTTGGTAAGAAGGTGAAAAAGTTAGCAACTTGCACCAACCGAACTACCACACGCTGAGCAATTGTGGCATAGCAGCATCTAATAGCAGACAGCTTTGGTTGTATTGTTAGCTTGCAGCTTTGCGAACACTTCCATGTAGTATTTAAACATCGATACATGACACGATGAAAAGGCTCCTGCAAGATCGCAGTTGAATTTCTACAGTTTCACGGCAGATTACAGGTGAAGGCCACTGGCTTTCTACTAAAACAGATGTTAAGTTTCGGAGAGTTTCTCACACAGATGGTGTAAAGATTGCAAGGCACGAATGAGAAAACCAAGTGTCGCCGGGGAGCAGGGCGGGCTTTCAGGAAGTAAGAGGAGTTTTGATTTAAGAAACACAAGCAGTGACAAAGACAGCTTTACTTCTGGTGTGGCAGATGTTTAATGATTTATTAATATTTGTTTGCACAGACAACAGCAGATCACACACACGCATACTACAGCAGGGCTCTGCAAACAGAAAGCTACATGACCTACAGTGTTATGGCTGTAACATCTGGCGCAGATGAGAGTGCAGAGCATAGGCTGCGCGTTCCTATAGTGAGGGCAAAAGCACACTGTTAATCTATGTGACCTACTCGTGCTTCGTTACATGACGGCACACAGGGTGGTGGAGAAAAGATGCAGACGTACAGTGTTTCTGAAGCCTTCAGAGGCAGGACTTTGTAGCATCTGTAGAACAGGTAAATGCATCACTTCCCCCAAATCAGCAGCTTCATTTCAGCTGTAAAGCATGGTGAGTCATTTAAATAAAGTACACACTCTTAAAAAGCAGCGAGCAAGTCCCATGTCTGACTGTCATGCCTCACCAACGTTGCATCTTTTTCCTATCATATCCTTTGGTGCAAAGCATCACAGGCTACATGCTACATGCAGTGTGGCCACCAACGTAACATTCAAGACTTCACACGGAGCAGGTAATGTTCTGGAGGCTGAAGTAGGTCAGTTCCCAAGACCACATCCTCCAAAAGCTCCGTGCAGAAAGAAACATTAACCCTGAAGTTAAAACGGACCCGGTGGTGCTGTCGGGCAGGTTGTACTGCCTATTAGAGCAAAGCAATGCCAGCGTAATAAAGTCCAAACCTACCTGGACTGTCTGAGCATTAATCTGCTGCTCAGTCCCAAAACAATTAACTTGGACGTGCTCTGGTAAGTTTTTACAGCACCTTCATCATGGAGAGCAAAGAAAAGAGCATTTCTCTCAATACACCGTTTACCTGCCAAATGAACATGTTTGTAAATATCTGGCTTTCTAAACCAAAGTTATTCTGTCTGTTATACTGTAGGTCCAAAGTCTGTCGTTAAGCGATACCAATGTTATGCAGATGAGGATCTGATTTGACTGAACAGCTTCACACAGAGCAATCTGTCACGGCTTGAAATAAACTTAATGCAGACGGACAGAGAACTTGTCAATCAGCCGATATTAACGAGCATAATCAGACGGCAGGGCTTTAAAAAATATAATAAAGAGAATATGCAAGTCTCATGGGTTTACAGTGGAACACAACTTCAGTATGCAAAGAGCTGAAACAAGAGAAGACAGAAAGGGAAAGAAGAAAGAAAGAGGGGGAGGGAGCGAGGCTGAGAGAACACGGAGCAGAGATTATGTGTGGGACTGCTTAACATAAAGATCTATTCAGCCATTGAATATTAAAGCTTATTGACGTGCAGTCACAGTGAATTTCCATGCCACAGTGTCTGGATGCCTCAAAGAGCAGAATCAGGGAGCAGTGTCAGGACAAGTCTTGCTTCGGTGCCAAGGGGATGCCTTTGTTTCATTCAGTCTCGGCATGTCAGGAAATGTCACTCTGTGTACAAAGGATCCAATTACGCCGCTGTTCTGCTCCCATGTTGGCCCGTGAGGCCGCAGCGCTGCACAGAAGGTCCACATGTCATGTGATACTTCTCCAAAAGGTAACAGCTGTCACTCAGCATTATGGGCGCTGGGATCTTTCTAATCTCTGGCGGATCAATCTCAATTTAAATACGATATAAAATGAATGTGTCAAAGCACAGCGGTTGTCTTCCAATAAGACACTTCTGTGATGACTTTCGCTTCTTCTGCTTTGAAGATGAATAACTTCCTGCTGATGACGTCATCGCAGCGATGTTGCTGTCCCATCAGGGTTCGCTATGAGCGTCTGTGGCCTGACAGCAGGAGCGACGTCATGTGGTGTACAGCACGGGGATTACAGCCCCTAATCTGCCTGTCATGAAAACCCAACTAGAGAAGAAAAAAGAGATCATGGAATAACAAATGCCGGATGTTGGGAACAAGATGGAAAAAGGTTGATTTTGGACCACACGGCCGCCATGTGGAGATCTGCGAAACCCTGAGGTGTGAGGCTGAAGCAAAGGCTGTAGCGTGTTCACCGTATGTACTGTATGCATGTGGGCGTGCGTGTGCAGGTTGGCATGTGCACAGCGCTTTATTTTGTAATTATATCTTGAGTCCCTGCAGAATAAGCAAAGGATGTGGTGGTGGATTGTTCTGGTGAAGGTTTGGGCAGGCAGGGGTGTGTTTATCCTCGGTGACCGCAAGAGAACACGCTGACTTCCACATGTGACCACAGAGACATACACTGGGCCAGTCTACGTGTGTGTGTGTGTGTGTGTTTATGTACGGTCTCTACAAAGAGGTATTTGTTTAGTTTGAACTAAGAGATTAAAGCTAATATGAGTATTGCTTTTTATGTTGGTGTAATGTCTAACATCTCAGGTTAGCGTCTTAGCATTGCTAACATTTGATAAGCAGCACTAAAGTATTGGACAATGATAGTTGAGCTACAGGGATCTCAGAAGACCGGAGGCTTCATCCTCCAGGAACATGAATATCTGGGATCAACAGTTTCATGTCCATTTAATAGTTGAGACGTTTCTGGACCAAAGTGTCTCATCGACCGGCCAAAGTTGGACATTTTCAAATAACACACATAGTAGCTTTAACATCGAGCATTAAAAAGAGCTTCATAGCTGTGTTAAATATATAAAGGAATATAAAAGGGCAGGGAGCTCAAATAATAGAGAATAAAGTGATTCAGTGTGTCAATCCATTGTAGGAGAGAGAAATACAAACACCCCTCAGCAGATCAGTATGTAACGGACAAGCCGTGATGTGTTTGACAGCTTTGTTGAGCTGCATGGAAACATGTGCTCAGCTCATAATAATCCCTAAATAGCTGAGTAATCACACTTTTTATTTGTCCAAAAACACTGAGAGCCACATGTTCTCACCTGTTCTGTAGGCGTTGATGCTTCAGAGCAGTATACACCGCCGAATGGATCGATATCATTCAGTGCAAAGGCTGACGAGTTAGAGCATCTAAGGAAGTAGTGCAACTGTGTGTGTGTGTGTGTGTGTGTGTGTGTGTGTGTGTGTGTGTGTGTGTGTGTGTGTGTGTGTGTGTGTGTGTGTGTGTGTGTGTGTGTGTGTGTGTGTGTGTGTGTGTGTGTGTGGACATTTGGTAGCACACCCCGTTCTGCACATGCCCGTGTGTATCGCAAAGTCGTCCAGCTGCCGGTGTTGAATATCTTTCAGCTCGTTAGACTCGGCTTTGGCCAGAAGTTTGAATATCGGCTCCAGCTCTGCGGATGATGAAGGAGATTATTGTTCGGCTTTGTGGAAAGAGAGCGGGAGTAACTTCACTCTCAGCTGTGAATGACAGAATCGTTCACAGCTGAGATCTAAAGGAGCTCCTTGTCGCTCATTACGTCTCAGCAGAGCTCCGTGCAGATGTCCTATTATCCAGTAATAGTCCTGCTCAATGATTTCCCCTTGGCCTGAGCTGTAACCCCACAAGACAAATGCTGATGTTTCCTCAAACTGAGCTGCAGCACAGACACACATTTTAACCTGCTGTCAATCACAGGAGATGTTGATCATGAGTGTGAGGTTATTCTACCAATCTGTCCAAACTAAGTCGAGTGCTGGTAATCTGTATCTGTAATCTGCAGAGAGATGCAGAGGTTGTGAGTTCGAGCCTCACCTGGAGCAGAGAAGCTTTATCTTGCTGTCAGTCACAGGAGATACTCTGACATGTTGTTCATGTGTGAGATTACTCTGCATGAATGAGATCTGACAGAACTTGTCGTTGATGATGGAGATCAGACAAGAAGACGCCTTTGTGATGCTCGTTACACACGTTGATTACACCTGATTGATATTAAATTAAACTTTATATTTGTAGCATTCGACTGTTTTTATTGAACAAATAAGAAAGTGATGTATATTCTTTTTATGGAGCCCATTTGGCTCCATCTACATGTCGTTTACACATCGTGCTGTGAAACACCAGCTGTGGATGTAGAGCAGCTCATCCTGATGTGCCGTCAGAGCATCAGTTAGTATGTACAGACATGTGAGCGCTCATCAGTGAGTAATAGCATCTCTTTATGTCTGTCTCTGTTCATTCATTCATCTTGTCTTCAGAAGCTCCAGTGGCACAATCGGTCAGCGCGCGGTACTTATAAGACAGTAATCTGCAGAGTAATGCCGAGGTTGTGAGTTCGAGCCTCACCTGGAGCAGAGAAGTTTTAACCTGCTGTCAGAAGAAATACACGGACATCTGTGTGAGGAAGACCAATCAGAAGTCATTGTGCCGCTCCATTGGTTCCTCCTAAAATGAGAGAGTTGTTATTAAAGTTGAGCTTCACCTGACGAGCTCAGCAGCTCACTGGCTTTCACAGAGATGTCTCACTTATACTGACACTTGTATTAAAAGTCTGTTTGAAAAGGATGTTAGCAGAGTCCTCAGGGAGTAATAGCACCGCGGTCTGTTCTGTCTGTCTCCAAGCACCATCATGTGTTATTCAATAAGCACTTCTTCCCTTCCAAAACAGGACTCAAACATCCAGTCTTCAGAGGCTCCAGTGGCACAATCGGTCAGCGCGCGGTACTTATAAGACAGTAATCTGCAGTTTGAGCTTCACCTGGAGCAGAGAAGTGTTCACTTGGTATCAATCACAGGAGATACTCTGACATGTTGACCATGTGTGTAACAGAATCTGTTGTTGTTGAGGACCAAGCAGGTGTAATTGCGGTGCCCACTACACATGAGGATTGATGCCAAGTTAAAGTTTATATCCAGCTAAACTTCCACAATGTGAAGTGATTGACTCTGCCGTGAAGATGCACAGGGCGGCTGGGGGATGAAACAATTGGATTAAGCAGTGTGTGTGTGTTCAGGCGCTTTGCCTCCACACTGGGTCTGTCTGAGCCCACACTATGGAGAGACGTGGATTACTGTGGCACACTCTGTAATTACTCAACAAAGCTGGTCGGCTTTTTGATATTTGGAACACTTCTGCCCGTCATGTGTGTGTTTGTGAGCGCTTGTGTGTGTGAAAGTATTTCGACTGTTGCCCCACAAACAAATGACTTCTGTCTGTTTCGTCCAGCTGGCAGGCGTAGGGGGAGCCGGCGAGCATGGGTGAGCCGGGCAACATGAACAGCAGCCTGCAGAGGAAAAAGCCGCCATGGCTCAAACTGGACATCCCCACCATCCGGCTGACGCCCGACGACACGCCCACACTCACCCAGGTACAAAGATACACGTCAGAATGTAGAACTGTACTTAGAATAGTAGCTCTAAATACAGTATTGAGAGCATGAAGTTTGACATTTCTCAGACTTTTCACAATCACGTAACTTGGCACTGTGTGTGTGTGTGTGTGTGTGTGTGTGTGTGTGTGTGTGTGTGTGTGTGTGTGTGTGTGTGTGTGTGTGTGTTGCAGCCGGTAAAGCGCCTGCGCAGTGTCAGCATGCCAGGTGAAAACCCTCAGACCTGCATTGCTGCCTTGGAAACCTCCAACAACTACCTCAGACCTCCTCTGGAGAGACAGTCCATCAAGAGGTTAGACACACACACACACACACACACACACACACACACACACACACACACACACACACACACACACACACACACACACACATCCACATTCACAAGAGGCTCTCTTCTTTCTTCTCTGCTGATTTTCTCCAGCTGCTAATTTCCTCTGATTTGTCTTCTCCACTAATGAATCTTAACAGAACTCATTTAGGCTGCTGCCTCTTTTAATTTAACGCAAACTAATCTTGCTCTTTTTCCTTCTCTCTTGCCCTCCCTTCTTCTTTGATTTTGCCTTCTTCTTCCTTCTTTCTTCCCCCCCTCCCTCCCTGTCCTCTTCGCTACATGCTGCAATGTGCGTTAAGTGAGAAAAGGGTGCGCTTTGAGCGGACCAACACAGTTCCCCCAAAGGGTCAGAGGGAGCCCAGGAGGGTGTCAACCGTCCGAAGGCGGTCGTGCATCCCCAAAATACTGACCCGACGGCGTTCATCTATACCCAAACAGATCATCAGGTACAGGAGAGGTGGAGCAGGGAGGGGGGGGGGGGAGCTGATAACAGCAGTTTAAAGGTATCTGGCTTTGGAACTGAAGTTTCTATATGAAACGGCAATATTGCCAAAAGTTGCCAAATATATGAGATTAATTTTTGGGAGAGAAATAATAAACAATACATCTGGAATATTATATATTTCAGTTTAAACATCATACAGCTTTAATAAAGACGTCAAATGAGTCAAGATGCAACTACAGTATGTTGGAAAAGCGACTTCTAAAAACACTTCTGATATTTGCTGACCACATTTCTCCTTGATGTCGGCGCTGACTGAGTTCTGCACAAAGGTCCCTTTACTCTACAGTAGCAGCTTCTAACACAATCTACGACACACAAGCGCTCACATCCTCGGTGTACCGGTGTCGGTCCAGGTGCACGCGGGACCACAAAGTAACACAATTACTCAGACGGACTTCTCTGTGTGCCTCACGCAGCATGCGGGCCGCATCAAAGCGTCACATTCGATGTAAATGTTTGAACACGGGGGCCAAGAATTAAACCTTGACACGCTGTCTTCAAAGGAGCGCTAACTTTATCGTGCCGGGGTTTACTAGCCGTGTGTGTGTGTGTGTGTGTGTGTGTGTGTGTGTGTGTGTGTGTGTGTGTGTGTGTGTGTGTGTGTGTGTGTGTGTGTGTGTGTGTGTGTGTGAGAGAGAAACTGAATTATTGCGTTTGATGTATATGAAAGAATTAATGGGCTTTAGATATAGTTTGTGTGTGCACAGGAGGAGAGCTGAGCTACCTCCTCCCTCAACAGAGTGTGCAAATACCGGATAAAATCCTCTTCAAACAAAGCGTGTGTCAGAAGCTGTATTGCTGCAAACCTCTGGCTCGTAGGGTAACTAGGAAGGAAATGGGTGTTAGTGGATCTGGCAAACAACAACAACAAAAAAGCTCTTCCTGAGTCATTTCTCATGTTAAGGAGCTTTTCACTTTGACAGATGAGGCCACAGAGTTAATAATTCATCTCAGTCGCACTGATGCTCGTAATGATAGGTGTTTAAATCGAAGATCACACACTACAGTGGACTTCTTTTGAACATATCGCTGCAAAGCAAGGTGGGGTTGGAGCTAAAAACCTTTTTGTGGTACTGCTGCTCCAGTGTGTGAGTGTGTGTGTGTGTCGTGTTCAGACTTGTCCCAGTGCCCTCCCTCTGTCTCTCCTTCCTCCTAATGTGTGTGATGTCCCATCCTTCTTCGCTCCCTCCTTCCAATCTCTCATTTCCTGTGTGTGTGTGTTGTATAGACACACTGTGAGAGAGAGAGAGACGGACCTCGCTGATAAGTGATCGTTTAATGGGGAGGGTTTGACAAGGACCAGAGCTGCTGTCTTCTTTGCCCAGTAGGTCACATCCTTTTTGCGCGAAACTCCCGAGGAGGGATACTGGGAGGCCTGCCAGACTCTGACACACTCTCTCACACACTCTCTCACACACACATACACAGGGAACTTGTGTTTCTGTGCTGCTGGTGCTACGAGGTCAGATCCTCCCGCTCATCAGTGCGCTGAATGAGTGTATCCAGCTGGTGGAAGACTGGAAGTCCTCTTTACATTTCATAGGGATCGGATTCCAGATCAACGGCAGCTTTCCTCCAACCGTTTGATTAACCAGGAGCTCCCGGAGCAGGGCAGGGATGTGACACACAGTCTGCACATGTGGTGATCATCCTCTCTGTGCGTAACAGCGAGCGTTACAAGGTACCGCTGGCCTGGATTTGCAGGGAAATCCCCTTATGGAACGCTGTATGTGTGATCTGCGGATGATCAGTTTGCATTCAGGGGATCAGGGATTAACACGCGTCCGGGGGTAAGTGGGGACAGTGACGCTGGTGATGGAGGACATACAGCTCCGCGGTCCCTGCCCCCCTCAGGTATGACCCAGACCCTGAACCCCTCCTGGAGCTCTCTGGACAGGTGAGTGTGGACCAAGTATTCAGAGCCTAAAAGTACGAATACCCCACTGTGAAAAGTCCTGCATCAAAACCTCACGAAAGTATAATCAGCTAAATGTACTTACAGTAAAAGTATAATCCGCTAAATGTACTTACAGTAAAAGTATAATCCGCTAAATGT
This sequence comes from Cottoperca gobio, assembly GCF_900634415.1. NCBI lineage: Eukaryota > Metazoa > Chordata > Actinopteri > Perciformes > Bovichtidae > Cottoperca > Cottoperca gobio. The sequence goes on along the minus strand of NC_041373.1, from coordinate 17,417,217 downwards.
ACTTACAGTAAAAGTATAATCAGCTAAATGTACTTCAAGTAAAAGTATAATCAGCTAAATGTACTTACAGTAAAAGTATAATCAGCTAAATGTACTTAAAGTAAAAGTATAATCCGCTAAATGTACTTACAGTAAAAGTATAATCAGCTAAATGTACTTAAAGTAAAAGTATAATCAGCTAAATGTACTTAAAGTAAAAGTATAATCCGCTAAATGTACTTAAAGTAAAAGTATAATCAGCTAAATGTACTTACAGTAAAAGTATAATCCGCTAAATGTACTTACAGTAAAAGTATAATCCGCTAAATGTACTTACAGTAAAAGTATAATCAGCTAAATGTACTTAAAGTAAAAGTATAATCAGCTAAATGTACTTAAAGTAAAAGTATAATCCGCTAAATGTACTTACAGTAAAAGTATAATCCGCTAAATGTACTTACAGTAAAAGTATAATCAGCTAAATGTACTTCAAGTAAAAGTATAATCAGCTAAATGTACTTACAGTAAAAGTATAATCCGCTAAATGTACTTAAAGTAAAAGTATAATCAGCTAAATGTACTTACAGTAAAAGTATAATCAGCTAAATGTACTTACAGTAAAAGTATAATCCGCTAAATGTACTTACAGTACTTAAAGTAAAAGTACTCATTGTGCAGTAAAACGTTATTGGATTAATATTACAGTAGGTTGTGCACATTTTAACTCCTTTATATGCTGTTTGGTAGTTTAATCCACTCAGAAAAACAGTTTTTATCTTTTTAATGAGTTTATTAAAGAAGTACAGGAGAGTAATCTCAACCCAGAAACTCTTAATCCTTCAGTTTATCAGAAACATGTATATCAACACTTACTGTGTAACTAAAGCAGTAAAAAGGACAATATTTACCTCTGGGATGAAGTAGAAGTATAAAGGAAATACTTAAAGTACAAATACTTCAACTTTTTAAGTACTTAGTTACTTTCCAGAACTAGACCAGAACAAATATGTTGATCTGAGTCAACTTGAGGCACTCTGGGCGGTGGAAGGAAACTTTGAACAAAGCCGCTGTTGATTTATTTCATTCATTGAAAAAGGATTTCTTAAAATAGAATAAAAGATTTCGCTGAGACTTCTCGTGTCTTGTGATTTGGGTTTTACTGAACTATGATTTATTACTGCTGGCTAGTTATTTTTAAAGTTAATACTGTATAATCTGTAGGAATTAACTGTAAGCAATTTCATGATGGTACTGAGATAAACGTAGTTAGTTGTGTTCCATTACTTTCTCAAAGTACACAAAAAAGTGTTTTATTTTAATTAATAAAGACATCTTTAGATGATGTCCCCTCTACTTAACATCTAATGATCATTTAGATTTTTAATTGTGCCAGAAAATATGAATATTCTGACTTTTCTTTAGGAGTTTTCACTAAAAATGCTCCAATTAGTCCCAGAAATATGAAAAGTGTTGTTAAATTCCCCTACGTTAGAGCAGGGAAACTATCCAGACGTATCCAGTGATGGGGACGCTGACATGTGCGCCCTGAAATGAAGAATTCCCCTTCAAAGCTGCAGTGAACTGTAGAGAATAAAGGTTATAGAATAAAACTCCTCCCATTATCCGATCAGAAAACTCAATAACTATCATCTAGTGTTCGTACATTCTTGTAAAGTGGGAGTATTTGTTTAGATTGCCCCTTGGCCTTTTCTCCCTGATGAACTGAACGCTGTGTGAGTCTATAATTACGTGACAGTAGATGTGCACCAGCCTTACCTTGAGGATATGAAAGCTAATTCATGTGGCTCGACATTAGCTTTTAATCTTTGATGTGCGATGGATCTGTGCTGTCGTCGAACACTCGGATACTTTATTTATGGTTTTGTGTGGGCGAATATGACATGCTTGTCGGTGCATGTGCTCGCACAGACAAACGCCAGCTTATCTAAACAACACAAACATCTAGTGAAACAGTATGTTGTGCTCTTGAGTGGTATCTGTATTTTATTTCTCCTCCACCTCCTCACTGTCAGAGTCTCTTTGCTTTCTAAGACATTCCTCTCTGGGAGGACAACAATCAGGGCCGCCCCTGTGCAGCCTTAAAAGGCTTCCCCAGCTGGCGTCTCTCTTGATGATGAGGGCTGAGTGTTTATTACTGAGTGTCCTGCTCTCCAAACACAGTTTCCCCGCTGTGGCCTCCCCCGCCCGCTCGGTTAACACGCAGCCTGGCGCGCAGTCACTGTTTCATGGGGAAAAAAAGGGTTCACGGATGCACATTTATTGAGTTTCAAATGAGAAACACACAAACACACACAAAGTCAAGTCGGTTCACAAACTGCAGGACAACATCTGCTTCGTTACCGCTTACTGAACGGGGTGTCATGTGAGGATCAAGGTTTTCTCATTCAGGCTCTTTGAGCTGCGCTGGTAGCGTCCATGCAATCACGTACACACACAACGAGAAAGATACCAGAAGAGATCTGATTTAATGAGGATTCTTTAGTCTTAAATGTTGCACAAGAGACCTTTTAATCAACCGAATGATCAAGCAATCAACAATTAACCAGTTAGCCGGTCAGTTAATCCCCAACAACCATCAATCAAGTCATCGTCACATTGCTAATCAGGAGGGATGTGCAGCTCAATCTGTACAATAATATTCAGTGTGTGTCAGCAGGCCCAAACAGATGTTCAATACCAGGGCTGCCACCATTGTACCCCTGAGCAAGGTGATTCATCTAGTTTACTGAAGCTCTATAAACCCAACATCATGCTTTGTCAGGTCTTTGTTTTCTGAATGGAGTTTGGATCCATCAGCCCGATGCTAACATCGTAGCTGCTCCATAAACACTTGAAATCGTCGTTATTGATATCTGTGTAACTTTATAATGATATAAACTCAACGGCATTCAAGATGTTAATTATTGATTCTCTCAACAACTACAACATGTTGTCCTCCATGTCTGATTCACCGTCAGGGTCCTCGGGAGACTCTCAATGCTGATAGGCTTCACAGAATGTGCAAACTTTGCATTGTCTTTGTATGTAGCTAACGGACAAAGACATAAGTTTATTACAATATTCTCATACCACTACTAAATCAAAATCAAAGTTTTCACTTAGTTACTAACCAGAGTCCGTCTTCTCTCCAGGGGTACGGCCGACTGGTTTGGGGTGAGCAAAGACAGCGACAGCACCCAGCGATGGAGGAGGAAGAGCCTGCAGCACTGCAACCATCTGTACGGGGGTCTAAAGCCGCAGGTGATGAGGGAGATGGAGCTCCACAGCCAGGACAACCTCTCCCTGGCCAGCACTGAGACCCCTCCTCCCCTCTACCTCCCACCCCACCACCCCAGTCACCACCACTATGGCATGCAGAGGGTAGGCCAGCGCCAAGGTCACGTTAGAAAGATGGAGGAGTAGATGGGACAATTAGTCACCTATTCCTCCATCACATTTTCTCCCTCACTCCTTCACTCTATTTTTATTTTAATTTCTCGTTAGCTCTTCGGCGCTTGCTTTACCTCTTTGTTTTGTCATCTCTTCTAGGGTTCAATTGATGGCTTTCACCTTCTTTTGTGTAGAAACACGCATGACACAATAACTTTCCACAGATACTAACAACACAGCGTGCATGCCTTACAACTGCTACAGCACCATTAGCATTACAATCATTTCTGTAAACTGATTAATGTTACATCTAAATCAGTTCTGTTAACTGCAGTTCTGATCAATATATAACAAGTATGTAATCAATATTAATCAAACAGAAATGTATTTATAGTTACAACTTCCCCACATTGTTTCCCCAAAACAAACTTTTATACAAGCTAGCCAGCTAGCTAGCTTTGTTAGCTTAGCAGTGTTTTATGTTTGCGCTCTCAAAAACTTGATGTAAGACCATTTAATAATAACTGGCAGCTTGATTCTGACACGTTGCCTCTAAAATAATATGTTTTTGTTCAAACATGTTCTCTATAAATTCTGTTTAGCATGCTAGCATAAATGCTAGTAGACAAAACATGCTGTACAGTGGACAAATCGCTGTTGCTAATCTGAAGCATTAATTAACCAATTAACAATAATGTTTATTACTAGATCTTGAAATTGACTATTAATATAAATTCTCTATCACTGAACCCTGCTCATTTTAACCCTGGAACATCAATCTAACCCTAGTAAGTGTGTGTTATCCCGCTTTTTCACTATTCTGTCGTTGTCTGTTTACTGTTGTACGTGGCTTCACACTGTGTGTGTGTGTGTGTGTGTGTGTGTGTGTGTGTGTGTGTGTGTGTGTGTGTGTGTGTGTGTGTGTGTGTGTGTGTGTGTGTGTGTGTGTGTGTGTGCGCAGATCGTAGACCCACTGGCCCGGGGTCGTGCCTTCCGCATGGTGGAAGAGGTAGACGGCTTCAGTGTCCCGCAAACTCCCATCACGCCCGGCACCGCCTCCCTCTGCTCCTTTTCCAGCTCCCGCTCCGCCCTCAACCGGTTGCCCCGACGACGCAAACGGGAGTCTGTCGCAGTCATGAGTCTCAAAGCTGCTGCAGCACTGATGAAGGTTGTTTGTTTGTTTGTGCACTAGACTTTAGTTAGTCACCAGATATTATTTGCAAAATCTGTGCTTCGAACTGTTCGCCAGCCCCTTGTTGTTCTGAGCTTGAGTTACTTTTCTTTTTTTTGCACAATGTGAAAAACTCACAACTTTACGAGACAAAAAGTTATTTCTGTCTTTCTTTTTCCTTTCCAATAAATGATATTTCCGTATGTGCATTTTATATAAACCCTTTGTCGACACCTTATTGTGCAAACCGGACGTAGTGACACGTATATCCTTCGCCAAGTCCGTCACTAGCTCTCTCCGTCACCTTGCTCTTTGCCATTTATATGCATTTACCACATGTCAGCATAAAGTCAGAATGTATGAGTGCACTACAATTTTAGCGTCAGCTCATTTGACCACGGAGACGGCTGGCTGGATCAAACGACAAAAAACTAATTGTCTCTAATAATCTAAGTATAACTAATAATCTCAGAGAATATTAGAGTTTTTTCTCTGAATATTACCCCCGTCCTCGACCTACAATGGCTTTAAAACACTGTTTTACTTTAATCTTTTCTTCCTAGAAGAACTGCATGTGTAATATTCTGATGTATCCCTGTCTCTATATATACATGTATGAGTTTTATCTGTGTATTAATGTGTTAAAATCGACTTGTGTTAAAGCGGATTAAGCTCAGTTGGATGAAATACACTACAGCTCGCGCATATGTGGGGATGAAGGGCAGTTCAGTGAGAGTGTCTGCTAGTGTGTGTGTGTGTGTGTGTGTGTGTGTGTGTGTGTGTGTGTGTGTGGCGAGGGTTACTGGGTCTCTCGAGCAGGTGGTCCACGATAACACACGGCGAATGCTGGATCAGAATATTCCAGAAGTGCAGAGCTAATCCGCTGACACACATTAAAAAGGGGATTCCCCCGGATAAACTGTCAGGCGTCGTTGCACTTCGGTCTGTCGCTGGGTATACTGACGATGTCTGTGTGCGTGATTGTGTTTGCTGTTTAGGGCCGGACGTTGGGCGACAGCACGGCCGGGCGACATCGCAGACGGAGTTTCATGCCCCCCAGTTTCTTTGAAGACGACACCGTAGACTTCCCCGATGATCTGGAGACTTCCTTCTTCACCAGAGTGAGCGGTGGACACACTTCCACACAATGCCAGGATAACCTTTGAATTAGAAATATCAAATTCTAAACATTTGAACATAATTACCCCCGCACAAAGCACTCAACGCGTTCTTTATGTCCTACAGCCTGCACACACGTGTAGTGTTTTTGTAGGCCAGCCATTGATGTGTTGGTTCAAAGCACCTTCTTCTACCCTGAACATACACTCGTACAGTATTTGTATATACGATGGTGACAGTTGGTGGCCTTCTCTCTACGTCATGCTTGATCAATTCAGGGTTTGTTCACCTGCAAATTGGAATAACATGCAGAACAATGTAAAGCTTACTTAAGCTTATTCTTAGGGCCGGTAAATTGTTTAGTTTCATCATATTTCAATTCCAGTTTTGGTTGATTCATTTGCCTTAAACTGTATTTGCTTTATTTATTATTAAGTTTTTTGTTTGTGTTACTTGGTGCCGATGATTTCTTGTTGTTTTGACTCGTGACGGTTGAATGAATGAATGAATGTTTTGGCTCTTGCACTTTCAGGACCCAAACAGAACATATTGGCAGTTGTTCAGCTTTGAATTCCTTCTGACTTAGTTTTCATCTCTGCAGGAAGGCCTGCATGATGAACTGTCCAGCTACGCAGATGATGTCTTTGAGACACCATCGGAGGCCGACCTCAAACAGCTGGACGAGAGCGAGCTCACAGGAAGTGCGCTGGATAAGAATGAGCTGGAGAGGAGTCACCTCATGCTGTGGGTTTTATTTATATTACAGTATTTACATGCACACACGGACCTCCGTCGTGCTGCAGGGGAGATGTGAGGAGACAAACTCACAACTTTTCCATCACTGAAGATATTCTCTTATTATATTATGTACCGTATTAATATCATACCCTGAACGATTCCTTACCCACTTACTTCCTCAACCAAGGCCCTTAGAGCGAGGATGGCGGAAGGCAAAAGATGGCTCTCTGCTCCAACCTAAGGTGCGTCTGAAACAGGAAGTGGTGAGCGTCAGCAGCCATCAGCAGCGAGGACAAAGGATCGTAGTTCCCGTTAAGAAGCTGTTTGCCAAAGAGAAGAGGCCGTACGGGCTCGGCATGGTCGGTCGACTCACAAACCGGACGTACCGCAAGCGCATTGACAGTCTCGTCAAAAGGCAGATTGAGGACATGGACGACAACAGGTAAACAGCTGATTCCTCTGATGTTACATTAAATAGACTTGTTGCCAGTGTCCTGGATGATGGAGCCTGATTTGTCCTCCTGTCGTCCCGAAGGCCTTTTTTTACCTACTGGATCACATGTGTCCATTTGCTCATCACCATTCTGGCCGTCACCATCTACGGCATCGCCCCCGTGGGCTTCTCACAACATGAAACCGTCGACTCTGTGAGTATATCTTACAGCCTTTAAAGCTGGATGAGTTTACAGTCTGAGCAATATTAGTAATACAACTTTCTTTTTCTTTTTCTTTGAGGTGTTGAGGAACAAGGGAGTTTATGAAAACGTGAAGTTTGTGCAACAACAAAACTTCTGGGTCGGTCCAAGCTCAGTAAGTGTAATCTATCTTCAACTCAACGTCTTCTGTCCAGGATTGTGCTTTCAAGTGTCTCGAACTCTAACTGTCCAAATCTGTGATTTACAACTGGCTCTTCTTAGCTTTCGCAGTTTCAAGGGAGAAACATTGCAGATTAGCTCAACTGATTTAGAAAATAACTGCATATTGAGTTAACTGTAACTAGTTAGCAAGCAGACGAGTATAGCTGGCCAAAAATAATTGATAAATTGTTGAAATAAATACTGCTAACTAAAATAAAATAGAGAAATGGTTAAAATAGTTAGCTAAAAGTAGGATCAGCTGTTAAAAATTGAAAGTTTATAAGTAATAAAAAGTAATAAATGAAATAGATAATGCTAGCTAAAATAGAGATAAACGGTTTAAACGGTTATCTTAAAGTAAATGATGAATAATTTAAATAGTTGAAATAGAAAAATAAAAACAATTAATAGCAAAAGTAATAAAAAGTATTAGATAAATGCTAAAAATAAGACAAAGTTCTAAACTACTATTCAATTCATATCAATATCAGCTTTCATATAATGAATAGTGTTGATGAAGAATCAGATTGGGGACCACCGGTCCACACGCTGTAATGTCGTCCCCTCGCCGTCCTGCAGGAGGCGCTGATCCACCTGGGAGCCAAGTTTTCTCCGTGCATGCGTCAAGACCAAGAGGTCCACAAACTGATCCAGGACAAGAGAGCGAGAGAGAGGGAGTCGGGCTGCTGCGTGAGGAACGATCGCTCCGGCTGCCTGCAGACTCTACAGGAGGACTGTTCGGTCAGTGACCATTTCACTCACAGTATACCGGAGACGTCGGTCACTAGCACGTCTCTGGTGTGAGGAGCTGTAGTGCAGCTGTATCCAGTAACAAGTAAGATGTCATGTAACAGTGATGGTCTTCTTCTGCTGCAGAGCACCCTGGCAGTGTGGGTGAAGTGGCCTCAGCACCCCAGTGCTCCATATCTGAATAGTAAACTTCGCCAACATGGTGCGGTCTGCCATCAGGACCCCAGGTAACCACTGAACAGACACATCAGTTTACTCCTGTGGACTGTGCAGTCGGGGCTCGGTCGCTCTAACAGGAGACGGAAATGTTCAACGTTACTTATTTATCTTTAACTTTTTGTAGAATTTGTCTGGAACCAGCCTCAGTTTCTCCTCACGAGTGGCCTGATGACATCACCAAGTGGCCAGTGAGTAGTCACACGTTTAGAGTTTAAGCATCTACGTTCACATTATTATTATATTATTAGCTATTAGATATAAAAAAGAAGAAAGAAAAGCTGAATCAAGAGTGAGCTGTGAGATGTGATAAAATAATATAAACTACATTATTTTCTCACTCATTTATTCTATAAAATACATTTGCTCCAAATGTTGGATTTGAAAATGAGAACCTTTCCATAATATATATTTCTATCTCTAATTTGATCCAGCCTTTCTGCCAGAAGTATTTGTACCAGTTTCTTATCAGTGGTTTTCCACCCATGTACACAGTACAACATCTTAAAAGGAATATAATGTCTAGATTTAAAGATTTAAAAACTGTTCCCTGTGCTTACGATCTGTAGGTTTGTACACGGTACAACTCCGGGAATCACACCAACCTCCCCCACATAGACTGCACCATCACAGGCCGGCCGTGCTGCATTGGAACTAAAGGACGGTAAGTGTCCACGTCCCTGAACGCCACAGGATTACGACCAGTGTAGATTTTAGAAAGCTAATACCAGTAATTCAGTATTAAAGCTGCTGCATGTCTGCCAGCATTTGACTATTTTCATGCATAAATGTCAAATTTAGGATGAGCAGCTGACTCTGAAGAATATGACATCAACAGGCTGTATTTACTGGACATTTTATCTCATTTGTAATCCTGAAACTTTACATGCTGCAGGTGTGAAATCACCTCCAGAGAGTACTGTGACTTCATGCAGGGCTACTTCCACGAGGAGGCTACTCTCTGCTCACAGGTACGTTTTCTTCAAGCTCCAGGTGAGGCTTGAACTCACAACCTCGGCATTGCTCTGCAGGTCACTGTCGTATAAGTACCGCTCGCTGACCGATTGCGCCACTGCAGCCTGCAGAGAACTGAGAATTAAAAGGGAATTGGATTACATTCAGTTCTCCCTTTCCTCCACAGGGTGGCGGTGGTTCTTCAGATGCACTGATGTCTCTTTCGGACTGTTCTCTCTCTTCCAGGTGGCCTGCATGGATGACGTGTGTGGTTTGCTGCCTTTCCTCAACCCGGAGATCCCAGACCAGTTCTCCCGACTCTGGCTGTCTCTGTTTCTTCATGCTGGGTGACTGAACTCTTCTCTCATAGGCCTCAGTATTTAAAGCACTGATATAAAAGTTTCATACAGTACATTCATTTTATTTGTACAGTCCGCATATAGTGATACATGTGACCGGGTTTCCACTGTGCTGTATCTGTTGAAACAGTGAATTGAGAGATACCTGGTAGATTCGTCTTGTCTGTGTGTGTAGGATCCTGCACTGCCTGGTGTCAGTGTTTTTCCAGATGACTGTGCTCAGGGACATCGAGAAGCTGGCTGGCTGGCTGAGAATCTCCATCATCTACATGCTCAGTGGCATCACTGGAAACTTGGCCTCCTCCATCTTCCTGCCTTACAGAGCGGAGGTACAGTGTCCCCCTCACAACCTCCTGTGTACACGCTGCAGTTGCTCCGTCACTCACCTGTTTCCTTCTGTCTCAGGTGGGTCCTGCAGGCAGCCAGTTCGGCATCCTGGCCTGCCTGTTTGTGGAGCTGTTCCAGAGCTGGCAGATCCTCGAGCGGCCATGGCGGGCTTTTGCCAAGCTGCTGGCCATCTCAGTCTTCTTCTTCTCATTCGGTTTGCTTCCATGGATCGACAACTTTGCCCACATCTGCGGTTTTGTGTCAGGGTTTTTCCTGTCCTTTGCCTTCCTGCCGTACATCAGGTAGGGGAAGAAAGGGATGTGCGTTAAATATAGAGCCAGCATCCAGTTAGCTTAGCTTAGCATTTACACAGTGGGTATTTTATATATTATATATGTGTGTGTTTAACATGGTTCTTAAGGCTTTGATATATGACAGCATTTATATAGACACAAGTGGCTCGTTGGTCTAGGGGTATGATTCTCGCTTCGGGTGCGAGAGGTCCCGGGTTCAAATCCCGGACGAGCCCAAAACTCTCACTCTCTTTGTTTCCTTGTTCTCTGAGATGCTGTCTGTGTTTAGTGACACTGGTGGTGTCTTAGTTGTGGGAAATAAATGGCGTTGAATCACATATATTAAATCTAAACTTACATATTTCTACATGACTTCCTCTTTTGCCTCCATTATGAGACAAATAACTGGGTTTTCTTCTTCTCCTCTTTCAGCTTTGGGCAATCCGACATGTACAGGAAGCGGGTCCAGATCTGCGTCTTCCTGCTGGTCTTCCTGGGTCTGCTCACCGCCCTGGCCGTCCTCTTCTACGTCTACCCTGTGAAGTGTGACTGGTGCGAGTACCTCACCTGCATCCCGATCACGGACAAGTTCTGCGAGAAGTACGACCTGAACGCACACCTGCACTGAACATCGGCCCGTGGAAGTAAATGTCAGCTGCACTGACGCTGGACGGGATGTTGGTGGAGCAGGATGTGCAGCTGCTTGTCACATTTCCTGGAATAATCACCAGTATTTCAGGGTTTCATGTAGAAGTGTTTGGTACAACATTATGAATAAAGGCTATGCATGGACGCCTTCAGGCATTTAATTAAAAATATTCACATGCATGGAAGCAAAACTATCAATGTAACAGTTGATTTAAGTGTGATTGATCTGTAGCTGGGCTAATCAATGACCAGTCACACTTTGGGAGAGAAGACAATTGTATTCTGCCAAATTCTTCACCTCTCTTCGGGGTAGAAATGGACTTAACAGCACCGCTTAGTGGCCAAAAGGAGCAGTACAGCCTGAGACTGCTGCGGAGGATTTTTGTTTTGTACTTTTTTTATTGATGTCCAAACAGTTTTGTCCTCGGAGTTAAAACTTGCCAATAAATGAGACTCTAAAATGTGCCTTATTGACACAAAGCCACACACACATGATGTCTTTTTGTTCTATGTATCACTTTGTGGCAGCGGTTCCTCAACCTCTGTAGAAACTGCTTCACACAATCTGACAAACGCTTGTAAAATATGTGTTTACTTAATTATTTGGTGGCTGGATTGCCACTCTGTTGTTGTTGTTGTTGTTGTTGTTGTTTGTTTGTTTTACCACCGTGGAAACATTAGTTTCCGCCACAGCTTTTAAAGCACTTCAATCACAAATGCATTGTTGTTTTTTAAGTCTTCACCCAGTGTTCTCTGTAAAGAGCACACCTGTATGTTAATCTGCTCCGTTGTGAATGGCTGTTTCTGTGCTTTTATTCAATGTGGTGGCGTTTTAGCTACCTGACAATAAACACAACAAGACACAGAGTTCTGCTCCTTTCCTTTAAAATGTCTATATAATGTCTGCTTACAGAGGATATGTCCTGAAAGATAAACTTCTCTGCTCCAGGTGAGGCTCGAACTCACAATCGCTCTGCAAGTTACTGTTATAAGTGCCGCGCGATGAACAATTGCGCCACTGGAGCCTGTTTTTCAGGTATGTATCTGTACAAAAAGTAAAAACACCAACATGATCTCCATCGAAGCAGATGTTGCTGAGATGATATGTCATAAAAATATCATTAGATAGATACTTTATTTATCCCCGAGGGGAATTCAGGAGGTTTGCTGAAGACAAAGACTCCCTCTTACCGTAACCACACAAATAGACGCGCATCAGAATCCAAACTTTGACCGCAGTTAACTTTTAATACATCCATGATTAAAACGTTGTTTGGCACGGGGACAGCGTTGCTCATCTTCCTCCTGTCAAATCCAGCAGGTGGCGGTCACGCGCCACATCAGTGGTGTCCAACGGCCAATGAACCTAAACAGTATAAGAAGAAAAGCAGATGTCACCTGCAGGGCTCCGTAGTTCTACTGTGGTTGAGTGAGAACAACACACCTGTACACTGCGACTGGTAACTCCTAATAATTACAATGCGTGTTCAAATGTCTTAATAACCTGTTGTTGTGCATGCTGGGTTAATAGAACAGGACCGTAATTAACTTGATCAATTACACCTGTGTTTACCCTGGACTGACATGTCAAAATGGCCTTTAGCCGAGGCTTTGTTTCCTTTCATTGGACTTTACATAGTCTCTCCTTTTACTAAGATAGCACTGTGACAGCACTGATCAGCTCTATTGTGCAGCTGGTCAGCAAGTCCATTTATAAGCTGCAGTGTGATGCCGAGGTTGTGAATTTGAGCCTCACCTGGAGCAGCAAACCTGTTCAGAGATGATATCTTATAATCCTCCATTCGTCCCACAGCGGGGACACTTACAGCAAAGGGACAGTGCAGATGAAAGATAAAAAATAAGGTAAATAAAATAAGCAGCAGCATATTTAAGTAATTGAACTAGCAGCCATTAATAACAACAATAAATCATATACAGTATCAAACCGTCACCATCTTTAAGCACTCATTGTTCTTCCTTGTGAGCAACCAGAAGATGCTTTCTTCTTCTACATTATTGAGAATGTCTTCGTCTTGCTGATATGATCGAATTCAGTGCAAACAAAGATTTAAAGAAACTAGGCTTGTCGTGTTTGCCCGCTAGATGGCAACCCAACACCAATAACTCCCAGGTTGAAGCCGGTACCAGGGTTCAACATTACTGCGACATTGCTGAGTTCTTTTGGGATTTGAATGTCATTAATTCAAGCAGGAGGTTTTATTAGCGTGCAGAACTCTTGTTGGTGCTCCCCGTGCGTCACACCGCTGTTCGCTCTCTCCCTTTCTCTTCGAGTGTGCAGGAATACACACGCACACGCTCGGCGGTATTCATTAAGCCTTGTCTGTAATTGAGTCTAAATAAGTGTGTACTCATGCTGGAGAGGAGCTCTGAGAGCACAAACACACACAACACTGATCTGCATTCGAGATAAAACAGTAGAACAATCTGTAGCCTTGCCGCCTTTCCTTCTGCACAGGGAGGTCAAGAGGTCACACTCTGAAAAGGTTTTAATACAAATACAGTAACAATAACGCAGTGTTTTCTTTTCCCACTCCCCTCACACACACACACACACTCCTAGATATATCGAGAGATAGTGATGGAGACCTTTGCCACGGCGAGCCAGACTTATTGATTGTCAAACCATTTGACATTTTGGTCAACAAGGTTGTTTGAGGACAGAGGGAATTTTTCCATCGGTGTGTGTGTGTGTGTGCGAGTGTGTGTGTGCAGAAGACTATATGCTCTGTACACTGTTGACATTTTACTTACCGAGGTGACGAATCAAAACGAGAAACAATTGGACTTTTTTATAGGAGTGCTTTGACATTTTGGGAAACACTCAGCTAGAGGATCAACATTGTGCTTGTGTCTGTCGGGGACGAAGCTAGCAAGCGCCAGCAGCTGTTAGCCTAGCTAAGCACAAATACTTTTAGTTTTTACGTTTCTGCTTATGTACGCATTAAACAAACGCGACATAACGTGTCAATTAGTTTGTTTATAGATGTTGGAAGGTCGATGGATGTCGCAACCTTTGCACAAAGCTAGCTGTTTCCCCTTGTTTCCAGTCTTTATGCTAAGCTAAGCTAAGCTAACCGGCTGCTGGCTGAAGCTTCATATATAGCGTACGGTTTCAATCTTTTCTCCGACAACAGCTCAGTTTTCCCCATCTATTTAAAGTTTACCCGAAAAATAATTCAAAATATAAAGAAACAATAGACACAATCATGTTTTAGTTCAATCTGTTTGCACTTTGTTTTTATTGACACGCCAACGTTTTCACCTCAGACGAGCGTAAAAACAAGCTTTTCATATTTGCGGCGTTTTTATGTGCAATTTTAAAACGTGCATCACAACAGGCGGAAGGAAAAGCATATATTTGTATAATAGACATATGAAACATAGCAGCTTTACGGCAGATCTACTGTATGTGTCGTAGATAACACGTACAACACTATGTGATCTAATATTCTCTGTCCCCCTCACTGTCGAATCTGCTGGAGCAGCTAATAGTGACAAATTAATGACCCCGCCAACATACAGATTCTGACAAATCATCTCAGGACTTCTTATTCTGTCATCTAGTGGGTGCTTGGTGTAATAGAGGCAGCACCCAAAGCCATTAGACCCCCTCCCCCCACTCACAGCCACCCCCGTCCTCTGCAGACTCCTCATAGGAAATTATTTCTCCCGTCTCCTCCCCCCCCCACACACACACACTTGTCCCTTCTCCAATCTAACTCCATCCTGTCACGTCCTCCTCCTGTCCATGTCATGCCTCCCAATTTCCATCACTCATTTGTCATTTGGTTTTTCCAATCCACTCTTCACATGCCCACTGCACCCCCAACTCTCCATCACAGCTGCTATAGAGATGGTAATGTGACATGAAGAGGATGGTATCTACGAGCCATTGATCAGCATCAAACGAGACACACTTAGATACCCCACAGATACTCCACCGTCCTCCCCCTCACACTTCTTCTCCTCCTCCTCCTCCTCGCCTCATCTGATCTTTTAATGGATGGCTGTTTTTTTTGGGGAGAAAATTAAACTTGGGTTTTCCCACGTCAACGGCAGAACCAAACGCATCTTTCTCTGTGAGCCCACTGTATGAGAAGCCTTCGTGTTTATCTCGGTGCATGTTTTGGATAACGAGCCCGTCTCTCGTGTGCAGTTGAGCGTCGGGTTATTACAGTAAAAGCACCGATGACTCCCTGATTGTGTGACGGTGCAAAACTTACATTTTCTATGGAATGCACAGGAGCGAATATTCGCGTGAAAGGTAACGAATATTCCACATTTTGGTTGGATGGATGGATGTAGCTGCTGTTGTGTCTGCGTGGAAAGGCGACCCTGAAATGAGACCCTGACAGCTGGCCAACAGGTGGCCACTGACAGACCCTCTCTCTTCATTGTGCCTGGAACAACCAAGACCAACACACACACACACACACACACACACACACAATCTCCTCAGACTCAGCACCCAGGCCATCAGGTGAAGGAGGCCGACTAAAAGGAGGAGGGGTGTGTGTGTGTGTGTGTGTGTGAGGGGAGGGGAGGGGGGAGGGGAGGTAAGGCCTAGCACGCACCTGTCTGATGATCCCACCTATGGCAGAGTTGATGGAGAGTAATGTTATAGGCCCACATGGTCCTATACACCACCTGGACTGACACTGACAAACATCCGTGTGTGTGTGTGTGTGTGTGTGTGTGTGTGTGTGTGTGTGTGTGTGTAAATAACTCTTTTGCTTCACACTTCCACAATATCTTCGTTAATCTTCATGTTCTGCAGAAGATCATGGTCACATGATGACGATCACCAATAAAAATACAATAATAAAAATAAAAACATCAGAACCCAAGAGGAATGAAGTGACTACACATTGTTGCTTATCCGGCTGCAATAACAGAATTTATTTAGATATAGATGGACTGTTAAAATTGTACTTTTTCTTATTGCTCACTGTGCTTTTATTAAACATGTGCTGTACGTCTGCGGGACAATTGTATTTGCAAAAGGTTGCAGATCCTCTGATTCCTATCCAGGACTTTTTATCTTCCATTGCAACATATTCTCCCTCCCAAACACTGACGGCTTGGTCAAAAATATAACATATATATATATATATATATATATATATATATATATATATATATATATATATATATATATATATATATATATATATATATATATATATATATACTGCTTCCAGGAAGTAGCCACATGCCCACATTCTGACTCTGTTAAGACTTGAGTG
Organism: Cottoperca gobio; assembly: GCF_900634415.1. NCBI lineage: Eukaryota > Metazoa > Chordata > Actinopteri > Perciformes > Bovichtidae > Cottoperca > Cottoperca gobio. Next base: position 17,401,149 of record NC_041373.1, on the reverse strand, counting down.
CTCCGGATGGTTCCCACAGAAAAGCTCAGGGTGCTGCACTTTACTGGAGGTGGGAGAGTTAACCAGAGAAGCATCAGACAAACGTCTTCGCCCTTGAAGCAAATACTGTTCGAAAACACCTCAAACCAGAAGGGCACACGGAGAGCGCAGACCTCCGCCATTTGTGAGTGAGAAATAACGTGTGTGTCCACCCTGTGATTCAGATCTGCTACAGAATGAAATGTGTTTTTCCTTGGCCTGCGCTGCACTTTCACCAAGATTCTTAGAAAATCAGGTTTGTGGTTTTCCTGCTTCTCCCAGATGCCGATGAATCTGTTTTTAACTTCTGGTGTGAATCTTCCCATAAACTATATTATTACGAGTTGTCATTTAATCTTTCGGGGTCCTCACATCAAGACACCATGTTGCCATCTTGATCGAAGATGCTTTGACTGGGTTTGTGGGTTTTGTTTGACATAAAGTAGTCGCGATATGTGGAGAGTTTGTCATAAGCAACAGCAGGCTGCACTGAACTCTTTGGAGATTTGCATCAACACGGGGTAAAGCCAGGGGACATGTTTTATGGAGTACTGTAATAAGATGTACTTCCTGAGTGCCCCTCCCCCTCCACACACACACACACACACACACACACACACACTTACCTGTCATCTCCAGAGGACAATCCTCCTCTTCCTTGCCATGTGTCCTCCAGCCGTCCTGAAGACTTGCTCTTATCCTCTACTCATTGGCTGCCAGTCACTAATTACACACACACACACACACACACACACGCACACGCACACGCACACACACACACACACAAGTGCACATACTGTACATGCACACAGCTCATTAGTGCTCACTCTAACAATACTCCTTCCCTGAATGCCCTCTCAGATTCTCTCTGATGGTTAGTAATTCTCTCTCTCTCTCTCCGCACGCGACCTCTCTAACCCCCCCCCCCCCCCCCACCCCACCCTGTGTGGGTTACGTGTCACCGGATTAATTTTCTTTGAAATGTTATCTGATACTCTCACTGCACACTTGGGACCCGAAGAAGAAAGAGAAGAGAGTGTAAACATTAAATAAACAAGAACAAAAAAAGCAAGGTGACGACAGTAACGTCACTTAAAAGTCGTATTTGTTTCAGACGTCCTTTTGAATCTAGTTAATATTCATTTTAAATGCAGTCAGATATCAGTAACTTTACACAGCAAAGGGACACTTACACTACGAACCAAAAGGACCAACTGTGTAAAAGTGAGCGAGCACATTACAGTCATCAGAGGAATGTGGCTCTCCCACATTGCGCTTCTCTTATTGTTCTTAATAAAACGGTCCGGTTCCCTCTTCATTCATTCTTCTCCACTAAGTTAGCGTTGGGTCAACAGCGCCGTGAGGAGGGGGCCATTGTGTCCGGTGTAAGACAAGCAGGACTAATCTTTGCACAAGGCACGTCTGGGCCTGCCCGGACAGGTGAGCGGCCGACATGGCGTGATGGGCCGTCACGACTCTGCACAGGTGCACGACAAGGACACGCAGTGAAGGTCACGTGACAATAAGTCTTCTGTGTTGTATCTGAGCGGCTCACTTTGCTTTTGTTTAGGTTCAATCTGCAAGTGTCAAGTCAAGTGACGTAGTTTAAAGAGCGAGGAAGTCTGCGTAGGGGGGAGACAGGGAGGACCCTCCCCGCTGTTCGTGTCCCGTATGAAACCAAAAGTCAAGTTTACTTATTTCCGTTGACTACTTAAAGTACGTCGGTCATTTACGTTTCAAACATACTTATTTTAACCCAGATCTGAATCTTTTCCTGAACATAATCAAGTAGTTTTGTTTGAATTCACAAGAAGCTTAAAATGTGGAGACATGACATGAAATATCCCTAAAAATGCTGTTATTTAAACGTCTTCCAATCAGGGACGTGCTGTCAGGGGAGGCAGGAAAAGTAAAAAAACAAATAACAATTAAATATAAATGTGTATTTGTCCACTGGTCTGTGCTATAACTGCATTTTCTGTATGATTCCAATAATTTTGATCCTTTTTATTGTCAAAATCGCTGAATTTGCGTATCTTCTGTTCAGATACAGGAGAGATGTGAGCTGAGCCTCCCCTCGGATTGCGCAATCCCTCGCAAACTAGGTTGAGCGCATGCGTTTGGCGCGTGCCTGTTGCTATCTCTCTGTATGTCACCAATATAATGTTTACAGACACTTTTATTATGCGTCCTGACTTTCCATAGTCCAGTTAATGTGTGTAATGTATGTGTGTAACATATTTAGTCTTGCTGATGTGACATAAAACCACAGTGAGAAGACACCAGGTGAGGCAGACAGTACACTGCCGCACTGAAGAGGGCGCACGTGAGCCCAATACATGTAACCTTCTTTTTTGGCCATATATGTACCTTACCTGTGTGTATAAAGAATGCTGATATGAGATATGAAACATAACCAGTAGTCAATGTTCATGCTGCCAAGAAAATGGTGAATAAGCTTCTCAGTTGGGTTCATATATTTGTAAATCTGTCTCTGAAAGAGTTAGTGCCTCCCCAGCCATGAACCTCCAATGAGATCAAGTAGTACAGATACACCTGGACCACCTACAGCAATACAGTGATACTTAAAATAATATAATAACATAACACTTAAAGGCGCATAATGAGATAAAGGGCATTCACTCTTTTTACAAACAAAAAGAGATGGAAGTAGTTTTAAAGCAAAAACTCAAATTAAATAAATAGAAAGTCTATTTTCTCACCTCTGCTCACCTGAACTATTGCTGCTTGAAGTGGCCTTGCTTGGTTTTGTAAAAACACTAATTATAAATCATATAAAACTCTGTATGAATGCAGCACAACATACATTTCACTCTTGCACAAATTAACAAACAATATTCAAACACACACTTTCACACGAGTCCTCCCTCCCCGCACTGAACTGTGTTAACTACAGGCTGCACGGACCTTCACGTCTCACAGCAGGACATGGCGTTCCACTTCCCCGAGCATGGCTGATGGACTGTTTTGCTGGTCAATCATCAGCGTTTTCTGTAACAAGACATCCGTGAAACAGGATCAGATTCTGTGTGTTTGCTTTGATTAATATTTAACAAATGTATGCAAAGAGAAAACATTCGTCCTGAATTTTTGTGCGGATCAAAATGCAAATCAACCTCAATTTCAGTCTTAACATCCCATCTCTCTTTTCTTTATTATTCCTCCGGAGCAACACATCAGAGCCTCCCCTGTCCGACCATCAATCTGACGACCAAATCAATGCCTCATGAATATTTTTGAAATGCACTGCGCGCTATAAGATGAGCCCGCACTCAACACCGTCATCAACGATATCGCTATAATCTTCAAAACGCCATATAAAGTGCAATTTCCTCCCTGACTTTCCATTTCAGAAACTTGCTTGAATCTTCTGATGTTGATGGGCCACAGTATTGATTTCTTTCTCTGGGAGTTTAAAATTGATGTTGAACTTCAATCAGGTAATGATCGTCTGATGAGTCACGCTGAAGTATGTAGCTCTGCAGGAGAACTTAGTGTGAGAGAAAAAGTCTTGAAGCAGTGGAAGATTCCACCGGCGACCCCGCACCTCCTACAGATCCACGTCTGGAGCGGCTTCTGTCAATACGCTCAAAGGGATTCGGGTTAAATCAACAACTCTTCCCTCTCGCGGCTCATCAGGCGACATCTGTAAACTCTCCTTTTGACTTTGTTGTTTAATCTCTTTTCTTTCTGAGTTGTGTCTGTGTGAGGTAGAGAGGACACACACCGCTACACACACAACCTGCACTAGTCCTGTTCCATCTGAAACCCTGTGTTTACTGTGTCACCTGCGTCAATAGCGGTTGGATGCATCCTGGAGATAAGCACCTTCGTTTCCTTATCTTTCCCTTAATGGAGCGATTAAAAGCACAGATTTTGCAACAGACAAATTCCGATAAGCGTGGCGGTATCATGTAGCAGCTTTTGCGTATGTGTGTGTGTGTGTGTGTGTGTGTGTGTGTGTGTGTGTGTTTGCCCTCATAACAACCACTGAATATCCTCCTTTGCTGCTTGGCTCTGTGCTCCCGTCATCTTTCATTTCTGACAGGCTTTTGTGGCATCACCGGGGCAAGCTTGGGCTTGTACAGCCAGCCCTCCCAAGGTCTGAGGCATGCATACGCACACACACACACACACACACACACACACACACACACACACACACACACACACACACACACACACACACACACACACACACACACACACACAACATCTCCTCCAATCACATCGAGGCCTCGTGAATGCCCCACAACTAAAGTGCTGATTTTGGAGAGAATCTAGCTCTTCAGAAGAGGCCAATCATGTGTGGCTTCTGCTAAAGAGGCTGCAGTCGCCTGCTAACTCGTCTGACCTCCAGCCCTCCTCAAGGAGACGGGAGGGGGGGCAACGTTTTAGTTTTTTTAAACATTTGGCAATCATCAGCACAAAACAGAATCACCTACATAATCTGTGCAGCACGCCTGAGCCCTGCATAGTTTACCGTTAGTGTTGGTGCCTTTGTAAGGACCTGTCACGAAAGTTGAATCAAGGGGGACATCCCAAGTTGCCGCGGTCCGATCTCTTACAGCTAACATGATAAGATTGGTAACAAATAAAGGGAGACCACATAACACACAGGTGGATGAGAGAACCAGTTACTAACAGGACAAGCTGACTGCACACTGTTATTACCTTCTGGTTAAATGCCGAACAATTTGTCCTTAACAGTTTTCCTGTCCATTCAAAGTGCGGCTCCGTCCTCTTGGGTACATAAAACCAAACCCCTCCTCTTTCCCCCCCTGACAAAACCAAGTACATAAACCCAACAGCTCCACCGTCCTGCCTCCTTCCCCGGTGGTGTAGACGGCAGACACAACAAGTGTGGTGTTGTGCTGTTTACAGGGGGGCCGAGCCGGGCCTGCCAGGCTCTTTATAGTCCAGGGTGGGTTACGGCAGAGAATGGGCCCCTGCCAGTACCCAGCGGTGGTCAGGGCTATACATGGGAGAGGGTCTCTGCAGGCAGCTATTGTCATGGTAAACGAGGGATTGAATGGAAGAGGATGGGCAGGACACACACATAAAACAGGAAAACATGAGGAGGGGAGAGAGAAGAGACAAACACCCGACCACCTCAGAGATGGCACACACACACATAAGCTAGCAGAGAGCGTCCATCTTTATGAGGGACTTCAGTTTGGGCATATATTACACACTATACCCTCACCCTCATAAAGCAACCTTTCACTTTCCTCCCAAGGAGTGAGGATCACAAATGACCCTGATTTTGTGAAAATGTCCTCAAACCCCCTCAAGCAACAGTTGCCGGTGACCCTCGATATGAAAGGCAGGAAGTTTGTATTACTCAGAAATAGGAAACATTGTTGATCTTTTGAAGACGAACCAAAAGGACCAACTGTTTGAATTCAAAGTCAATCAAATTATGAACGCTGAATAGAAATGACACAAATATTATTTCCATAAATGAAAAGTAGACTGTACGACACCTTCTGTCCTGAGACCCTCGCAGGGCACAAGGAAAAACTCCCCCAAACAAACCTCCCGATTAAAGGACAAGAACGTTCTAGACCTCAGAGAGACGGAGGAGGATCCCTCTCCCAGGACGGACAGATGTCTTGTGTGCAGAATAAACATAGACAAATCCACGTGACAGAAATGATGATGTGATCGTATAGGAAAAAGATGGATCCATAAACTCTTTTTAAAAACCAATAAACGTGGGCGTCAGGCAGGACGAGAGCAACAGCACGATTCATGATCCAGGCGTAACCTTTAATAGTGGCAACCTGCCAGATGAGACTCTGGATGCTGAGTTAGTGACGTGCATTTAAGGGGCATGAATGCACAGAGAGAGAGAGAGGAGAGAGGCATGAGTCTCCAGTCTAACCCTACAGCAGCATGACGATGGGTTGAACGTTGACTCAGAATGTGTCGCTAAAAGAAAGAAGATCGTACTTGATGCAGCCGAAGCAGAGACATCTCGACCGCTGCTCAGTTACAGGTTCAGGTGTGTTATGCATCTACCGTAGCTTTGAGCCACTCGCCTCCAGCAGAGAAGGTGAAAATGTTGCATGTTGCACCTCGTACGGAGACACAATGGGAGACATAATGGGAGCCCTCTCTGCTCCGACCAGGCAGCTGGAGGGCAGAGAAAGGGTTAAAAGGCTCCGGCTGCCTGATAATCCTCCTCCGTTAAAAGCCCTCCAGAAAGACGTGACGTGTGTGAGGTAATCAGTAAAAGATTCAAGTGTGCCGAAGAGTGCGTACACACACATTGACACACACACACACACACACACACACACACACACACACACACACACACACACATCAGCTCATATACCACTGAATGGGCAAAAAAGGAGGGAAAAGACAGAGTAGTGGAGGGAAGGAGAAGAGAATAAGCACTCCTCCTCTCACTCTTTTTCTTTTCACTTTTTTCGCTCAGCCCCTTCCTCCTCCTCCTCCACTTCGCTCTCCCGCTCCCCGCTGTGTCAATACAATGTGACAGAAATGTTCACGAGAGATCCCTCTCAATAAAGCAAACACACACATGGCTGATATGACCTTTTCTCCTTTCTCCCCAGTCCTCAGTCTTCTTCTTCTTCTTCTTCTTCTTCTTCTTCTTCTTCTTCTTCTTCTTCTTCTTCTTCTTCTTCTTCTTCTTCTTCTTCTTCTTCTTCTCTTCTTTTCTACAAGTGTGTTTGTCTTGGTGGGCCGTGAGACCACCTTGTGAGACACACATCTGCAGTGTGAGTGCGGACAAGGACAACCGAGCTGATGCTTTTCATACAACTTCCATATTCCACATTAAACATATTCCATCAGGAACCGTCTTCACCATAATTCCCCCCCACGCGCGCTCGGACGGACCAATCCGTCTCTGGCCAACGATCTTCAATTGCCCTCTGTGTCGCGGCATCAAGCATTCAGAATTTGGCATTTAGATGTTTAATTGACTGTCACCGATAATGGGATTGTGTTCATTCAACCAGGGTGTTACGAGCGGTGGCTCAGAGCCTATGAAACCGTCAGAGAGAGGGAGGGAGAGAGGGGGAGAGAGGGGGAGAGACACGGACACTGACGCCTCTTTCTGAACAGATTCCATAGGAAGTAGTTAAAGAAGCATTTAGACCTATTAGCTAGAACATCTTTGTAACATCCTCAGTTACTTTGAGAGAGTTTATCGTCACTGTTATCGTTCCATGATTTGCACCACTGTACTTTCTCTTTGTGCTGAAGGAAGGATAGTGGGAAGTGTTTTGTTGACTTCTTCTCATCCCTGAGTTTTAGATTTTATTTTCTCCACAATGTTTAAATTCTTCTTTGGCCCGTGATCCTGCTGACGAACAGATCAACACACCGAAAGGAAAACATCTCCTGCTCGGAGCAGGTAATAATAAAAAACATCAAATCGTGACACAACACATTCCAATGCAATGTTTACTAAATCACAGGAGGGGTGCAAGGAAACTAAAATATAAGATCTGTTCTCGTCCCAATAATCTTCTCACTGTGTGTTAGCTCTGTTATTATGACACGGCTTGAGGCGGATGCTCGGTTTGTAAGTAACGTAAGTATCAGAAGAGAGTTATTATTAAAGATATTCATTAATAATAACCTTTATTAAGCACTATTAGTCCGTCTAGTGTTAAAAGAGGATTCCAACGATGGCACCTGTGCAGACACAGAGCTGCTCTACGCTCATCATGTTGTTTTAAAGTGTGTGTTTATTGTTTTAGAGCTTCTGTATTACTTTGTCTTGCCATGCACACAAAAGGCTAGCTACGCACACACACACACACACACACACACACACACACACACACACACACACACACACACACACACACACACAGAGAGAGACACAGCTCCGTGCCCACTGCAGTTTGCGGGTAGTTGGCCTCTTCCCCGCAGCCTCCCAGAGGAACATAGATGTTAACTGGCATTGTTGGGGGGGATGAGCTGAGGGTGGTTTTTAATAGCTCATGATTACTCTGGAGAGGGGAGCCCATAATTACAACCACAAATGATTTCACGCCCCTCACCCCCATCATGTGCTCTGAACCTAATCACAGGGAAGCACAGAAGGGGTGTCGCGGAGGAATTGGAGCCTCGACAAAAGAGTCCTCCTCTTTGTTTGCTGACAGGGAATCGAGGAAATGAAAAGTGCGTTTCACCAAGTTAATGTTCCGCTGAGCAGAAAGTTATTCCACGAGTCGGATCACGTTTGTAATCAATGTCTTCTCTCAGATAAGTGGAAAGAAGACATGCAAAATACACATTTATTTATTTATCCTAAATTCACCAGACGTTATTAGAAGTTAATGCATCATTTGCATATTCAAACATAATTTCAGAAATATTTTAATAGCAAAAATAATAGTTTTTACACTATTCACCTGTAGTGTCCTGCAAAAAGGCTGTTTTATGAAAATGAGTGTTTTCTCCACTTCAGCAGCGTTTACATGCAACAAACTTTGCAGTTTAATTTCTTTCTATATTCTGAAGGTTTTTACAGAGTTCATATATTATTCATAGCTTTATTTACATAACAGTTTATTCCTAAAATCATGGCAAAAATGTGTTTTTATTTATGGCTGCTGACAGCATTTTGTGATTTACGCAGTGATACAAAGAGAGATCCAAAACCCTTCTGTAAAAACCTTTCACTCTAATATGTCAACAAAATGAAGTTTAAACCCAGCTTTTAATAACATCATTTATTTTCTTTTTTTAAGTCTTAATGTAAGTAATCAACTTTAAGATTTATGATGATATCTATGAGTTAGAAATGTCACCTTGTTCACCTGTAGTCTAATTCTCTGCATTTTTACATATAAGATGTATTTCCATAAAAGATATTTAAAGTGAAAGTAAATGACTATATGCCTCTTATTATCACCCATTTAAATGTAGACAATTATACTAAGTACAGCTGTAAAACACACAACTCAGAGGACAAAGAAGATAAGTGGCAGTTTAATTCGTTTATTGTTTGGTCTGCATATTGATGAGATGGACTTCTCTGAATAAAGACCTCTCATTTCACAGACACGTCCCTGTTTGTCTTGTGATGTCTGTTTTTACGTCGCATGTTTGCTTTCTTCTTGGTTCCTCTCGTATAGCCTCCTGACATCATCCTTTCACGTCTTCCCGAAAAGCTTTGCATGGTTTGTTTGTCATTGCCTCGTTTGTGTTTGCTGCTTTTTATCTGCGCGGCTTCAAAACAAACCACAGACCTGCTGAATCATAGCAGGAAGGTGCAGAAACACTTGTACAGCAATTTAAATACATTTTTCTAGCAGAGACCAACATGATCTTGACCTCGGTGTCCTCAGACATGGCTACAGTTTTCCACACATTCACCCTCGCCCGCTTTGATACGAGCTAACAATCAGACCGAGTTAGCATTCTGCCCACACGTCTCTTTTGACCCATGCCAGCCAGACACACAAACACATAAAGGCCAGACTACATGTCCTTAATGGAGAAGCAGACAAACAGAGGAATGCTGGAGAGAGGACGGTGCAAAGCGTACGTCTGCACACATCAGCCGGCCCTCAATAGAGATTGGCCAGGAACGCATAAACTGGCCCTGCAGGAGTAAAATAGTTAAATAGGGCTTCTCTTCTTCTTCTCCGTCATTGTGTGACTCTTAAGTCTGAGAGAGAAAATGCTGGAACGCGAACAAGTGTCTGACACCAAAGCTTTAACATTCACTTACGTCACATTTACGATTAGCGTTAGAATAGAGTTAGATCTACAATGTGGGATACACCGGGAATGTTGAGATAAGTTTGCATTCATGCTGCTCGACGGTTCAACAATTTGTTCAACTTTGACTTTAAGCAAATACTTCAACACTTTTACAGCTTTGAATTTTAAAGTTACAGCTCAATTTGTGTTTTTAATCATAATTTCCATTTCTTTAAATGACCTGATCCAACATATTTCTGTGCACCACCTCACACCTCAACAGCTCTTATGTAATCTTCCCATAAAATGTGTTTAATAATCCAAAACCTCCCGAACGCTGCTGTAATCCCTTCCACGTAACTCTGATATTTACTGATATGCATCAGTTTCTTCGAGCTCTGGGTTTCTAATTTCAAAGCAACATCCTTTGTGTACTCCAATGCAATACTGAGAAACATTTCATCTCACATTTACCTCATTAATATTTCCCCTAATGATGCTCTGCAGCCTCTGTGTCGGAGGTGCCCCAGCTGTCTCTTTCAGCTGAAGAGTAAACAAGCTGAGAGCTCTCGCAGCCGCAGACACAGATCGCCGTGGCCTGGTACTCTCCTCACCACTAATTGACCATCGGCCAAAGGACAAACCTCAGCCCTCCCCCGCTGCCTCTCATCCTCTCTTTGTGCATGTCTCCCCCTCACCGCTACCTTCCACATCTCTCACATATCACTCTTTCATTTTCCTTCTCTAAATGTGTCGCCTCCTGTCTTCCCTCCTTTCGTTTCTTGTCATTCATTTCATCTTCTCCTCTCTTCTCTCGCTGTTCCCCTTTCTGTCTGCCAGAGCTGTCTGCAGCCGTGCATAATTAGCTGGACCGAGCTGCTGCGGGTCTGGTCCAGGTCTGGCTCATGCTCAACCCGGCTCATTACAGAGAATACCCCTATCTGTCCTCCTCCTCCTCCTCCTCCTCTGACTCTCTTTACTCTCAGGGTCTATTTATGAGCGTGTGGATTCAAATGGTAAAAAGACACAAACAAGGGTCTCTGGATCAAAGACAGAGAGATGGAGGCATCGGCTCCAAAACTGAGAGCGACAAATGTTGTTCTTATGAAAGTGTTAGCATGTAGCATCAACACGACAATAAATAATTGATAAATCAAGACGATGAGACAAGAAAAGGTTCACAGCAGCTCAGCAAACAAACAACAACTTATTTATTGCTTTGGAAGTCGAAACTCAATAAAGATTAGAATGTTTCAACGGTGTGTGAAACAAAATGGAAATACACTTCAAAAGTCTAGCAAAGGCTAGCTCGTAGCTATCTGTACTCCTGCACAATACACAGTACAAACTGACCACTTGCTAAAGCTCTTCCCTAATTGTCTAAGCGTAGCTATTAGCTTAACGTTACGGTGCATTACCGCCACCCACTGGAATGTATGGATCGTGAAATGCGCCTTCGTGCAACGCTCGGCCAGCACGGATCCTGAAGCTGAAAACATTAGCATATCCAGCTAACTAGCTCGCTACCTTCAGTAAATACCGCTGGTGCAGCATTTCTTCCAAAACCAGGCAGCACATCGTGAGCGAGCAACATTATTTTGCGACGGGACACTGACTGTGAATTGTTTACACAATCACTTATTTAATAGCTGAAAAGTGGAATCTCTGCCGACACGACAGACTCAGGATGGAGCTCCCACTCCTGTGAAAGTAACCGAAGACAAACCGAGAGTGAAAAGGCAGAAACCGTTCTTTTTGTAATGTCTACTCTTGGACTTGTACAAAGTGTCCGACCGTGCATGGCGGGCTTTGATACAGACGGAGAAACAGCAACTGTGTCTCCGATGAGCCACGATGGACTTTGTGTTACTTCTGTGTCATGTTAATAACAACTTCATTCACAACTGCTCACCCCTGACTGTCTGCGTGTCGCTTTCAAATCCGCTTTATTGGCGAGACCGCAGCTGAGGGGAAGATGCTTTGCTATCTATTCAGCGGGTGTGCGGTGCTATTGCCTCTCACTTACCTTTTTTAAATTGATAAAAGATACGGCATTGCAATGGTGATCGCTTACTGGGAGATATGCACGCATGCAAACTCAATTTGGATGTTGAAATGTTGGAAAGTAAAATGATTGACCCCAGGGTGCACTACAGTTTCAGGTCACACCGAGATTACATTCTGTGAGGCTACTAATTGGCCATGAAGGGCACGCTGCACCATCAGGGACGACATGTTTACTCTCGTCTCTCAAGTTATTCTGCTGCTGATATCTGTGGACGCTATTTAAAATCTGTGATTTGCACAGTTAGTTCCCTAAGTGTGGAATATGTAGTTATATTCCTTTTAATATTCTACCTTTCTATATGCTATAGCTTGTCATTATATGTTGTGTTATAATGCACTTAAAATACCAGGTTCACATCATCAGGTCCCCTCTTCTGTGTTAAGTGTCAGATGTCCTCTTGTTATCCCCCCCCCTCACCCCCTCACCCTCTCACCCCCTCTTCTCATTTGGCTTCCAGCATTGGTCTCTGCAGTGTCCTCCTCTCTCTCAATCACCTCTTCTACCTCTCTCATTCCCCCCGCTCGTATTTTCTACGACTCATTTACAACTCTCCGTCGTGTCTTCGCCTCACGGCGCTGCCTCTCATCTTCCGTCTCTCTGTCATGCCTGTGCTTTTCTTTCTTCACCTCTCCGTCCTTCTCCGTCTCATTCTCTCCGTCTCTTTCTCCCCTTTGCTTTTTTTCCTCTTCACCTTTTCCCAGCAGAGTTCTTGGATCGGTTTGTTCTCCAGTGGCTAATTTGACTGTTCTACTTGCCAACCTAGCAGCGGGATCTGTGTGTGTGCGTGTGTGTGTGTGTGTGTGTGTGTGTGTGTGTGTGTGTGTGTGTATGTGTGTGTGCAGCTCTCCCCTGCCAGCTGCTGTTATACAACACTAGTTCTTGCCTCTACACACAAACACCTCACTTGCCAGCAAATATGCGCACACACACACACACACACACACGCGCGCGCGCGCACACAATCACAGCCTTATTGTGGTCCATCATGTTTTTCATCACTGTTTCATTCATGCATTTCACTGTTTACATGCTCGTGTGCAGGTTTCTGCTCCATCAGCATCCGTGTGAACTGTAATGACACTTTTTCACACTGATGATATTTTATGTCGTGTACGTGTGTCAGTAATGACGGAGGTGATGATCTGAGGTTTAAACTGTATATACGTCTCCTCCTCCAGTGGCTCTTGACAGGACAGACAGGCAGACAGACAGACAGGCGTGAACTTAAAGCAGAGCAGCGATTGGTTCCAGCCAGCGGAGTCTAATCAGCACATCAAGCGTGAGACCCTTAAGTGGCTCTGAAAAGAAGGGACAGGCGCAAATGATATGCATACGCATCTACAGACACAAATCACATGCAAATGCAGAGTTAAAGACTGAAGGCCACACACAGAAACCAACGCGCGCACACACACACTGATAGCATCATGCTCTGATGGGACTGCTTTGAGCTCAGAGTAGCACAGCACAGGATGTGCTTACAGACTGATGTGCTGAGCACATATATCCTCACGGAGTCACACGCATACACATGGCTCACATGAGCCCGGTGCCTTACCTGTCAGAGGCAGGTGTGGTCTCAGAGGAACCAATCAGTTTTAATTAACCCCTTGTGGTCGAGGGTGGACGGGGGAGGGGTGTGAGAGACGGGAGAGCAGGAGAGAGCAGTGAGGAGACATTTCTGCTTGTCATTGCAGGAGACGGGTGAGATTTGGGAATTAACAGAGAAACAAAGCAAAGAAAAACAAACAGCCACGTCGCCCTGAAAAGTGTTTAAAAGATGAGTTACAGTTTAACTGGGACAAACAGCGTTTCTGGAATATTAAAAGGGAAAATGCACCTTTTATGTGGATGTCCAATTAGTGTCGATGGTACATGTAGTCGATTGAAGCAATACATTTCCCAACACGTGATGTACTGACCGAGAAAGAAGCTGCAGTTCTTCCTGCATCAGTTGACGTGACAGTGACGCAGTCGGATGTAATGTATTACCTCAACTGACTACATTTACCATCAACACTGATTGGACATCCACATAAAATAATGTCACTTTAAGGGTTCATTTAAGCACAAACATTCCACATTTTCAAACACTCTTCTTGATGCATGTGCTTGGTTTTATGCACGATTACAAACTTGGAGCCAAATCCAAAATGGAATCAGCACTGATGTTCTGTTGTGCACATCCAAAGTACCAAAGTGTGACAACAAATGTTCTCAAATCTCTTGTCATTGTGTTAAAAACATTCAAACAACATCTGCCGTGTGTAAAAGTGGAGAATTGGGATTCATTTGAGATTTCATTGACAGAAAACACTGTTTATTTATTGCACATCTCCTTCTTATCAGTCTCTTCAGTCTTTGTGGGACTCACGATGGATATTTGTTTTATAAAAGCTCTTGCAGCAGAGCGACAGAGATCGTCTTCTTTATTCCACACATTCTCCTTCCTTGTCAAAATCTGAAAAGAGAGACATAACAAATGCAGATGTGTCCAAAACGTCTACTCGGGGTAACAGATGTGGAACATATGATCCTGAAGTCACAAACATAAAAGACGATTCTATAGGAGCCTTTGGAGCAACGTGTTCTCCACCATCGTGCATGTGCAGGCACTTTGCATCGGTTTCCTTTTAATCTGTCAGCCGTGTGCGTCATGTGTATGCTCGAGAACACGAAGGCAGTCTGACATTGACGCATTGACAGCCATGGATTATAGCGTGCCTTTTTCACGCGCCGCTCCCTCGCCAACACGTTGACCTCTCATCCATTATTGAAGGAGGTGGTTAGTGGACCCAGGTCGGGCAGATAGGGTGTCGCTCCGCAGTCATCCTTATGTAATCAGAGGTGATTTCCTGAGAAGGCCGGGATGAGGTCACGGCCGGTAAACACGCATTAGTTAGTCACAGTTAAAGGAACTGTTTACAGTCAAGGCTCTCTGCCTCACTTGTCGGCCCACATGTTTACAGAACATTGTGGATATTCATTTGTCAACCAAACATGTTTATGTGCATGATTGCAGGTTTCTGCTCCTCACTTCACTGCACAGATAAAGGAAGTAGACAAGGTTGTGGCAATCTTGAGGAAAAGCTCGATTTGAAATGTACTTAAGCGCATGTATGCTGTAGGTGTCTTTGTGTGTGTGTTTTTGTCTGAGAACCCCCGCATGCGTCCGTGAAAGTGTGTGTGTGATGTGTACAGCTCCCCCGGTGAGCCAAATGCTCCACTGCTTCACAAAGCAAATCGCAGCTAATCAAATAAGAGCTCTCAGCAGCGCGCAGACATAGGGAGAAGAATGGATGAACAGTGTGTGTCTGTGTCTGTGTGTGTGTGTGTGTGTGTGTGTGTGTGTGTGTGTGTGTGTGTGTGTGTGTGTGTGTGTGGAGGAGGAGGAGGAGGAGGAGGAGGAGGAGGGGGTGGTTAAGGCAGTCTAGTGGCTTGAAGAGGTCTTGGATTGTAGGCGGGGGTGGAAGGACACACACACCTGCACAACCTTGTACTGCTGTCAAAAACACAATCATGGATGGATGCATATCTTCATGTATCACACACACACACACACACACACACACACACACACACACACACACACACACACACACACACACACACACACAGTAGGTACACTGTAAATGAAGCATGCAAACGCACATCTAGCACCTTGTGTCTTTTCTCCGTTTCTTTGTTGCTTTCCTCGCTCTTTCGTCAGCGGCCTTGTAGAAGAAAAATGAAACGCTGACGGTGAATAAGTAAAAGACTTTTCACTGAATCCAAGGTCTAACTTACGGCTGACTGCGGACGCCATGTCGAAGACATAAATGCAATTTATGGTTCAGATGGACGACTCATCTAGATCAGTGATTCCCACACGAGGGTACCCGCAGACCTACCCCAGGGGGTACTTCTGCGGTTGCCAGGGGATACGTGGGAAAGTTTGTGTGAGTAGCTCAAAAAAAAAAAATTTGATATAAATCCACATGTTTGTTTGTGTTTAAGAAAAACATAAACATACACATTGGTGTGATGTTGATGTTTAGTGTACAGTCACAATAACATCGAGGTTAACAGCTGAACCAGGACCCTGGAAGAAGAGATCCTTTATCTAACTGGGCCAAATAAAGTGTTAATAAAGTGTTAATAAAATGTTAACAAATGTAAATAAAGTATAAATAAAGTGTTAATAAAGTATAAATAAAATAAAGCATAAATAAAGTATACATATAGTATAAATAAAATGTAAATAAAGTGTTAATAAAATGTAAATAAAGTATAAATAAAGTATAAATAAAGTATAAATAAAGTATAAATAAAGTATAAAGTATAATTAAAATAAAGTATAAATAAAGTATAAATAAAGTATAAATAAAGTGTAAATAAAGTATAAATAAAATAAAGTATAAATAAAGTATAAATAAAGTGTAAATAAAGCATAAATAAAGTATAAATAAAGTGTAAATAAAGTATAAATAAAATAAAGCATAAATAAAGTATAAATAAATAAAGTATAAATAAAGTATAAATAAAGTATAAATAAAATAAAGTATAAATAAAGTATAAATAAAGTGTAAATAAAGCATAAATAAAGTATAATTAAAATAAAGTATAAATAAAGTATAAATAAAGTGTAAATAAAGTTAAATAAATAAATAAAGTATAAATAAAGTATAAATAAAGTATAAATAAAGTATAATTAAAATAAAGTATAAATAAAGTATAAATAAAGTGTAAATAAAGCATAAATAAAGTATAATTAAAATAAAGTATAAATAAAGTATAAATAAAGTGTAAATAAAGTATAAATAAATAAAGTATAAATAAAGTATAAATAAGTGTAAATAAGCATAAATAAAGTATAATTAAAATAAAGTATAAATAAAGTATAAATAAAGTATAATTAAAATAAAGTATAAATAAAGTATAAATAAAAGAAAGTATAAAGAAAGTATAAATAAAGTGTAAATAAAGTATAAATAAAGTATAAATAAAGTATAAATAAAAGAAAGTATAAAGAAAGTATAAATAAAGTGTAAATAAAGTGTAAATAAAGTATAAATAAAGTGTAAATAAAGTATAAATAAAGTGTAAATAAAGTATAAATAAAATAAAGTATAAATAAAGTATAAATAAAGTATAAATAAAGTATAATTAAAGTGTAAATAAAGTATAATTAAAATAAGTATAAATAAAGTATAAATAAAGTATAAATAAAGTATAAATAAAGTATAAATAAAGTAAAGTATAAATAAAGTGTAAATAAAGTATAAATAAAATAAAGTATAAATAAAGTATAAATAAAGTGTAAATAAAGTATAAATAAAGTATAAATAAAGTATAAATAAGTATAATTAAGTGTAAATAAAGTATAATTAAAATAAAGTATAAATAAAATAAAGTATAAATAAAGTATAAAGTATAAATAAAGTATAAATAAAGTGTAAATAAAATATAATTAAAATAAAGTATAAATAAAGTATAAATAAAATAAAGTATAAATAAAGTATAAATAAAGTGTAAATAAAGTATAATTAAAATAAAGTATAAATAAAATAAACTATAAATAAAGTATAATTAAAATAAAGTATAAATAAAGTATAAATAAAATAAAGTATAAATAAAATAAAGTATAAATAAAGTATAAATAAAATAAAGTATAAATAAAGTATAAATAAAGTGTAAATAAAGTATAAATAAAGTGTAAATAAAGTGTAAATAAAGTATAAATAAAGTGTAAATAAAGTATAAATAAAGTGTAAATAAAGTGTAAATAAAGTATAAATAAAATATAATTAAAGTGTAAATAAAGTATAAATAAAGTGTAAATAAAGTATAAATAAAATGTAAATAAAGTGTTAATAAAATGTAATTAAAGTATAAATAAAATAAAGTATAAATAAAATAAAGTATAAATAAAGTATAAATAAAGTGTAAATAAAGTATAATTAAAATAAAGTATAAATAAAGTCTAAATAAAAGTCATGTGTTTGCATTAAAACTAGTTAGCCAGTAGGTTATGGAAAAACTGTTTAAATATCTGCTTAAAGCAATCGATGAATGGTTGAAAAAGCTAGATAAGTAATGTATAAACTGTTGCATAATTAGCTTAATGTTATGGGAAAAACTGCTCGAATAACTGCTTAAAATTCACTGATTTGTTCGCTAAAATGTTATGGATGCACAGTGGAAATAATTAGCCGAATGTTATGGATAAATGGTAAATAGTTACCTAAGAGCAACAGATACATTGATGAAACGTCCAGCTTTCACTACTCTAATAGTAAAATGTATCATAAACACTCAGAATGTAATTGTATGAAATCATTATTATAGCGTCAACATCCACTTCACAATCAAAAGAAATGAAAACATTTGGAATATGACGGGTGGTGTCGATGACTTGACTTGATACGTTTCATTGATGAACTGCAGGAACATTATGCTCTGGACGGAAAGTTGTACATCGCAACTTGAACCTGGCCAGATTCATTGTGACCATGAGTTCTGGAGCTCGACAGCGATCTAACCAGGAGCTCTCTGGCTGGGAATCAGTCGGAGCAGCAGGCCAGATCGAGGAGGTTGGTCCAGACTTGTTTTCTGCTCTGCTCCTTGGCACAGAGACTGACGCTGTGTGAGTGGCAGAGCTCCAGCGCTGTCCTGGCTCACTCTCCACACTCTCGTCCATGCTCACCCTCCTGACACGCTGCCCTCTGGCTAGCCCTCTATGTGTGGGCATGAGTGTGTGCATGAGTGTGTGCAAGCGTTAGACGGTGTGAGGGTTTGTGCACTTGTCTCTCGGTGCCTGAGTAATCTGTGACTGGCTTGAATCTGTGTGCGTAATTGTCTCTATGGTATGTGTGTATATGTGTGTATGTGTGTTTGTGTGTGTGTGTGTGTGTGTGTGTGTGTGTGTGGCAGCTGTGTGCCCTCCTCCTGTCTGCCTGTGGGACAATCAGCCGCTCCCTGCGACCACAGAGACCGGAGGCGCGGGGCAAGAATGTCTTTCAGTGACCAAGTGGTGGATGCCAAGATGCACACATACATGCACACACAAGCCAAAAGAACACACATATATGCTGATACACACAGGTTGCTTTCTTACTCATCCTTACAATTTCATTATGAATATTACTTTCAGTACAAGGTTTCATTTGGAAAGCTTAATTTTTCCAGCCGAATGTTACAGGGAGTGCACATTCTGAAGGCCGGGTCACTGAACTTTGATAAACAAATAAAAACCGTAGAGCGATAACAAGATGTCTGGACTGTGCTGACCTGGGACAAGAGGGACATGCAAAAGGACAATGCTAACGCTGCTATGCTAACGCTGCTATGCTAACGCTGCTATGCTAACGCTGCTATGCTAACGCTGCTATGCTAACGCTGCATATTAACCGCATGGCTCAATGAGGAGTCTTTTCCCCACTAATCAGTAACTCTAAGAAAACAACTCATCACAGGGAAAATATAAAGCTTAAAACAAAGTAATAAATATTCTGATGAAATGAAAATGACACGTGATCGAACCTGATACGAAACAATCAGCACCCACTGGTGCAATGTTACAAGCATTGCACTGAAAACACGATACCTTATAATAAAGCAGTATACGTGCAAATATCACATGTTAGGAGCTGACGGGAAACAATAAGACATCTGACACCCATCATCGACGGCGGTTGTTCAGCGCACGAGGCCGACACAAAGCAGCGAGGAGAGTCAAATCATCCCCATGACGGACTGACTGGGTGGTGCCATCGGAGAAGATGTGCAGTGTGCTCTGCAGTGGACACCGAAAGTGTTTTCCACGAGGCTGACCTCACTGGAGTTCCTTATCTTAGCTCGCAGCAGCACCGTCACTGAAAGTCTACTCTGTGAGGTCTACGAGAAAAATGTAAAGGTCAAAGCCTTTATGGGGAAGGCAGTCCGAGCACTTAAGAGCAGATGTAATGGAAATGGTTTCTGATGTTTTTGCGCCGTGCTGCGAATGCCTAATCCTGTGTGTGTGCGTGTGTGTGCGTGTGTGTGTGTGTGTAATCCTCAAGTTCCAGCCACATCTCTGGAGAACACATACAGGAAGTCCTGAACACTGAAGCCTGGTTATGTTTTAAAATGTGGGAGAAAACTGATTGGCAGAGGGATGATGGTCCTCCACCAAAAAACAAATTGTCATTTAAAACAAATGTCCTGCATTTCTACACCACCTGCACTAGTGGAGATCAGTTGGATCGAGGGTTTAGTAGAGAGCGGGGCAGCACATGAGCATGAGATAGTTACAGGAACTGAACTGGGGATGTAGTGTCACGAACCACGGAATCACAGAAGCGGGAAAACACACAAAGGCAGGAAGTTAAGTGACCTGGAACGAGAGGGAAAGGTGAGTTTCAAAACAAAACAGGAAGTGCAAGACGACACTAGACAAGAGTGACGGTAACTTAACATAACGTGACCTGAGAGACGTTAAACACTGCACATGAACTCAACTATAACATAAATACATATAAATAATCTGACGGGACATGACATGTAGTGGTCAACTACACATGTCCGCTGGTTAAACTGTCCAAAGTTAAGTTATAGCAAAACGTGGCGTCCCCTAACCGAATAATGGTGACGCATTTGCTCCACTTGCTCCATTACTCAGGCATCTATGGGGGTGAATCTGGCTTTACATAATCTCTGTACGTATGCCTAATTGCCATCTGTGTGTGTGCACTTGTGTTTGCACTCATTTGCACACCTGCACTTGTCTGCACGACATGCCCCGTTTAAATAGAATTAGCATATCAAAAAAGAAACAAAATCTAAAAGGGTTTCTGTGTGGCTCTCCTGGACAAAAAAACAACTCCAGCGATAAAGCTTTTATGGAAGGATGATGCTCGCAAACATTCAGTTCTTAGAGTAATGATCCTGTTCTTATTGTATGTAAACATGGCCATGTGCACACTCGTAGGTAAAACCCTAATGAAAGAAAAGCCCTTCACTATACTACACCGCAGTCCTTTTATTCTAATTTACCGTCCGCAATTACTTTCAAAATGGAACAGGCAATCTAAATGGAAGCCTCATTAGCATTTCATGCATAAACAGCAGCCTGTTGGAAAAACTGTTTGGGTGTATTTCCTGCTCAAGTCCCTCCTCTTGTGTCGGGCCAGTGTGGAGAGGCTGTAATGGACGGGCGGACCGCTGAATATCATCCCAGTCTTTTTCCCTTATCAATATGTGATGAGGGCTTGGAAACCAGAGATGGACGCCAATTTCCCGCCAGTTCAGAGGGGTGAAGGTTACTCCTGCTGGAAGTCCTTTCCTCACGTGTGTGTGTGTGTCTGTGTGTGTGTGTGTGTGTGATTCCTTGCTTCGAATCATGAGGAAATTGCATTTATCAGTGTGATCTAACACTTATTTGTACATGTAATCACTCACTCTCAGGGGTTCCTCGGGGGCTATAAAACAGGCTTAGGGCGTTCTCCGCTGACACTTTTTGCTTTGTGCCACAATGAAGGATGTAATTAGTTAGGGACCCCCATCACGTGTCTTCTATTAGCTGTCCCCCTTAAAGAATAGCTCTGTGGCTTTCCCCAATACATGGAGAGTTGAACCCTCTGTCTATGTCACGTTGGGAGGGGCGCTTCTTTAGCAAAGCTGGTTGACCCTGTTTATGCTTGACTCTAATCAGGAGCAGTCCAGAGGGTGCCATGATGGCAATAAAACACCAAATACACCCTCTTCTTGTCTGTTGCCCTCCTCTGTGTAACCCGCCCGAGCTCACACACAAACATGATACAGAGCCCCCCAGAGGGGCACCAAGGAGGAGGTTATAAACCATTATAAGTCAGGTTAACCTACACTGACAGCCCAGCTTGTTCCTCCTTCTTTGAGCAGGTCCGCGTGCTGGGCAGTCCCAGGCTCTCATCCGCCACGCTGAATAGAACCACGGGGCTCTGGCTCCACAGAGATAGTGTTATCTGGGCCGCCACGGGGCTCCGACCACAACCGTGTACACACACGCTCAGCGGGCAGCGCACACATCAACGAGAGTGCAGACAAAGAAGCCTGTGGACCAACACAAACATCATGGGCATATAATGTAAGCAGCACATATGCACACGGTCGCGGACGAACGGAGACAAATGTGAAAGTTCACACACACACACACACACACACACACACACACACACACACACACACACACACACACAAGCACATGTGGATGCCTCTTTAGAGTTCAGTTTGAGTGTGAGAGTGACACTGAGACACATTTCTCTCGGCCTATAACTGGTATAAAGTGACCTGCTGCCATTGGCCGGATTATGAGACAAAGGGCCGCAACATCTTACACAGGAGAGACGTTGTCTGTTTGTCTGTCAGCAGGAAGAACTACTG
This sequence comes from Cottoperca gobio, assembly GCF_900634415.1. Classification (NCBI taxonomy): domain Eukaryota; kingdom Metazoa; phylum Chordata; class Actinopteri; order Perciformes; family Bovichtidae; genus Cottoperca; species Cottoperca gobio. The sequence goes on along the minus strand of NC_041373.1, from coordinate 17,378,966 downwards.
ACCCGGTTTTCATGAAACTTGATGGAGCACGAGCCCGGGATTAACACTTCACATTTTGGAGTAGATCCGAATCACGGGGCGGATACAAGCATTATTTTATACGTAAATTAACATTGCTCTGCGCTCTCCGAGTGACCTTCTAGTTTTGTGTCTCTTTGTGGTCATTTTGGGTTATTTTATGCCTCTTTGCAGTTGCTTTGCGTCTCTGTGTTGTCGCTTTTATGTCCATTTGTGGTCATTTCATTCAAGCGAAAGTTTGCAGGTAGAGGCCAGGGAGACACTCTCTGGCCCCTGGGCCTGCCCCCGATAGGATGGTTCAGCAATCCATTCATGGCTGCAGCTGTCGCAGGATCAGCCTCTCTATCAGCTTGAGTGATTTTTCTGGTGCACGGTGGCCGGTGGTCACACTCCTCGGGCCTCGAATCAGCCTGTAGTCCCTGCTGTTTTTAGGAATCTGAGTTATTCCACCCATTCCTAGAGATCTCCACACATGACCTGTCGCCGCTGGGAGCCACGAGCCAGAGGGCGGGGATAAGCTGCATTTCTCCCCGTTTTTTATCCAACAATTTCAATTAAAAAGAGATTTGAGGTGGAAAAGCACATTTTCATACGGGGCATGCGGCTAAAATCCTGGAAAAGGGGGAGACGAGGTGGAGTGGGGAGTTTTGAGGACATATAACAGCTATGAGACATGACAGAAAGTGTTGATTTAGAGAGGAGTTTGTTCTCTCATTGAACTCATTTGATCCTGAAGCGCACAATTAAAACTTTTAATCACATCTTTATATCTTTTTGAACTTCTGGCCTCTCGTGAACCTCAAGCTCCTCAGACCTCCTGATACACCTCATACACGCCTGTGTTTGTACTGGATGCTTCTGATCTGATATTTATTTATTTGTATTTGTCCCAAAACGTTCTAACTTTTTAACTTAAATGTACGTGTTTTAGCCTTGCTAGCAGTGTGGTCTTATGACTGGGTGGTAAAGATATTAAGAGTTGAGTTAAACGTTAAAGGACACATGCATGCTAACACACTATGACTGTGAGTATGTTAGCGGGCCGATGTTAGCATTTAGCCCAAAGCAGCGCTAAGTACGACCTCACAGAGCCGCTAGCGTGTCTGCAGATTCTGAAGCCCTGAGTTGTGCTTCCCACAAGGACATGAGCTGTTGGGAAACTGTGACGAGGAAACTTTTGGATCTTTTGTAGGGTTTCTCCTCACACCTGCAGTCTGGTTTCAACATGGTTCTTGCCCATTTGCGTCCGCGTACTTGGTAAATCATTAGATGTGCACGGAGCGGTGTAAACCTGCCTGCCATGTGGCCTGTCAGAGGGTGTGACATCACTTTGGCTGTGCGACTCTGTGTCAAACGCAAATCAAGCTATAGTCTGGTTAATTATTGCTTATATTTAGATATTTACACAGATAAGTGCTTTAGCGGAATTGTTAGCATGCTAAACTTAGATGGTGAACATGGTCAACATTATACCTGCTTAGCATCAACATATAAGAATCGTCATTGTGAGCATGTTAGCATTGATGTTAGCATTGATGTTAGCATTGATGTTAGCATTAAGCTCAAAGCACCGCTGTGCCTGAGCCTTGCGGAGCTGCTTAGCACGACTGTAGACTTTTAGTCTTGTTCACTTTTTTTGTCTCATTTGTGAAACACTTTGTAGCAAATTATAACAAAGGCCTTATAATTGCTACTTTTTGATTTACTTAATTATAGCTGGCCTTGATCTTAATCTTAAATCAAATTTTCAACCTGCGGACCAAAACCCAGATACTCATCAAGGTGAGTAATTGTCTTGAGTGTAATTATTGTCGGAGTATTGTTGTCTCAAAGAGTTGACACACAAGGTCATGTTAAAGGTACAATTGTTTACTTATAAGATGCATTATATTGTCGAGCTGTTATATCTTGTCCCTGTATGGTTCAAACACCAAGCGAGTCCAGACCTGTCTGTGCTGATTAATGATAAACTGTGATGGACATGTTATCTCTTCATTGCACACGCACACACACACACACACACACACACACACACACACACACACACACGCACACACAATGATCCTGACTGCAGCTTGAAACACTGTGAGCGTGTGAGCGTTTACATCTCTGATATTGCACAGTGACAAGTGAACAATGCATGTTTTTGTTATTGTTCTTTCTTTAATTGACACCATTTATTGCATCAAGGCATGATTGCATTTTTAAACAGCTTAAAAAAGTACAAATGAAAATAACATGGTGGGATTAAAGAGTATCAAACTTGATCAATATGATACAATAAGAAAATCTGGCCTGTAAGAGTCGAGTTGTATCTGCTCGTCATTCGTCTCCTCAAACCGACACATTTAGAATTGTGAAGACAAACCATACAAAAAAAAAGACATACACCAAAGTAATCAAGGACAAATCCATCACCCAGTGACAGAAAACAGAACTTTTTTTTCTTATTATTAATCAACACAGAAACACCAATGAACTGCATATTCCTTATCAACAGATTTGGCGAAATATAATCAACAAATGCCCAGTTTTGTATATATTTGGAAATAAAAACAGTATATTTAAGCAACAAAAAGAGAAAATGTTGAAAGACAAACTGATATGGATAATTACAGCATATGCATCACTTTCATTATGGTCAGTAAACCTTTAGAAAACCGTCATTTTAATACGATAAAAAATAAAACTAAGACATCCTGGAAATAAAAGCTGTCTTGCTTTCCTAAAACTGCTGCCTATCAAAGTGCATAATGTTCGATTTACATGACTGACAAGAAGGCGATCGATGTTCAGCTCTGCTCCTCATAACTGTAGACAAATGGCAAATATTCCGGCCTAGCTTTATGCTATATACTTTAGTGAATATATATTAAATCGACTATATAACAAAGCCATAAATGACTGATTTCTAATCTCAGACTATGAGTTTAAAGTCTCCATCCTGCTCTCATAACTTGATGAATGGCTGATTTTGCTGCATGTTAGTAAAAAAAAAGTTTAATGCTAATGTAGCAAAGTAGAATCCTGCAAGTCTTCTCAGTCGCAGGTGGAGAGCGCTTTAAAGGAGGGTGGATGAGGTCTTCTGTCATCGTTTCATCAAAAGGAATTAGCTGCAGGTCATTTGAACACATTCTCTTCTCACCAGCTGACGTTCGAGACGTTATACTTCCAGAAAGTCCAACGTGTCCACGTGAAACTTTAATTTGGTTTGTAAAAGTTTCTCACTTGTATTGTCATTTCATTTGTGGCCGATACGTCGGTGTTGTGTCGCGTTACACACGGCTGTCAATCACCTGACACCCTTCGAAAGGAATGGGAGTCTGTGCCGGGTGAATAATCCCTAATCATGTCGCGTAACAACCTTTTTTAATCAGATGTAGAGCTGCAACTACCGATTATCTTCTGCAGATCGTTTCACTGTTTGGCTATGAAATGTCGGAGAACAGTGAAAGATGTCCATCGCAGTCTCTCAAAGTCCAAAGTGATGTCTTTCAATGATTCGTCAGTCCAAAACCCAAAGGTATTCACATTAATATGATATAAAAAAAAGAGAAAAGCAGGAAATCTGCATTTCTAAGAGGCTGAAAACTGCATTTTCTGCCACTTTCGCACGAAACATTACTTTAATGATTAATCGATTGTCCAAATAGTTGGTGATTATTTTTCTGTCGATTGACTAATTGTTGCATATTTTTTGTTACGGGAATCTTTGTTGACTGGGTTCATAGTTCAAGTTCAAGATAGGTTTGACATTCTCATGTTTGAATTGTAACAAAACAAAGATTACAGATGTTTTGCGCTGCAGATGATCGGAGGGAATGCAGAAGTAGCTGCACCGTAGTAACCAGTGTTATCCTGTTGGGGGTCGGACCAGTCATCACACATGTTCAGCTCATTGGGAGATAATTAGGAGTCAATGAGGCTTGGGGTCAAAGGTCACAGATAGGCCTCCACTCGTTCCCATGGCTGCATCTCTGAGAAGAAGCCCTCGCACAGGCCGAAGCCCTGATCCAGAGTCAGAGGAATCGCCTGCGCCTCTTCTTTGATCTCGTCCCAGGGCTGCAGCACCACCTCCTCGGGCTGCTCCGGGAACAGCGCCGAGGGCTCGTCGAACTGCTGCAGGTGGTGGTGGTGGCTCTGGAGCAGCTGATCCGGGTCCAGCTGCTGCGGATGCTGCTGCACGTGCAGATCTCCCATATTGACCGTGCAGTCCAGGGAAGCGGCGTTCAGCTCCATGTAACCGTAGGATTGGTGGTGGTTCAGGTGCTGGCTCTGACCCATGACGTCCCCTCCGCCGCACCACCTCCCAAGCCCCGCTGGGTGCTGCCTCGCCTGCATGGAAACCTCCATCTCGCAGCCGAGGGAGCTCAGCGCCGTGTTGATGTCCAAATCCTCGAAGGTGCTACAGTTCCCGCTGAGGACGTCGTCGAACACGGACGCCAGGTCAAAGTCGCCCCTAAGGATGTCGGCTTTGTGAGCGTCTGTCGCTAAAAGAGGCGACTCCGACGCCCTCATCGCCTTGCTGATGCTCTTAGACGGCAGGTGCTTCCGTTTGCCGCCTTGGTAAGGGCAGCCATTTTGGGCGCTGTGATAACCCTGAACCAGTTTGCTCTGTCTGTGGGAAGCCGCCGCCGCCGCCAGCCGCTGCTGCTGCTGCTGCTGTAGCTGTTAGCAGACATCCTCCTGCGTTTGAAGATGCCATTGACAAACATGTCTGCATACTGCGGGTCGATCTGCCAGAAGCCTCCCTTCCCCGGCTCGTCTTTCTGTCTGGGGACCTTCTTGAAACACTTGTTGAGGGAAAGGTTGTGCCGAATGGAATTCTGCGACAAAGAAATAAAAATGATGGGATGCACAATATGGATTTCTTTAAAGCATCGTGTGCTCGTTATGTTCATGGCTTCGTATTATCGGCATCCTTTATAAAAAGAATACAAAAATCTATAAATATATTCAACATGATCTAATTGGCTTTGAGCAAATTTGAGTTAGTCATGCAAAAAGTGAACGTGTCAGTTTGTCTTTGAGAGAGAGATGAGCAGAGAGAAGGGGGGGGGGGGGGTTGTATTGTTGTTGTTTGTATAGGAAAGCAAATGTACCTAATGAGGCTTTCTAGTAACAGGCAGCTCTGTGCATTTCAAACATGATCAGCTGTGCTTAGCTGCCATCTCTCTCAGGAGCCCTCATTAACACACACACACACTCACACACACACACACACACACACACACACACACACACACACACACACACACACACACACACACACACACTTTAGAGTGCTTTCTCCACCCAATCATCATTCCCCTCAGACAAAAACCCTGGATGAGCTCTCTCTTGGAAGATGGAAATTTATTACCAAAAATACTTGTCATGGAAATCATCAAAGGCCCAAATTAGACTCTTATCATGTGTAAAAAACAAAAGGGGGGACATGCTGGAGGATTAAAAATGCACACTACATCTGATGGTTTTTGTTTCCCCACGTTGATAAAAGAAAGGCATTGTGTGATGTCCTGCAGCATAAAGATGTGGTGTCTGATGGTGACACTGGGATCAATTGCTCACCCTCCTCTCCCTCACCTCGCCATTTATCTGACTCATCAATAATAGAAGGGGGAGTTAGTTGGTCTCAGTTACCTGCCAGCTGGGCTCCGCGTGTCTGTAGTAGCAGAAATTCTCCGTTATCCAGTTATAGATGGTGGACAGAGTCACTTTGGGCTGTTTGCTGGCCTGCATGGCCATGCAGATGAGAGACGCGTAGGAATAGGGAGGTTTGACTTTAGGGTTGGTTTTGTAGTCGACTTCTGCAGGTGGACTGGCCTGGATGGGGATCTGTGCGTAGTCGTTCCCTGGATGTGCGCAATTGATGAAGTGCGGCACCGCGGTGGAGTCGCTGCCGGAGGTCACGGGGCTCCCGAGGTACAGAGGCATCCCAGTGGCGGCGGTGTCCCCGGCTGGTGGGCTGGACGGAGAGTCGGTGCCACCTCTGGGGACTCCGAGCCGCTTGAGAAACAGGTGCTGCTGGGAGGACGGGCAGCCCGGACCAGCTCCGGTGGGTCGCTCCGGGTCCGCGTTGAGGATGGAGAAATTCTGGAGCCAGTGGAGGCTGGTGAGGCTGTCATCCAGGGGGAGCGATTCACACCCGGTGACCTCCGGGTTCACCGCCAGCCATCTCTCCTGAAACTTGTTGGCAATGTCGGGGCTCGTCAGAACCGGCATTCTGGCTTTGTGCGCGCGGTGAGGGCTGAAGGCGGACAAAGATCTTCAAATCGGCATTTAAAGTTTGAATCTTGAAAAATAAAAAAAAGAACAACACAGTTAATTAAATGAATCGAAATCAACCGTACACTCAAACCACCACGGATGAAATTGGTCGAAACATCCCACACAGGCGTCATTTCCTTACCTTCGGTCCGGTGCAGCCTTTTTGGAGAAGATTCTCTGTGTGCACCTGTTGCAGTCCGTCCCTGCCTCTCCTCTCCTCTCCTCTCCAAGGAGTCAGCGGCGCATCCAGTGTCTGCGCAACAAGTGCGGCGGGGGGAGGGCGAGTAGCATCCAGCAGCAGCTCATGTGGAGGAAAAGGAAGAAAACGCGCCACTCAGGACAGATCCATGCCGACTCAGACGAACCGGGCTGTTACTCATCCAGACTCGACTCTGTTAGAGTGTCTGTGGGAGGTCAAGACGTGAGAATGTGTGGAGGAGGTTGTAGAATAAGTCTCTCATAAAGCCCGAGAGACTGCCCACCATCCCTTTAACCGCCTGAGGGGAGTTCTGATTGGCTGGATATTAGCTTCTGCAGCTCTCTCTCTCTCTCTCTCTCTCTCTCTCTCTCTCTCTCTCTCTCTCTCTCTCTCTCTCTCTCTCCTCCTCTCTCTCTATTCACTACCACACACACACACACACACACACACACACACACACACAAAAGGGCATTCAAATAAATGTGGAATGAGTGCACTACAGGTTCGCTGCAGTAAGAACAGTCAGTTTCGCTGTTTTTAATCTTTGCGTTCATCCAGGAAACAGGTTGAAATGTGACCTCTGTGGCGCGCGACCCCCCCCCCCATTGTTTCTTTTCAAGCGTGAAGAGGCAAATGTTGATTGGATATTTGAATGTGAGTTTTTCAACAACTGACTATAATCTTCCTGTTAAATTGTCCCTTCAGTGGATTTCCACACAGATATATATTTTAGTCTACACATAAGATCGTAAAGTACAACTTTTAGAAAGTCAGGTGGCTCGATGCAATTGGTTGGATGAAGTTTTATATATATTATGTTTATATTATAATCCAATGGCAATGTAAAAACGGTCACGTCAGTAGAAGAAAATAATACAAAATGACTAAATAATGCAATAAGAGAAGAGAAGGGAGAGCAACAGGTGTGTCACATAAAGCACAATAACATTGTGTATCTCTATATCCACTGCCCACGTGCGTCCCCGGTGTGTTTTAAATGCCCCACTGATGATCTAATATTTCCCCCACATTGATCTTAAACTATTTCATCAAGCCTAACACCCACGTGACCTGATCAGAAGGCCTTGTTCTGCTGATAGTTTTGCATTCACACTAAAAATCATTTGTTTTATATACTACACACATTTAATCCCTCCCTATTACTGTCATCTTCTAAACATTCAAGTAAAACTAATCATAGGCCATCTTTAATTCTGTGTGTGTATAAATGAAATGGCAGAGGCAATGTGAATTATGATGACACACTGCCACCCAGTGGATGAATACCGCACTGCAGCCACTAAAGAAAGACTGATCTACTGAAGCATGCAGAGATGCACCATGCATATTGGTTTTATTTACTCTGAGGGTATTTCCTGCACAGTGCCAACCATCTCTCTTCCTCCCCAACACAGATTGTGTCAACACATCTTCTGAGGTTAAAGATTTGGAGTGCGGAGGCTCAGTGTAGTGCACCGAGGATGGATGAGTGGCTGCCACACTTGAAGATCCAGGATACGTCGGGCCAGCTGTTGCATCCTGTGAAGGAGGCTTGTTTTTTTAATGTCTCCAGGTTTGTTCAGGTTCTTGACAAAGGGCTTTGCCGGTGAGGCGGGCAAATGTTTGAACAGCTGTTCTTATTGTTGCCGGGCTTCCCGCTGTCCTTTAGCTACAACTAAGCACACATACAGTAAGGCTACAGTACATGCCGAGGACAGCTACACTGTGGATTTCTTGTTAATAGCACAGTTAACCTTTGGAGGTATAGTTCAGAAAAACATAATATATGGCGGTGTCCTTTATTTTAATTTATTTGGCTTGATGCTTAGACTCTACTATACTTAGGTCTGTCCTGAATACACCCCTTGGAAGTTTAAAATATTTATTTTTGCTCCATTTTGTTTGATTTTTGCTTTGACTTTCCCTACACAATGTATTTTATTAAATATTACTTATGCTATGGAATATTTGTATTGAAACTTTTATTTAAAAAAATAATAAAAAGAGAGAGAAAGAAACTGCAACATCTATACAAAATGTAATAAACGTATTGAATTTTCTCAATAAAGTTAGGAAAGAAATCGAGGCTACCACCAGCAGCCTAGCTCGCCTTACAAATAACACAAACTTGTATTAATTATATAATTAACGTAAAGTGCAGGTTGCTTTTTGTTACCTTTGGACAGAAGCGAGCTGTTTCCCCCTGTCACCATTTGTTGTGCAAGCTAAGCCAGCTGTTAGTGATAGCTTCATATTTAAAGTACAGTCTCACCATCTCTCAGTAGCAAAGTGATTAAGCGTATTTCCCAAAATGTCAAAACTTTTCCTTTAAATTGCCCACAAAGGCTGTTTTTTTTTAAGGATTGTGGATCCTTGTTGGCACCTTTTATGTCTGGGTGCAAGTTTCCTTCCCACTTGAGCCACAGAGTTATTATAGTTATATCAAATTCAGTTTGCTTTTATGGAACTGAAATCTTCGAAAGCTTAATGTGTGTCTTTTTCCCCCAGTTTGATTTGTTGTTAATGCTCTTCCAATGTGTTTCTAGTTAAAGATAAGTGACGGCAAGTTCCCATAAATGACACCACGGGAGCTGTAAGTAACATAAAACTGTAGATTGTTAACCAGTCAGCCCTTCAAAGGTCACATTAGAATATGAATATGTATTGGTAAACCTTTCTGTGTTATGTAAAAACATGACTTTATTACCTGGATGTCAATGACCCCCAACTTCATCCAGTGTTACAGTAAATGCTGTTTTGCCACGTGCCTGCTCTCACCAGCAGATGTCGCTATTCATCTTTCCTCCATCCTCTCACACTACAGCTGCTACAAGCATGCCATTGATAAAGGAATGTTTACAGTTCACAGCTACCCACAATTCTTAGCGGTGTGTGTTGATATCAGAGGGCTCATTTTACACAAATCCTGCTAGATATTTCATTTACTGACCCTAATCCTCCCACACGAGTACACGAATAGAAGAGAATGAATAGAAAAGCAGGGTTTTTATTGATTGGCTTGTGAGTATTGTCAACTATAACAAGCCATGTTTTAAAAAACTATTTGATTCTGTGGTTCATTCATTGTCCTACTTTCTTTAAATGAATGCATTCTCCTCTATTTTCATCACGTACGCTAGTGACTGCCATCAAAAAGAATAAATTACCTTATTTTGTTTAACGATTCATTATTATATGCTCATTAATTTATAGTAAGAGGGTGATTAAATTGTTAATATGGCCATCTGGATGAAGCTTGGCGTTTAAAGCTACCATTCCTCTTCTTTATTATAATCCAATGTCACCTAACATGCGACCTGCAGTAGTGTCGTTGAGCAAGCAGAAAGCGAATTTTTTTTGAAAATGCTCACTCAGTTATTGCAACAAAGGAGAAATGGGGGATGCGAAAAGGTTGTAATACCGCCGCAGTCTGCAATGATGTGTGCACATAAACTGCGGCACTGATGACACACACGCGCACACACACACACACACACACACACACACACACACACACACACACACACACACACACACACACACACACACACACACACACACCCATGACTGTCGGCTGTGCCTAATTTAACTCCAAGCGATGGTGGATTTGTTTACCATATTTGGGAAGATAGTGACACAGCGCGCCTGGGAATTGGACGAGAGCGGCCGTCATTCACAAAAAGTCTGCCTTCTGGAGCTTTACAAACAAAGCGAGTGCTCACGGGAGTTGTAGTCCAAAACAAACCCTTTCTGTGATTAGGGAAATGGGGATTTCCCCTCCTCTGCAGTGATTTGAACGCCACATATGTACCATGATTTAAAAAGCGCTTACAATAATTAACATTTTTTGGTTTAACGTATCTTTAAGTTTTAAAACAAACCCGCGTCAGACGGTTAAAGATACGCCGATTCGAGACCCTCCGCTCTCAGCATACAAATCCCACCGGCGACGCTCTCTTCCTATTGGCTGCGCCGTCCTGTCAATCACGCAACGCTCCTTCCACTACCGCTCCTACAGTAAATATTTGTGTTTGCTCAACCGGCTGTAATGGTGGAAGACTGAGGCAGAGAAACGGAATACAACTAGAGTGAAGAAAGAGAGGAGAACACGGTTTGAAAGTCTGTTTCAGAGCCAACCGCCGCGAGTAGGACACAGGCTTCGTCGAAAATGGATGAACTCAAACATCAAGTCATGATTAACCAGTTCGTCCTGACGGCGGGTTGTGCGGCAGACCAAGCGAAGCAGCTTTTGCAGGCGGCACATTGGCAGTTTGAGGTAAAAGAAACGTACAACATGATTTAACGTTAGAGTCCGCGCGAGGACGTTAGCCCAACGGCTAATGTTTATGTCTGCCCGACCGTTAGTCCTCCCGGTTAGCCTCTCGCCACTTTTCACTCTCCGTACATTCAACACAAAACAAAGCATTTAGTGTTTAACGTCCGTTTGAGGTTCACTCGGCCCACTTTTTTTTATTTTTTAAGCCGAACTTTTGATGAATTTAAAGTACATACATGTGTGTTTTACCTAGGTTTAAACCAGTAGGTCGAAGTGTACAGCTAGTATATCCAATTAGACTTTACTCTAGATTAAATACTATAATCCGACGCATGACAGCAGTGTACAGGCGAGGCCAGCGAGCTATTACGCAATAAAGATGACCGCCGTGGTGTAGCCTGAAAAGAGTATATAATTGTTTAGTCTGCGGTGAACCAAATATAGATGGAGCTACATTTCCTTTCGCTGCAAGCTCTCTGTAATGTTTGGTTTTACTTACATCGGCACAGAGATAAGCGATGTTTAGGCACATTTCCCCCTATATATATATATATATATATATATATATATATATATTGAATGCACTGTACCTGAAACATTAATAAAATGTCATTAACTTTCTGTCTGTTTTTATTGTAGACCGCCCTCAGTGCCTTCTTTCAAGAAACAAATATTCCATATGGCCATCATCATCAAATGGTGAGTGATAATATACTTCTTTTATTTTTTTTAAAGAAATACTATTCATGGTTCTGTAATTATAACTAAATATAATTTCAAGCTGGACTGCTGTGTTGTTTTGGGTGGGATGGGGGAGGATAAACAGCCGCTATAGGCCAAGAGGGATGATGTTGTACTAACAATAACAAAGCACATGTCGGCCATGTTGTGAGCTTCCAGAAATAAACACACAGGCAGGCATGCAGCTGCAGCAGCCACACTGAGAGGGAGAGAGAGAGAGAATAGTGTGTGTGTGTATGCGAGAAAGAGGGAGGAAGATGTATGTAATTCTTAATGTTTTCATTGTCTACTGATGTGCAAAAAGGAAGGAAGTGCCCCTCAGTTTCTGCGTAAAACAGAAAAAAAGTCTCCTTCCAGGAAGAGGACAGCCTCTCACAAATAGATCCTCCTGCAGTTGCATTCGCCTCGTGTTATTCGGCTGTTTCCCCTGTTTGGGTTGTTGCTGCCTGGACACCAGCACACATATTGGGGACTTTTAAGGGCAGATAGAACAGAGTAAACTGGAAGGTGTTACGGCTGTATGAGTTTCTGCACATACACACACACACACACACACACACACAGGTTGAACATTATGAAACACTAGCAGTATTTAGGCTTTTAGCAGCAGCACACTAGCCTTTGTTTGCAGCTGCATGCATGGCAGCATCCGGCAACAGCTGCCCGAGCCTGACATAGATGTGGGGGGGATTTCTGGACTTCAACTGTAGATCATTTTAAAGCTAACACCCTGTTTGTGTGTGCGTTCGGCTCACTGATCTGTGTCGCAAAGACGGTCATCAAACTGCTAAACGTGTGCATTTCAGGAAAGGGAGGGCGATCGGGATAATGGAGGATTTAATTTGTATTGCAGTATGGCAGAGTGTGTACATGTATAACCTCGGAGCAGTGCAATATCGCAAGTCAGCATAGAAACGGCTCACACTGAGGTGGATCATTTTCAGAGCAGCTTTATTCTACAACAGAAAGCCGGTCCTTCTTTATCACCTGATCAGTAAATAAGAGCATCTTGGTGCTCGATTTAGCTCATGAAATGTCTCACTTTAATTTCGAGAGTAAACAAGCTGCCAAGAGTTGTTCTGATCTGAGTGCCAAATAGGGCTGAGCTTGATTACTGCAGACACTGGATAATGAAAGTCAGAAAGCGGAGCACCTACGTGTGCTTGTGGCGTTATTGTTATCTTGCGTAATCACAAATTCACCTTCCTTTTTTCTTTCTTTTTTGCATGTGCTTCTCTGCGTACTTCCCGTGTATGCATTTGTATCTCATTGGTGTTTTGTGTGTGTGTGTGTGTGTGTGTGTGTGTGTGTGTGTGTGTGTGTGTGTGTGTGTGTGTGTGTGTGTGTGTGTGTGTGTGTGTGTGTGTGTGTGTGTGTGTGTGTGTGTGTGTGTGTGAGTCACAACAGTACTACTACTAGTAGAGCAGCATGTCCAACCTTCCTGCAGTTTATCAGGCCACAGTGTTCATGTGTATACAGAGATAATCCACTTTGCTCTCACTCTCTATCTCTCTCTTCAGTACACACAAATAACAGTAAGTTACATTTCTGCTGCACAGGCAGTTGCGTCAATGTTTTGTCTTGCAACACACAAACTGAACTCATCCTTGAGATTGCTATTTTGACTAGAAGCCTCGCCCCGGCCCCAGCAGCTCGCCTGTAGACGTACACTTCTTGGCAGCATGGCGGGTTAGGGCGTCATGTAGGTCAGTTAGTTCACAGCTACACTTCAGTGAGCTGGTTTGTGCAGCAATATATGAAGCTGGGTGTGGAATCACTTTGGCATCATGGGAGATAAAGTGTCTTGGAAACAAAAGCACTGTTGTGTAACGCATCCAGTTATCTCTAACGACACGCTGGTGAGGATTAATCCGTACGATAGCATTCGAGTTGTAATCAAGTCTGATTTTGTTTACCTGGTCTTTGCTAATGCACCATTTGTGCTTTGTATGTCCGAGGTTTATACCCCTGTGTCAAAAGTCAAACAGTGAGGTGAGCGAGCTTACTCGTCAGTAAAGTCTTGTGTAATGCTGTGGTGGGCGGAGGATTTAGATAAAGCTCCTGTCGTTATTATTTCCTTTTAGCAGCGATCCCAGACCCAGGGGAGTGCCCGCGCTTTGGCACGTGATGTAAACGAGCTCCAGCTCTCCGCACAGACGCATTCAAGACTCAGTGCGTTGTCGTCTCCACGTGTAAAGTACGACCGTGTCAGAGCCTTGTGGCCACGTGACGGTTCTTGAACAGATTGTCCATTTATCTCTGTGTTTTGAGTAAATCTATCAAAAGCTCTATTCGCACAGTACCGGGGGAACTCATGTGATTTAGAAATGACCCCCTCCACCCCCCCCATCCCACAGCTGTGCTATGCACATTTGATCAGGATAAGCAAAGTCTGTATTTTACTCAAATGTACCGACATCCCCCAGATATGATGTCAATGCTCTGCAGAACATCTGCTTGTATTAAACTTACCAATACAACATTTATATTGAATATTATGAATATAATATATAGGCCTATTTATCTTTCTATAATATTCAATATATGCCTGTGCACATGGCTCTCTATGAGATATTGTATCGACCGGGAAAGAGGCAGAAAACTTATCACATGACCTCTGTGTTTGGAGAAATATGATTATTCACTGGGGGGATTTTTACACAGACATGACAGATTTGCACATGATTGTGATTACAGATGACCTCTGCCATTCTAACCAATCACTGGAGCTCCTAAAGGCTTCCATCTTCTGTCTGGTTCGTGATGGACCCCCAGACACCTAAACTCAATCCAACCTGCTCTGGGTTTAGTGCGACCCCTCCCCGTCCACTCCCAGTTTTCTCCTCCACACACACCCTGCCTTCACCAACACTGCAACCGCAACACATTCCTGCGGGATGCAAAGCTCACACCGACCCAAAATGGACCCTTTCACAGCAGAGGGTGCCGCTGTAACTCAAAACACAGCAGCCTGTCTCTCTCTTTAGTCTACATACACTCTCACTCATCTTGCCTCCTTCCCTCTTTAACCTCGTCTCTTCCTGTTTAGACGCAAAACACAAGGCTCTAAAATTCAATTAGCTGTTTATGTTTCCTGTTAGAGAATTTTATAATCATGCCCTGTCCTCGTCATCTTGTTTGAGCATAAATCTCCCAGCAGTTACCACCCAGAACAGCATACCGGCATGTTCACACACACACACACACACACACACACACACACACACACACACACACACACACACACACACACACACACACACACACACACACACACACACTTGGAAGGCAAGAGCTGTGTTTGTGTGGCTTCTGGCTGTTTGATGCTAATCCCTACCAGTAAATATTATGCACATATTGTTCTACCCTTGCTTTTTAGTTTTCAAACATTTTTAGGAATGTGCAAAGTGGTGTTGACTCCCTCTGTGGAGCGGTTATGTAACAGCTCACTGTTAACACGGGGAATTACAGACGGCTGTGTAAAGTGTTTCAGTGTGTCTCAGGGTTTCTATCACTGTTATGTCACTTACTAACTACAGTATCAGGACTTACTTTCAGTTTGAACGACATCATCCTGCTTTCAAGCTCAGCAGGCAACCACTGCTGCAGCTTGAAAACATTAGCATGCTAGCTCACAAGCTAACGCCTGCTAGTTAGCTTAGTAGCTGCCTGAGCTGAACATTAGCGTTAATATTCAACAATATACAAGGACATGTTCAAATATTTAAATGCATTTAGAAGAAATAAATGTTTAGTATTGAATAGTGATTGGAAAACATGTGTTTACGGGGTGTTTAGGAATGTTAATGCTAAAGTTTACGATGTTATTTTGATGTGTAGCTATCTGTGCTACTTAAAGCCTGCAATAATTCGGCTACTTGAGGGAAACACAAGCTGTGGATTTGTGTTTCTGTCCAGCTGTACAATTTAAACCCAATATTCAATAACGTTGAGCTCTGTTTGAGTCTCAATTCTTGAAAATTAATATTTAGCTCTTTAGATGCTACACGATGTTGTTACTTGTACTTTATTTGCCTGTTTGTATTTATTCTATTCTTTCTTTGCTTTATTGTAAAGCACTTTGAACTACACCCCCTGTATGAAAGGTACAATTTAATTAGTATTATTATGCTGAATTGTTTCAGGTCAAGGACGTAACATTTGTCCAAGTATTTAACATTTACTCTATTACACTAACACTACTGTCTGAAGATACGTGAGACCTTTTAGTTGCTGAATAATGAAACTCATTGACCATCAATGACTGTGTGTATCCTTACCTGTGAGACTAATACCCTGACAGGTGGTGCGCACATATACTTTACTGTTATTTAATCTATGTGCATCTAACACACACACACACTCAGAAAATAGGTCTGTAAGTATATGTGTGTGCAGCCTATATTGCAGTGTGCGTGGTGGAGGAGTAGAGGTGTGTGAGTCCTAATACTGGAAGGAGAGAAAGAAAGAAACATGTGAAGCTTGTGCAAAGCTCTTTAATATTTCATGTCGGTGCACGCACTGACGGAAGAATGAAAGAATAGCTCGATGGATGGATGGAGGTCTGCCACTGCAGGACGGATGACGTCAGCCCTGTAAAGTCAGGACATAATCCTCTGTAGGCCAGACCTGCTCATTAGTGTAAGAGACTGACATCTAGTGGACAACACTACAACAAAACACACCATTGTTAAGTGCTGCTCTCCTCTTTTATACTTAAAACGCTTTAAATCCTGATTTGTCGTTCGCCTGTCTGTGTTACATCTGTGTTTACTCTCATAAGCGCAGTGGCCCAGATAACGACCACAGAGCCGTGGAAACGCCAAGAAACATTGATTGATTACGACACGTTATCGAACTGTTGAGTGGAATAAAAACACACATTAGATATGAAAAGAGGTCATAGAAAAGGCTTATGAAATACACTCCTTATCTGTATGCACATGTTGTTTTTCACTGTGCATGTATGGGGTAATATTTGTGTGTGGGATATAGGTCAGACATCATCTGCTCTGCTGATGTTACAAACTGGCTTCAGGCTTTATTGATGCTACAGTTTCTACATGGGGGCCAACTGCCTACATTTCACAGTTGAACAAGCCGGTACGCTGTGTGCTGCAAAGGTTCTGTTATTTTTAGGCTAATAATCAACTGAGACATTAACATTTTAACTAAAGAGTGAGTGTGGCTACGACCTTTGAACTTTATCTGCATGTATCCAAATTCTTATCAAGGATTTCTGATGCAAGATCAAATTTAAACTCACATGTTTTTGTACAAAGTCACATTAAAGTTCTCATGGTGGGGATGATTTGCATGTCTTAAATTAGGGGTGTTATTGTTAGTTAGAAGGTAAAATGATAACTATTCCTGAGTTGCTTTTTGTTTTTGTTTTTACAGCTCGCAACTTGTGTCTCGTCGCTAAACAACCTTGTTTCCAGCAGTAGAGAGCAGCCGCTTTCAGCAAAGAAACATCTACTGCTCAGGAGGCCAAAAACACAAATCCAATAAATGCTAATGTTGCTCTGTCTGCTTGGTGCATAAATAACGGCTTGGACCTCTGCCCTGTAGTGCCAGAAAATAAATACATTTCCATAACTTAAATTAACACAGTCCTAATATTTTTTAAAATAACATTCAAAAACCAAATTCAGGAAAAAAACATCCTTTGGTTATGTATTATTAGAGTTTAACACCCCAAAATAGCTAATGTTCCTCATCAAGGCTGAGAGGGTTTGATCAGATGTGATTGATACCTGGCAACATGAGTTATAGATCCAGGTGTGTCCCCCTCTCTTCCCCAAACAAAGAAGAGTTGAATCTCACTCAATTAACCTTCCAGGCTCCCTTACATTTAAGATGGCTGAAAAGATTACAAAAATAGGGATTTATTCATCTCGTACTGTGCCTGACTTCAGAGGATCATAACATAATCTTGTATGGAATTAATCGGCAGATACTCCGTTTCCAAATGAGACCAAAACCTTCAGTTTTCGAGCCACGACAAAGTCCAAACTGTGCCCTGCAGCAGACGAGGGCAGGCTTGTTTTTAGCCTCGCTGATTACCAGAAATGCCTTTTGCTACAGTTGTTGATCACTTGCGGCCTCTACTGGCTGGTTAGAAGGAGTGAGCAGTCAGCTGTCAATGATAGTATTCATCACTGCACCCACAAGAGGTCCTTCAGCAAACAGCCATAAATGTGCACAAAAGATTTTCGGCAGAACATTGTGTGGTCATGTAGCTGTACAGTTGTTGCTATTTAATTAATATTGCTATCAGGGGATTTAGAAAAAGGCATGAACTGTCTCCGTGCATGAAGCTCAAAGTCTATAATTCAGTGCATTGTGTTGTATTTTTAACTACAGTAGAAACTTCCTATCCTGTCCCACAAAAGATATGATCAACTGTGCCAACAACACAAGATAAGAGGAATTTGTTAACCACATGAAGATGGAATAAATAAGCCGGTTTAAAAAGGTGGTACGGCATCGAAACAAGAGTCAAATCATGTCCACACCAACACACAATATGACTGCAGTCTTCCCATCAATGGCTACTGTTCATTGTCCTGCATGTGCACCTAGCTGGCCACATTTGCATGTGTTATCACCTCCTCTGTTTGTGCACGCTGTTTACATCCTAACTAAGCCACATTCAGAGACGCCTGTGTTACAGATACTTTCAATGTCATCAGCCAGGGCTGGCCAGACGATGAAAGCACATCATTCGGATGAGTCTATTTCACAATGCCTCGGATTTGGGTTTCTTTCATAATAATTTGAAGAGAAATGCCAGAATTGTTTGACATCATCCAGCTTTTAATTGATCTGGACAGCTAATGAAAAACGGAGCATCGAAACCTAAATTTCCCCAGAAGGCCTCGAGCCTGGATTCAGATTCTGTTTTTGGTTCATGTTTTTCTTTTTCTTTTTTAAACATCTTGATCTTTAAACCAAGATGCATCAGGGCCAGCTGTTAATTGAGTCTTTAATGCAGTCACAGATGATCAGGATGAGCGTCAGTTTAGACTCAGAACAAGAGCAGCAGGATGATTTTGAACCTGAGACACAGCCTGAATCCGACCAGGTGACGCCGGGGACGGGGACTGAACCCCCACAGTCTCTCATCGAGCTCCGCATAATGCAGGTCCACAACAGGCGTGATATTCTGCTGGAGATGCAGCGCATCAGGAAGAAGGCCGGGGACGGGGGTGTCTGTACCACAGAGGGAAGTGAGTCAAAGAATCTATATATATCTATATAATATATAATTATTATATATAATTATATATAATTATTATATATGTGTGTGTATATATATATATCATTATTTATATATATAATTATTAGATATATATATATATAATAATAATAATGAGATATATATCATTATTATATATAAGAAAACATAACAATAATGGCAAATATCTACATCAAACTCTTAATAAACAACATAATTATGTATTTCATGTCTGAAAAGGAGGAGGAGGTGAACACTGATCAAATCTACCCTTTGTAATATTGTTAGTTAAGCTATTAAAAGTTATAATATTAATAAATATTAAGCTTTATACTTTTCCTTAGCCACCAATAAGATTATAAAATAAATCTTTATTTATTCTACCTTTTTTTTGTTTTTATCATTCGTTACTTTAGCTTTTTACATTTTTGCCAGCAAGCTATGACCAACAAAGTTAGCTAACTTGGTAAAAAAAATGATGTTCTTCCCTTTTACCACAATTCAATGGATGATATAAATTATAACTTAATTTATTTTACTTCTATGTTTTACTTTTACAAGTAAATGGACTGCTGCTGCTGCTGCTGCTGCTAATTAATTTAGTTTTTGTAATACTAATGCATTTTAGCCAGCAAGCTAACAACAACAACAAAGTTAGCTAACAAACTAGGAGCTAGCTAGTAGGCTATGTCCTTCCTTACTACTTGTACTTTCATCTCATCATAATATAATCTTTAGGTAAATGTTTCCCGGGGACAAAATTATTTATTGTCAGTTATATTGTTGACTTGCCTGATAACTTTAGGCTATATTTAATCAGTTGTGTGGACTACTGCAATAGTTAAAATGGGCTAACAGCTACAGTAGCATGCTATAGATCTGCTCAGCTTTGTAAACTCGCTCTTCCTGCTTAGTGTCGTCAGTAACCTGCAAGGACGGCGACCACCTGTGTGAGCTGGAGGCCGTCCAGAAGGAGCTGGAGGAGCTGGAGGACATGCTGGTTAAAATGGAGATACGGGGAAATGACCCCAATGTTGAAGCAAATGGAGGCATGTTTTTCTTCACTTTCACTTATTATTAGACTCCGAGCACTGACAACGTCAGGGTTGAAGGACTCTATTGAAATTGTAGGAATTATTATTATTATAAACTTGCCATAAAATTCAAACATGGTGAAAATGTACCTGAAATATGTGTTTTGATCATGGGCGTGCCAAAGTGGCTCGACAGCACCACCTAGAACGCAGCCCCTGATGTGTGTTTCACCTACATGTATGAAATTTGGTAGGTATATGTAACATGTGGAGACAAACAAAAAAGTCTATTGGAGGCATATCGTAAACCCAACAGGAAGTCGGCCATTTTGAATTTTGCAGCGTTTTTTTAAACATTTGGGGTTGCTGTACTTTATCGAACTCCATCCAGAGTTTCATCGGATTAATTTCAAATTCTTGTGAACACAATATCTCAAGAACGCCTTGAGGGAATTTCTTGAAAGGAGGGACTGATCAACATTTGGTCACCTCCCAATACACGTTTTTGGCCATAGCTCAAGAATTCCTATGCTAATTATGACAATTTCACACAAATGTCTAACAGTGATGATAAAATGATGATACTTTGGACGGACATGGATGTGAACTGCAACATGACTGCTCATGTTTTAAATCAGGTCAACTGCATGCATGGCAGACCCGACCCCATGGGGGCATCTACATGCTACCACCGCTTCCCAAGCAGGAACCGGAGGACGTTACACCGGAGACAACCGAAGAAACTAGTCCTGTGGAAGAAAGCCAACCAACAGGCCCGGTCGCTCCAGGTAGGATACACACACGTAAACACGTATAACGGCCTCAGACATGCAGGGCTGTGATCACCTGTGATCAATGTAAGCCTTCTGCACATTGAGAAACTAAGACTATAATAAGACTTTTGTGCCACTTGTTTTATGACAAACTATATTTTGACTTTTTTGGCCATAACTCAAGAATTCCTATGCTAATTATGACAATTTCACACAAATGTCTAACAGTGATGATAAAGTGATGATACTGTGGACGCACATGGATGTAAACCATGAGGCGGTAATTGTACATGTAGAATAAAGATGTTGCTTGATGTATCTATAATGTGACCGTTCATGTTTTATATCAGGTCAACTGGCTGCATGGCCCACTCTTTATAAAACTGACCGACCGACCGAAGAAACTAGTCCTGTGGACGAAAGCCAACCAACAAGCCCGGTCGTTCCAGGTAGGATACACACACACGTTCGCACGCACACGCACGCGGCTTCAGACATACAGTCAATGTAAGCCTTTAGTCTACGGGTACGAACTATACGAAGACTTTTGTGCAGTTTCTTTATGACATACTATACTGTGACTCTATTTATGATGTATTACATCAGGAACGTGTATGGCATACTATATAATGATATTTTTAAACATACTATACAATGACCTTTTTTGACTTAGTACACTTTTACTTTTTAATTACTTTTTAATGAAATACTACATTAGGATGTTTTTTATGACACACTATACCAGTGGTTCCCAAATGGTGTGCCGCCGTGAGACAAATCCCGGTGTGCCGTGGGATTTTGAAACAATTAGGCCTATTGCATTTAACTGTACACAAGGTTATGAATGATTTTTTATTTACTTCAGTGTTTCCCCTAGATATACTGCTCTGCAGGGTGCTGCCTGGGCTGGATCAGGTCCGTGCATGGCGCAGATTTTTTAAGTTCTCTCCTTACCTTTTCTCCACTCTGTCTCTGACTGTGTGCGTTCGCGCGCGCGTGTGTGGGTTCGGAAGCGGAGCTCCGCCCCTCACGAAGCAAAGCAGAGCAGAGGAGAGAATGTAAAGATGCAAAGCAACTGAAACGTGCACATAAATGAGATAAATGACATAAGCGTTTAGTTTATTTAATAAAAGAGCACCTGTTCAATGTGAAAAGTTGTGAATATATAAAAAAAAAAAACGTCTTGAACTTCAGGGGGGGGGGGGGGGGGGGGCGCAGCGCAGGGAAATACTGTACTTTATCGGTACTTTGTCCTACATACTTATTTCACAATATAGAAACAATAGGTCTTATATGCTTTGGCCTAAATATAAATAAAACAATCATTAAAAAAAATGTATCTGTCAAATTGAACCCCGTTTTAGCCATTTGCGCATGGTGGGAAACATTAGAGTGTGACACATCAAAGGCTCTCTGCTAGTGTGAAGGAGAACAGCTTCTTACAGGGACTAAATAAATGTTCACAGAGTGATAACAGTGATACGATGTGTTATAGAGGGGATTTTTCCCGGATATGAACTCAGGTGGGATTGAGATTTTGGCTTGGTCTTTGGTGTACCTTGGCCACAGAAAGTTTGGGAACCCCTGCACAATGACCTTTTTTTTTACTTAATATACTGATATACTACATTAGGATGTTTTTTTATGGCTTACTAAAGTATGATATGAGTATGTTATGATTTTTTTGTGGCATACTTAACTGACTTCTTTTTACTCACTACGACTTCTTTATGACATACGTCATTTTTTGACACATACGACATTTTTGGTTCCATTTTTTGCCGGTAAGAGTGTTTTCTGTCTCTCTTGTGGTAAAGCGAACTATCTGGGTGTAAAACCAGAGGTCACCAAGTGTCCATTCTGTGAAGAGGTCGTCGTCACAGAAACCAGCAGCAAACTGGGCGAGACGACGTGGATCACTTGCTGCATCTGCGCCTTGAGCGGGTACGTCTTTTAGGACTTTTGCAGACTTGCCAGCTTTCTTTGTGCAATTGACATTACATTGAGTAACTGTAGTATTGAGTGGGTAATGTCAGCAGATGTGATGTGTTCAAGCTGATTTAAAGTTAGTTTTAAAGACAAGCTAGTTGCTCAATGACACCTTGAGGTTGAACTTTGACCTCTCCCATCCGGGCTCTCTTCCTTCCTTCCTTCCTTCCACAGAGGTTTCCTCGGCTGCTGTCTCCTTCCTTTCTTCATGACCCAGATGAAAGACATCCACCACCGATGTCCCCAGTGCAAGGCCAAAATACACACCCACGAGCCATTGTGACATGGAGGTTACTACATTAACAGCACTGATGTGATTTGTAAAGTGCAATCCACGAGTGTCCACGTCTGGTGGTCTCTGGGACTCGGCCTGGACTGATGTTGGTCATGTGCCTGGAGTCGACTGCAGCGATGGTACAAACTGATCAAGCGGATCGGAAAAGCTACTGTATGTTTGTCTCGCACTCTGTGACCGCCGGCCTTCGTTTGCCTACCAGAATATCTGCATAGCATGGACTTCATTTAGCATGCAAATACAAACCCTGCTATTCAAAGCACTGCACACTTTTAGGATGTTTAAACTAGTTAAAGGGGAAGTCCGGATAATTTGAAGTGGGATTAGGTAAGGTATTTATAGTCAGTGTGTTACCTACAGTGGATATCAGTTTGGAGAAGCTACAAAACGTATCCCAGCCACCTAAAAGAAAGGCCATCCTAAAAATAAATCTAAAATCGGTTAAAGTGCACACCATCTTTGGGATATTTTCACCCCTAAACTTGCTCCGACATCCCTTTGACAGGAAAATGAAGCCGTTATCTAAGCTGTCTTCAAAGCCACCAGACTCCATTGACAAAAACAGTAATTGAACCCAAAATTAGTTTATTGTGTGACTTTGGTGAAAACTAACTAGTTTTGTCAAAGGAGTCTGGTGGCTTTGAAGACATTATAGATAACGGCTAAACTGATTTAGATTTTTAGTTTTGCTGCTGCCCTGTTTTCAGCAGTACATTGCTTTGCAATCCTGTCGGTTTCTCCAAACTGCGTTTGTGCCGACCATCTACTGCAGGTTCTTATCCACAGTCCAAAATATCCCTTAAAATGCGTCAGATTCTAATAACTCCAAACAAACTGATCCCTACATTTAAAAAGGATGTTTCTGCTGCCAACATCAGGATACAGCTGCATGGAGGTCATGACTGCGCCTCTCCTTGTTTCAGCCGTAACAATTCAAATGTTGATTCTTCCGTTTTCTGTATTCTCGCTGTTTATTGGAAATATTGTGATATATTAAAACAGATGTGCATTATTCTGTAATAACGTTCTGCAGAGGCTTTCACAGTACACCACATTTTATTGACACGTAAAGGCATACAGTACTTATATACATCTTTTAGAGTATTTACAAAATAGAGAACCCATGGATGTTACACATGTAGAAAAATATGCATTACATCTATATAAATATGTACACAATGTGCAAAACATATGGCATACAGACAACAAGAGGCATGGCGAGGGTGGTGGAGATGCAGAGGAGAGTCCGCTACAATGAACGATGGAAATGTCCCCAAAACATAAACGATTGCAATGAAACGTCTCGTCTGATTTGAAGTTCAGCTTCTACACAAACGTTTACATGAAGATAAATGCTGCAGCTGAAGCGAGTCAACACCTTCCAACTCCAACTAGGAAAGAAGAGACGGCGACAGGACGTGCCGCTAAAACCACTCAGATATTAAGTGCTTTTGAAATCAGAAACTGTATGGTAGTTATATTAATGAAACCAGGTCTGACAGACATTATATTAAGGGAGAGCAGACATTATTGCTTTTCCCTGTCTGGAAAAAAACCCTCTGCAAACCAAAAATATACACATTAAATCCTCCGCTTTTAAACGAGCATGAAAACAAGATTAAATGTAATAATATTCAAGTGATAAACACAAAGAAACGTAAGAAACAGAATGTGAGAATATGTTCCACTGCCTTTTTGGCAACATAATATCAAATGTCACAGCCTTAGAAGCTGTACAAATAATAATAATAAAATAAAACACTATTAACTTGACATCTCTTCTAGGATACACGTGAATCAATTAGTGATTCTTACTCGTCATCCTCTGTAGGATTTAAATCTCGCAGCAATGTGGAAAAAGAGTTATACACCTCCAAGCAGGAACATGAGGGTCCAAGTGGTTTAACACGAGTTTACCAGAAGAAAAGCTCTCACACACACACACACACACACACACACACACACACACACACACACTCTCTCTCTCTCTCTCACACACACACACACACACACACTCTCTCTCACACACACACAACAAAGCCCCGGAGCTGGTCGCTGCAGAATTTGGTGCAATTCTTTCAGGGGGTCAGATGTTTTGCATTTGTCCTGATGTGATGATAACTGCCGGAGCAGTAAGAGCATCACACACAGTTGACATGCAGAACTTCAGCATCACACAGGCAGAAAATACATCCATTTAAAATGCATAAAGAAATAATCCCATGCAACTTTTCTCCCTGCTAGAAAATGACCCTGAAAATGTGCCACACCAGGAGAGGCAGCGCCCTCTAGTGGCCGCGGACGTAACGACAGATTTAAGTGGTTTAAATGTGATTTCACTTCCTGACAATTAAGAAGACAATTAAAAAACAAAAAAGCAATCTTATTTCAAAGTGTCATACAGTCAGACTGCATCCCAAAGCCTTACACGGAGATACTAAATCAGTAACTCAATCTTTGTGTTTGAAAGGAAACAGCAGGATATGATGCAATCTGTGGAAAATAAACATCTTGAATGTATGACGGCTTCACACGTAGCTAAGCCCTCTTCATCGTGTGTCACACCTCCAAGAAGGTGCGTGTGCGTTTATGACTGGAGGACACACGGACGGAAACAACACAGATAAGAACAGTGAACAGTCATCAGAAGCCTTTTTAAAGAGTAAAGTTTTCTAATTGTTGTCAAATGATTGGATTTCATAGATATTCGCAAATTTCCTTCAGACAACTTGTGGGCGACGGCTGAGGAAGAGCTCGGAGCGGCTCCTGATTAAACGCGAGTACAATCATGCACAGAGACACCGGGGTACATGCAACAGACAGGAAGACAAGTACACACACATGCTTCTCTCTCTCTCTCTCTCTCTCTCACACACACACACACACACACACACACACACACACACACACCAACAACTAACTTGCATCAGCTCCTATTCCGATTCCTCCAAATGATGCTTTGGTCACTTGATAAAAGTTAAAGCGGAGGAACTCATCAGTTACGTTTGTTAGCTAGTGATGCAGTAATTCCCCATCCTGACACACACACACACACACACACACACACACAGAGACATCTTTACTCCTTGATACAACTTGCAGTTCACTTATCGTGGATGCGTCTCCATGGCTGCCGTCGAATAGTCAAAACAACACTTTTCCTCGACCTTGATGGAAAACGTTCAGAGGTCAAAGAAAGACGCTAAGCGGCGCTCAGTGCACTTACTCTAGAAGACGTAAGTGTGTGCTTCGAATGTTGCTGCAGCAAGGAATTGTGGGACGGCATCATCCCCTTTCCTTTGGTAAAGGACGGTCCAGATGTCAACCGGCTCGTCGCGGCCGCCACTGAGACGCTTCTGGCAGAAAAGAAAGAACCCGACGATTCGACTGCAGCCGAGTTCAGAAGTGAAAAAGCTGCCGACTTTGAGTGAAGTCACATTTTTCAAAATTACATTCATAATAAGATACTCGGACGACAACTGCAGCATCTCCGGAGCGATTGGCCGCGTGACAATCACGTCGTATTAAACGATCGCCGTGGATATGAAAAGGTCACATTTCCGTGTTTTGAGGTGAACGAGGCGCGTCGTCAGATCCCTCCGCCTCTTAAGTGCATAGCTCTCACGTCGATGGAGGAGCCTCCGAAGTGTGTGTTCTGTAGAGTCATTGGTTCATCAGCTGCGACCGCAGGGTCAGGGAAGGTCGGGAGGAAACGGTCACATCATGTCGGACTCGTCACGTTCAGTTCGTGGGAGCGGCGTGAGCGGACGCTCGACCTCCGAGGGAGGAATCCCTTTGAAGCTTCACAGCGTCCGATCATAAAGGGAACCGGTCCAAGATGAACAGATGACATCATGACGCGCTCATTATTTATTGAGAGTATAAGCTTAGGCCCGTCGCCATATGGACGTGACTTGGATCCTTTTTGCTGACCTCGGTATTGCTCGGTGTGTTTCCCTACATTATATATTAACACAGTCCTTTTAAGTAATGTTTTATTTATAGAAGATTGTTTTATATATATATATTTGTATTAACATTCCAATGTCTGATTATTCTTAAATATTGTATAAAAGTTCATAGCTCTTTTAAAGTTTGCACTTTGTATTATTATGTCATTATATTATCGCATTAAAATGACAATAATGTTGTTTATCGCACATATTTCTGTGGTTTTTATTACATCTTATCGTGTAGCAATGACCTGCTGTTCTAAGCTAGGCTTCAGGGGAACATCACACTGCCTCCACCTGTTACATTTAGTTACCGTGCCGACACATTAAAATAGACCCGGTGTTCACACTGAAAGCCAACCAGCCAAACCTCCAGCAGAAATAAACGGTTAATATCAGTTAAGTTGTATTAGTGGGGTTTTAAGAGTATTTACAAACAGTCCATGCTACTAGTGTCCACGTGGCTCCGCCTCCTCGTCTCTGCGAGCGATCGGTAAAATCATCGAGTTTAAAATCCCTTTTAAATCGCCAATACAAGCGGTGACCAGGATCCAGGGTCACCTCAGTGGGGACGTTATTCAGGCTCTTCTGTGCAAACTCCTGCTTGAATCGCTGCCTGTCCAGCAGCTCGTACAGTATTACAGATGGGGTGGTGTACTGGGGAGGATGGTACGGCACAGGATGGCCTCGCTGCTCCACCTTGTGTAAAATGTTGAAACTCAACCTCTTCGTGGCCGTTAATGCCCTTCTTCTCCTTCTCCTTCTTCTTCTCCTCCTTCTTCTCCTTCTTCTCCTCCTTCTTCTCCTCCTTCTTCTCCTTCTTCTCCTTCTTCTCCTTCTTCTCCTCCTTCTTCTCCTTCTTCTCCTTCTTCTCCTTCTTCTCCTTCTTCTCCTTCTTCTCTTCCTCTCAATCCATCCAGCGCTCCCGGCTCAGCTGCTCCGTCAACTCTTCTTGTCTTCCTGTCGTCCGTCCCTCCGTCAGTCCCAGTGCAGCTGCAGGTCTTGAGTATCCAGGAAGTCCGTT
Organism: Cottoperca gobio; assembly: GCF_900634415.1. Taxonomy (NCBI): domain Eukaryota; kingdom Metazoa; phylum Chordata; class Actinopteri; order Perciformes; family Bovichtidae; genus Cottoperca; species Cottoperca gobio. The sequence goes on along the minus strand of NC_041373.1, from coordinate 17,351,154 downwards.
GGGATCCCCAGCGGTGTGAGAGACCCAGCCGGACCCGGAGGCATGGTGAGGTCCAGCCACTCCATGTTGTCCAGGCCTGGGTCGGACAGGCCCATGTTGAGCGAGGAGGGCGAGGAAGAATCACAGAAGGACAGGTCTGATGTGTCCATGGGCGAGTAAGCTTGGTGCTCCATCAGCTGGGCCTGCAGCTCCTCCATCAGGCCCCGTGTGCGCGGGTCTGACGCCGGCGCCGTATCAGCCAGTGTGCATTCCAGAAAGGCCTCCAGCTGATTGTCTGTGGCGAGCGAGGAGAGGCTGGGCAGGCCGGGGCTCAGGGCGGGCGGAGGAGCCACCTGGATATGTGGAGGCGGCCTGGAGAGAACGGTGCTGACCGGTAGGGTGAAGATGTTTGCTGTGACGGGGAGGGTCTTAGTGAGGGACACGTGAGGGTCCTGCTGGATGAATGGAGTGATTTCTAGAGAGCGATAGAAACATGTATTATTATTATTATTATTATTATTATGATGAGAATTCAACCAACGAGGGCTCCTACGAATCCTGACTTTTTACATTTATTTTTATTTTATTTTAGTTTAACCATTCACTTTAGCTAATTATTCTAATTATTTGTCCTTTACTTTTAGCTAACTAAATATATATATATATATATATATATATATATATATATATATATATATATATATATATATATATATATATATATATATATATATATATATGAAAAAATATATAATACAAATAAAATAAAAAAAGAATATATATATATATAGAAAATCAAATAATATAAATATATATAGTTTGCTAAAAGTAATGTATAAATGGTTGATAAAGATAAATAATAATATGAGTCATAATCAGCTGTGTTAACTTAATCTGTAATGTCACCAACAACAACAGTTTCCCTTTGTTTGTTTCCTGTGTGTGTAGCGTCGGCGTGCTCCTCCTTACCGCCGCTCTCTATCAGGATGTCGAACAAGTCATCCATCTGCTGGCTGGTTGCCGTGGGGACCTGAAGAGAGAGTCAACGGGGTTAAGAGACTTGAGGCTCAACAAAAGCGAAATCTAAACTTTTTATGTATCCTGAAGTGGTGTGTGTGTGTGTGTGTGTGTGTGTGTGTGTGTGTGTGTGTGTGTGTGTGTGTGTGTGTCTCTAACCTGTGACACGTTGTTGATGTGCATGTTTCGGCTCTGTTTGATGGCCTCCTCATAGCGCGGAGGCTCTCTGGTCTTGGGAGGCTGAGTGACGAGGGAGCTGTGCTGAAGGATGAAGGTCGGCTGTGGAGACGGAGACTGGAAGACAGACGGACATTAAGAACGGCGGGGGTGAAGCGAACGTTACAAGTTAAGTTGGGAAATGTGCAGAATCTAAATCCACAACACACAATAAAAATGTGTTTTGTGCAGAAAAGGTCCAGAGATGATAGAGAACCAAACTAACCCCCCTGCTGTGATACCTTATTGAGGGGTCCGTTAGAGATGTGGTTGTTGGGTGAAGCCCGTGGAGAGACCCTGTTCTCTGGGGAGCTTCTCAGGAAACACTGGGGACTCAGCTCAGGCCTCGCCTGGTTCTCCAAACCAAGAGTGTTGTTGCACATGGTCAGAGTCTGTCGAGACAAAACACCGTCCGTCTTATTAACGACTTCCTTTGACCTCAATGCTTTTACTGTCTTCTGTAAAGTGCTTTTAATCGCTTCGTTGGTTAAACGTGCAAAGGACACGACAGAGAAGGGTTATTGTTGTGCAGCAAACTGCGAGGCGCGACTGACCTGCAGCAATGAGTTGTGGTTGGTCAACTGCTGGCTGGGGGCCATCTCCATCTTAGTGCTTTGCAGCTGAGGAACCAGGCCTGGATTCGGGACTGTGGCCTGAAGAACAGGCTGAGATGAGGAGAGAGGGTGCAGGAACATCATGAGTCTACACACACAGTTCTCTAATGTGTAAACACACACACACACACACACACACAGTTCTCTAATGTGTACATCTTGTCCAGTCGTGTGGAGCAGCGCCCCCGTGCAGTGGAGACACAGAAGGGACACACAACACACGACGTCACTCTGCTGTATGGAAGTCTTACCTGCAGGCTGACGGCGGCGCTCGGCAGCTGGATTGCAGTGGCGTTGTTGGGTAACGAGACTGGGACGAGGATCTGAGTTCCAGCCTGGCCAGTGGTGGTTAACAAGGTCTGAGGCTGACCCAGCACCTGGGACACCCGACCTTGGTGGCTGATGAAGAACTGCTGCAGGCCGGGGGCGGCGGGCTGGGACTGCGGCTGGAGTTTGGGACTTCTCTGCGTCTGGGAGAGAAGCTGTGGGCTGTTGGTTAGTTGCTGCTGGATCTGGGTGAGGAGCTGGGTTTGGGTCTGGAGCTGGAGCGGCTTGCCAGAAGAAACCGTTACGTCCTCCAACTTGACCACCGTCGGCAGAGGGGGGAGAGCCTGGGAGCCCAGGATCTGACTGGGGATTGTAGCCGCGGTGGACGAACAGGTGGACAGGACGGTACCTTCCATTTTTACCACACGCGAGTTGAGGACAGTGGGAACAGGCTTCATGGCAGGTACAGACGTGACTTTGGGAGAGGCAGAGTCAGCGGTGCAGCCGCCCTGCCCTCTCTTCTCCACCTCCAGCTGCATCTTCAGCTCCTCCACCAACTTCTGCTCCTGCTCCAGCTTCTTCATCAACTCCACTATCTGCCGCTCTTTCTCGTGGAGCCGCCGGTCCTTCTCCTGCGGGACTTGGAAAGACTGGAAAGGTGAGGACAGTGGACCCGCCCAGCCGGAGTTCACCATGTGCGTCTCAAACGACGTCTCAGACTTGCCTCCATCCTGCTGGAGGGTGGAGCGATCAGCGGGGATGGGTGAGACCGGCGGTGTGGGGTGCACGCTCTCTGGAGCCCCCTGTTGGACGGGAAGGACTATAGCGGGGGGGGTGACCTCCATGTGCATGGTGGTGGCGAGGGCAGGAGGGGAGGCGCAGTGATTGTCCTGGAAAGGCTTCAGTCTTTCTATCAGATCCGTCTTTGTCCCCGACACGGGGAGGCCGCGCAGCTTGAGCTCCAGTTTCAGCTCAGCCACCTACAAACACAAACATTGAGTTTAGTTATTTATGAAGCTCTTCATGTTCTCACTTCATCTCGTTGCAGTGATTGGCTGTCTGTCATCAGTGCTTTATGAAACTTCATTAATGTTAGATGTTACGAGTGGATATCAGAGGTCTATGGAAACATTCCTGTACAGGCTGTGTAATATCTCACAGTTCAGAAACAGCTGACTGGGCATAAAAAAAGGGGAATTTCTCCGTTGAGGCTTCGATCATAACTGTGATTTCTAAGCGGTTCCGAGCTACAAGGGTTTCCAAATACCTTCATCTCCTCCAGGTTGGCAGGCAAGACTCCTGGCTTGCGGTTCGAGAGAGAGTTGTTTAGACGAGACGGAGACGGAGTCACGGGGGGAGGTGGAGGCGCGGTGGGCAAAGACATCATGATGGAGGTCGGCAGGCTGCCGGCGCTGCCGCTCTGACCCTCGGCCGCCGGCCTACGGTGAGAAAGAGACAGAGAAAACATGATGTCATTGTTACCCTTGCGTCCGTATCACATGAAGAGGAAACAGGAAAAGAAGAAGAGGAAGAAAGGAGTTCTCAATATGACCATCCTGCGTCATGTGTGAGGCCATTCATGAAAACAGCAGCTGGTGAAACGACATCCTGTTATAATTATTATTATTACTACGATTAGAGTCGATATTGGAAACTAGCTAACGGCCGTCTGGGTCGCTGACAACAACCTTTCACTTTCAGGCCCCGAGAGGAAAGTGAGAAAAAAAAGATTCTGATGGAAATACTTTTCTCTCCTGTGATTAAGATGAAGAGCAGGTGAAACAGGTAGAGGATGAAGAGCAGGTGAGACAGGAAGAGGATGAAGAGCAGGTGAGACAGGAAGAGGATGAAGAGCAGGTGAAACAGGAAGAGGATGAAGAGCAGGTGAACAGGAAGAGGATGAAGAGCAGGTGAAACAGGAAGAGGATGAAGAGCAGGTGAAACAGGTAGAGGATGAAGAGCAGGTGAGACAGGAAGAGGATGAAGAGCAGGTGAAACAGGAAGAGGATGAAGAGCAGGTGAAACAGGTAGAGGATGAAGAGCAGGTGAAACAGGTAGAGGATGAAGAGCAGGTGAAACAGGAAGAGGATGAAGAGCAGGTGAAACAGGTAGAGGATGAAGAGCAGGTGAAACAGGTAGAGGATGAAGAGCAGGTGAAACAGGTAGAGGATGAAGAGCAGGGTGAAACAGGTAGAGGATGAAGAGCAGGTGTGAAACAGGAAGAGGATGAAGAGCAGGTGAAACAGGTAGAGGATGAAGAGCAGGTGAAACAGGTAGAGGATGAAGAGCAGGTGAAACAGGAAGAGGATGAAGAGCAGGTGAAACAGGTAGAGGATGAAGAGCAGGTGAAACAGGAAGAGGATGAAGAGCAGGTGAAACAGGAAGAGGATGAAGAGCAGGTGAAACAGGTAGAGGATGAAGAGCAGGTGAAACAGGTAGAGGATGAAGAGCAGGTGAAACAGGAAGAGGATGAAGAGCAGGTGAAACAGGAAGAGGATGAAGAGCAGGTGAAACAGGTAGAGGATGAAGAGCAGGTGAAAACAGGAAGAGGATGAAGAAGAAGGTGAAACAGGAAGGATGAAGAAGCAGGTGAACAGGAAGAGGATGAAGAGCAGGTGAAAACAGGTAAGAGGATGAAGAGGCAGGTGAAACAGGTAGAGGATGAAGAGCAGGTGAAAACAGGTAAGAGGATGAAGAGCAGGTGAAACAGGTAAGAGGATGAAGAGCAGGTTGAAACAGGAAGAGGATTGCAAGAAGGCAGGTGAAACAGGTAAGAGGATGAAGAGCAGGTGAAGGGACCCTGGCTAGAGGATGAAGAGCAGGTAAAACAGGTTAGAGGATGAAGAGCAGGTGAAACAGGTAGAGGATTTGAAAGAGCAGGTGAAACCAGAAGAGGATGAAGAGCAGGTGAAACAGGTCAGCGGTGAAGAAGCAGGTGAGACAGGATAGAGGATGAAGAGCAGTGAAACAGGTAGAGATGAAGAGCAGGTGAAACAGGTAGAGGATGAAGAGCAGGTGAAACAGGAAGAGGATGAAGAGCAGGTGAAACAGGAAGAGGATGAAGAGCAGGTGAAACAGGAAGAGGATGAAGAGCAGGTGAAACAGGTAGAGGATGAAGAGCAGGTGAAACAGGAGAGGATGAAGAGCAGGTGAAAACAGGTAGAGGATGAAGAGCAGGTGAAACAGGAAGAGGATGAAGAGCAGGTGAAACAGGAAGAGGGATGAAGAGCAGGTGATGAAACAGGAAGGGATGAAGAGCAGGTGAAACAGGAAGAGGATGAAGAGCAGGTGAACAGGTAGAGCAGGAAGAGGATGAAGAGCAGGTGAAACAGGAAGAGGATGAAGAGCAGGTGAAACAGGTAGAGGATGCAGAGCAGGTGAAACAGGAAGAGGATTGAAGAGCAGGTGAAACAGGAAGAGGATGAAGAGCAGGTGAAACAGGTAGAGGATGAAGAGCAGGTGAAACAGGAAGAGGATGAAGAGCAGGTGAAACAGGAAGAGGATGAAGAGAGGATGAAACAGGAAGAGGATGAAGAGCAGGTGAAACAGGAAGAGGATGAAGAGCAGGTGAAACAGGTAGAGGATGAAGAGCAGGGGTGAAACAGGTAGAGGATGAAGAGCAGGTGAAACAGGTAGAGGATGAAGAGCAGGTGAAACAGGAAGAGGAACACATGTTGCCAGGTGAATTACTTTATTTTCTTCCAGGTGAGTTTTAATTTCTCCAAATTGACCTGGAAGAAAACATGAACGCTTTTAGTCCCAGTTAAAACATCAGTAGTGGCGCTCTTCAGCCTCTTGTGGCCAACATGAGTATTACAACAACAAACACACAAACTTATAACTTATATTAAATATTAAATAACTCCAAGTTAGACCGTGTGCAGGAGCTTATTTACAACTTCTAAACTAATATTATCCCGGCAAAACCTTTGTTTCACATGTTCTTAAATCATAAACAGGAAACGATTTAAATCAGACTTTCTTTTCTCACTTGTGTATTGTTCTTACTACTTCTGAATGTTTTACACACGCACTTGAGTGGAGCTGGTAATATAGTCTGGTAGTTGTAGTGCTGCTGCTGCTGGCTGAGGATCTGCAGCTGCAGGAACAGCTGCTGTTGCTGCAGCAGTCGGGCATAAGAGGAGTCCATGGGTTCTTCACTGGCCTCCAGCTTCTGGTCCGGGGGAACATACTGGTGGTACTTGAGCTTCTTCACCCTGGACTTCGGCTCTTTGCTCTTCTTACTGCGGCTCTTCTCGGAGGGAGACTTCTGCTGGCTTTGCTGTCGTTGGAGGAAAAACAAGAAAACGTAGAATTTGTCCAGCGACATTCAAATATTACAGTAAGAGGTTATATTATATTTAGAGGAGGGAAAACTTACTTTCACCAATGTTGGGCCTGGTTTAGGAGGAGCAACTGTGGTGAGTGTCTGTGCAGGAGGGACAGCCGGGCGGCCGGGAGGATGCTCACTGGCAGAGACCAATTTCACAAAGTCTGTTGTTGCTTGTGTCGTAACTGGGAAGGCCTGAAGAAGCATAACAAAGACACGTGTAACTGTACAGCAAAGTGTAATATCAGCTACTCAGGCAGGACAAACAGCAGCAGTACTCGTCCTGTTTCTGACCTGCATCATGGTGGTGGGTACTGATGATGGAGGAGGTGGTGGTGGTGGAGGTGGAGGTGCTGCTGGGGCTGGAGAGGGCGTCTCTGGCACTTTGCTCTCTGCAGGAGAGGGGACAGAGCTCTGAGACTCCTGGCTGGCCGGCTGCTCTGGGGAAAGGGCTTCGTTGCTGTCTTCATCCACCACTTTGGGATAATTCACCTGACCCACTAAGAGAAACAAAGTCCAGCACTTAACCCCTCGCTGTGTTTTGTATCACTTTACCAGTAAAACACTACTTTCCCTGCACGGTGCATCAAACAACGACCGCTCCCTGACAGAGGCCATTAAGGCAGAAATGCTCTAAAAGCACCGGCTGTCTAATATAACAACATTCTTATCATCACTGCTCCGCTCGTGTCTCACCGATGATGGCCTGTTTAACGCTGGAATCCACGGGCAGGATGTTCTTCTCCACCAGCTCCATGGGGCCGGGTCGCTGAGCGATCATCTCGTTGAGGTTGTCGGCCAGCCGGGCTCTCTTCAGCCTCATCTGGGTGGCCTGTAGTGACGGCTCTGCTCCCGTCTCTGAGCAACACAAACAAATGTCACGCAAAACATCAAGCTGTACCGAACATTACAATTAGAAAATCACCTAATCGAATGCTGTGCGCACACATGTCTGGTGCATTTCTATGATGCTTCAAAAAGGTCGACAAGGAATATCAGAGAATACACAAAGTGTTGGTCGTGAGGACGAGAGAGTCACCGGCACCTTGCAGGATGTGCATCCTGATCAGCTCTGCTCTCTCCGGGCGACTGCGGATCTTGTGTTTGAGGAAATTCTCCGTCTAAAGAGAAAGAGACGTTCAGGAAATCATCGACATTTGAGCAACAGGACAGACCAGGAGTGCATTTCTTCTGCTTCTCAAGTTATTTCTAAACTGGGTTCCTCACCCTGGCTCTCTCCAAGCTGCGAATCTGCCCATGGAAAGCTGCCGGGCTCTTCAGAGCTGCAACACAGAACATCTTCATCAATGCACAAGTGATGAATCCATAACTTAAATTACATTAAACAGCAAGATACTGCATGTATAAAATAATGTGTTCGTCTGTGAGACAAACGATCTACATTCAAAAATAGAGCAAACGTGTTTATTATCTCAGCTATGAGGGTTTGTTATCATACACCCGCCGCTACCACGTTAGCTGTTTGGTGAGTGACGGACAGCTGGCAGTGCTGACACTCACGTGGCATGATGCCCTGGTCCACCAGCTGCTCCCGGGTCCGTCTTTGCTGAAGCCTCAACTGCAGGACTGTGAACAAAATGGGAGAAAGAAATGTTATAAAAAGTTGTTTTAATTAGAAAAAAAAGAGTAAAAACAAGAGAAAGCCGACGGAAGAACAAACAGACGAGGTAGAAGCGGAGAGGTTAACCACACGCTAACCTCCGCCCCCCAATACATCACTCACATCCTGCGCTCTAGTCATTAGGGTGTCAACATACCATAACGTCATTCTGTCTATCGGGGGCGTTTCGCACTCAGGACGTCAGTCATCCGACGCGACCACATTTCATAACGTTGGTTACACACACGAGGTAGTGAAGTGGAACTCTACCAGACTCTGGTTCTAATGACGTCGTGTTGTCACGATACTGGGATTTATAACTTCGACACAATACCGTGAAAAGTATCATTAACATCTTCGATACCGAAAGGGAAAAATTAACAACATTGAGGGAATGTATTGTTTTATATAAAAAGATAAATAGGATTTAACAAGCTCAGCGTTTTGTGAGACTGTGGTGGGTGGATGCTCCCGCTGAGAAACGCTCTCTTGTAAATTTGTGTTACAGGAGATCTGGAGGTCTGCTGGTCTGGTGGTCTGATGGTCTGGTGGTCTGCTAGTCTGGTGGTCTCTGGTGGTCTGGTGGTCTGCTGGTCTGGTGGTCTCTGGTGGTCTGATAGTCTGGTGGTCTGATAGTCTGGTAGTCTGGTGGTCTGATAGTCTGGTGGTCTGATGGTCTGATGGTCTGCTAGTCTGGTGGTCTGATAGTCTGGTGGTCTGATAGTCTGGTGGTCTGATAGTCTGGTGGTCTGATAGTCTGGTGGTCTGATAGTCTGGTGGTCTGATAGTCTGGTGGTCTGATAGTCTGGTGGTCTGATAGTCTGGTGATAGTCTGGTGGTCTGGTGGTCTGGTGGTCTGGTGGTCTCAGTTTTAAGACGCGGCGGGAGCCTCGTCCTTCCCCGCAGGTAGAGAGGGCAACGATGTGTAACGACATTACAGAATATTAGTATTGAAACAGTTTGGATATGTTTTGACAACACTACTCACTGCTACACAAAAACAAAACAGCGGTACAATCATGAGCGGTACAGACGGACATCCACCACCAGCGTTGATTATCAAGCACTTTTATTTCCCCACGACACGTCCAGAAGTCCGGGACGAGCTGGCAGCAGCATTAGTTTACGTGAGTTGAAGAATTGAGCATGAAAGCAACAAAGAAGAGGCATGCTCACCTGCTCTGAACCTAGTGCAGCTGTCACCGGGGGTCTCTACCTCCGTACAGGCCATTGTGTGGGAGTCCTGGCCTGTAGAGCAGTCCAAAACACAGCGGAGTGATTAAACCGTTAGATCCCAACATATGTAGCTTACAGTCACATCTCGTGTCGGCCGTGGTCGTGGTCAGGCTGAATGATAAGAATCCACAGCGTTGTGATGCCTCTAAGAATTAGAGGAGCAACACGAGGCCCGTCCTCCTTCCCTCCCCTGACTCGTTTTTACTGCAGGGACACAACCCCCTCCTACTCCTCCACGCTTCCTTCCCTCTCTCACTCAGACAGTTCTTTCTTCTGGCTGTAGGCGATACCAACACAGCCTGATGTCAGCGCTGGTTCCTTGTAACTGGGGAACATTTAACAGCCTGAGTCAGCACTGACTGAGGGCAATAACAACCGTATCTTCAAGCTTAAGGAAGTGCTTTACAGCTTTAATGTGTATTCGCTAGAGGGCTTGCAACATAAGGATGTGTCACATTAAATACTGACCATGAGTGCAGACACTTCTCCATTGTGTCAAAGGTTTCGGGAAATTCAAGCGCCAACAGGAAACAGCTGGCCTCGCCAACTTCCAAGTGAAACGCTTTCAAGCTAAGAACACTGATCATCTTCACGTCGGTGCAAAACTGTCGTAAATGGTCGTGTGCATACTCTGGGAGCACTGCAGCTTTAATTCAAACGAGAGCTTCGGTGAAACCTTTACAGAAAATCTAGTGTGACTCCCGTTTGTAGAGAGAGAGACTTCCAGTCAGTGGCGTTGTGCTCAACTCCTCCGGGAAATGCTGCTCAGCCTGACAAACACAGGTTGACCTGCGACCTGAGCCGAGCAGAGAGCTGTTTACGCACAGAGACAGACAGTCGGCAGGTCAATGGAAGAAGAACAGGAGAGGATAAGAAATGTGTTTCACCTGCAGTTAAAACGCTTCTTAACATTATCTACAGGTGGATTTCAAACCTGTTCAACAATCCAAATAAGTCACAAGTTGGGCAAACATAGCAGGACGAGATGAAAAATGATGCATAATACAGACAGGATGCAATAATCAAAGGAATAGGTTAGCAGAAAGACTGGAAACAGTTAGCATAGCTGTGTCCACAGGGAACTGCACCGCATGAGATCACTAACTTTATATCTCGTTGGTTTAATCGGTAAAAAAACTAAAGAGTAAAAACATTGCAAGGTGCATTTAGCAAAGAAATAGTCCCGCACATAATCCCCTCTTAATCTGCAATTTGCCATTTCTCCACTTCACAGGTGCTGGGAGGAGGATTGTTCCCTTTGGACTGAGGCAGGTGAGATGTTTCCTACTGTGTTCAGTCTTAATGCTAAACTGAAATAACTGTAAGACGGCCGTGACTAACAGACGGATCAGTCGCCTCATTGAACTAACAGGAGAGCGAAATGTTGCACTACTCCTTTAAAGCGACCCGATGAAAACATTTGTCTTTATTTTAACAATATAAAAATATGACAATATCCCTACACCATGATGCTCACAAGCAGTGTGTGTGAGTGAGTGAGTGAGTGAGTGAGTGAGTGAGTGAGTGAGTGAGTGAGTGAGTGAGTGAGTGAGTGAGTGAGTGAGAGAGAGTGTGAGAGTGTGTGTGTGTGTGTCTGGCCTATTTTGAACGTCTGACTAAAAACTGAATTCCAATAATAATTCAAACGCAACAGCAGCGTTGCGATGGACTTCCTTTTACAACAGACAACATTTACTATTTATAAAATGCACAAGATGTGGATGTAAGTTTGCTTCTTACTTTGGGAAGCAGCTTATCATTTAGAGATCCTATTTTAGTCTCAAACTGTTTTACTATTTTAGCAGTGAACTCCTTCGTCCTCTGAGCAGCAGCTTATTGATTTCACACACTAGGCGACCTCATACTGGCCAGACTCTCCCTCTCACTCTCCCTCCAGACTCCTCACACACACACACACACACACACACACACACACACACACACACACACACACACACACACACACACACACACACACACACACACACACACACACACACACACACACACACACACACACACACACACACACACACACACACACACACACACACACACACACACACACACCTGTCATGATGGCAGACGGATTAACACCTGCATGTTTAAACCAATATGAGCGAGGGTAACTGGCTCCGTGCGTGGGATGGCTCAGAGTGTGGAAAGTATGATGTGTGTGTTCTCACTGGAAGATGATGAGCGGGAGCTACTACTGTTGACATTCCACAAAAGTGTTCCACCGGCGAGACATTTCCCTGCGCTCTCCTGCAGACAGCAGCAGCCACCGAGCACGACGGCTCCAAATCCTACGATTATCCAAAAACTTGTTTAATCCGCAGCTCTGGCTGCCGTTTGCGACAAATTAGAGCGCGGTGATCCGTACCAGTGACTGCACTCAACCGATCTCCCGACACCATCTGAGCCATGATTAGGAACTGGCAAAAGCAGCAGTGAATCTAACCCACTCCGAAAGCCTGGTAATCGCGTCCCCATCCATCAGTGTGTGAGTCCGTCACGTGTGGCTGCCAGAACGACACCAACATGGTGAGGAAGAGGACGTGCGGACTGAAGAACAGCCGAGGGAAGTTTCAGGGGATGAAGTCTCACGTTCGTGGCCCATTCTGAACTTAATAGTTGAGTCATGCAGTACGTGCCTGTGTGCATGTGCACGTGCATGAAAGGGATTTTCAGATTGTTTTTAAATGAAGTACTTTGAGGGCGCCGCAGCAAAACACTGAATATCAGTTTAAGTGTACTATTATTCTATTTTTAGAATATTTTCACCGTTTTCCCTCGCTGCCTGTTGACGTTATCGAAGCTCTCTTTCGAGCCGCCAGACTTCATTGACAAAAACACTCATTTTACCTCACAGATCACAGAAGTTGCTGGTCCCCCGCTGCCTCGATCGGTTAGTTAGTTTGTGTTCTTGTGTGACTTTGGTGAATCCAAACTAACCCTTTAAAAACACTAAAGTCACACAATAACACAAACTAACCCAGCGAGGCAGCGGGGGACCAGCGTTCTGTGGGGTAAAATGAGTGTTTTTGTGAAAGGAGTCTGGGGGACTTTGAAGAGACATAGATAAGAGCTTCAGCTCCCGTCATCGAGCCGTCACTACAACGTAAAGCTGTGAAAATATTCTGCGTACACTTGTTATTGATTTGATTGATTAGGTGGCTAAATCTACATTTATATTTGTAACCTCTGTTTGGCAGGAGGAAGAGGTAAACATATTCTTTGGTCACCTCTTTCATCATGGTGGGCAGTGTAATGAGAGGCCTGTACAGCAGCGTGTCCTCACCATTTTTGCGTTCGTTGAGTGGAGGCAGCGGCTGCAGCGACAGCTCCTCCATCTCATGGGTCACCGCCTCGCTTTGGGGACTGGGCAACAGCAGACTCGACATCTCGCAATCCCCCTCTGCTCCCAGCAGCCCGCGGGACGCCTGGAGCTCCATCTTCAGGAGGGGAGGCAAGCCACAGGGGGTTAGGGGTCACCGTCCCTTTGCTCGTGTCTCACCTGCTACCTGCGTGGACACAAGAAGAAATGTAGCGACTGCTCTTCTCACAGGAATACGTTACTGGAGGATATTGTGAGGGCACATCAGTAATTCAGAATAATAACCATCATCCCGTTGGTATGACTACTTCCCCCAACTGGTGAAATGCAAAGGGTGGCATTTCATTAAGGCCATCTGGAAGAGCTCAGTCGCAGCCCAAACGATTCATTAAACGAGCCGGGTCGGCTATTATACTGAATAATCGCTTCAAACCGCTGCTCGTGCAAAACAACGCCAGTGTGTGCATGAATGTTCTCTCTGTTCAGTCAGGCTTCATAATCTGGAATATGACGTCGGCGTGGCGGTTTCAAAACGGGGGGGGGGGGGGGGGAACGGAAACATTTCGGGGAGCAAAACAAACAGTTTGGTATCCATGGCTTCGCAACAGCCTCTTAACCAGCAGATGACGGACGGCTCAGCATGAACACACATGCCATTTATCGTTCTTCAGCAGCACCCACATGTTGCCCTTCCAGGACCCGAGCGCTCGTTACTAACCGCCCTGATGTGTTGGTTCTGGCTGAGAAGCACTTTGTTCCTATGGATGCTTTTATTTCTCCCCGTAGGTCCATTAAGACGACCAAGGGAGAGTATGGGAACGTACTGGACAACGGTTTCAAGTGCGTCTGGATGTCGTGCATCCAAACACAACAAACCCCGTGACTCATAATCTCTTCTGCTTTTAAAGGTTGTATCATAAATCTATAAAACAAATCCTGCCGCTCAGTGCAAATCACATATTTTCACAGAATCATCTTTGTGTTTCTGGACCAGTAATCACAGTTTACAGTAAACACGCTGTTCCTGTGTAACACAGTTAAACTGTTCCTGTGGGACGAACAAGTGGGCGGAACATTTGGAGATAAACCTCAAACGAGGTGTTGATTACGTGCTACAATTCCTTTAAATAAATGAGGCGAAAAAAATCACAATTTATGCATCGCAAATGGTATTTTCCTTCAAGTATTAACTTATACTTATTTTCACAAAATGTTTAAACAATCAAAACGAACAAAAGTGAATTCTAAATCATTTTTAGATATTATAAAAACTATAAATAATTAGCTATACATGAAGGCAAATGTCACAAATAAGAATAACTATGTAATAAGAATTAAATAAATGTAATAGAAAGATAATAAGCCAATAAAAGAGGCATTGAATCAGCCAAAACAAAGCACAGCTGCATGTTGATCATTTTAACATTAATCTTACACTGTTGCAGCCGTTTACAAGAAACTAAAATAAATAGATATAAATAGTACTGGTGCCGTTTGTCTACAGGATTGTACCTGATGAATGTGCTTACGTGTAATTATTTCACAGTCAGAGTTAAAGACCGGACTTCCTGTTGTACTTGGGACACTTTGGGAGTATTAACATTCCCAGTTCACTTCAGCATCTGAACTGGTGAATGTTGAATCTGGCTCTGGGAAGAATTTGGCTTCTGAGCCGCAGCCGCTCTGGCCCCTAGATGATGATGAAGTGCCACTAAAACGCAGCGCTGCAGACGCTACGAAGGCCTTGATGTTCAACGCTGGAGGTTTTCTGGACAGAACTCCAGTAACAGCTTCTTTAGGGGATAACGAGTCTCTCTGTGTAGCATGCAGGTACTTCCTGTAGAATCCAGTGCTGCGAGGCCTTAGAAAGGAGACTCTACATGCATCGACTGAGCGGTTCTTCTGTCTCAGGTCGTCTTTCAGTGGGATTAGCAGGTCATTAAGCAATGGAGTCCAAGTCAGGTGACTTCACTCTCCACTGCAGAATAATCTTCCTTCGCTTCAGTTTCTCTAACAAAGACTTGGAACACGAAGTGTGACGGAAAGATAAACAGCACTTAACTCTTTAAGCAGGTCAGAAGTGTGTGTGTGTGTGCTTGTGCAGTGCTTTGCTACCTGTAGTGGCCGAGGACAGTAAGGGAGACAGGAAAGAGACGTCCGTTTCTGTCGTGGGTCACACTAAGCCATGGAGTCAAACCTAGGAGAGAGAAAAGGAGCAAACATGAATATCACAAATACAACTCGAAGAGATGATCCAGCAGGAAGTTACCTCGACCCTACACAGCCAATAGACTGCAGTTAAATCGTATGTTCAGTCCCGTGAAGTCTTTTAAGTTTCTGTTCCTACGTTAGTTTCTCTCGGCCCAGCCATGTTGAAAAATCAATGGATATTAAAGATACTTTATACGAAGGATTTACACGTCATTAGGCCAATGACACACTTTAAAAAGAAAACATTTCAAAGACTAAAAAAGGGGAACGACAAGAAACTAATGCAATTTTGAGAATCAAAACCTGAATATTTGGTGTATTGTTGCAGAGACAAGACACATTAATATAGAATAAAAATATAAATTACAATAAAAATATAAAACTCTATTTAAAAATAAAGAAATATATATATATTATATAAAAAAATATTATATATATATATATATATTTTTTTTTATATATATATATATATATATTTAGTTAGCTAAAAGTAATGTATAAATGGTTGATAAAGATCGCTAAAAGTAAAGGACAAATAATTAGCTAAAGTGAATGGATAAACTAAAATAAAATATTAAAATAATAATACATGTTGTATACGTGTGTGTATATATATATATATATATATATATATATATATACACACACACACATACATACACACACACACTTTTTAAAAGAAAGAGCTAGGGAGAAAATAAGAAATGTGCAAATATTTAGTCTAGGGGATGTGCAAAGGTTCACAGTATCAAGAACAACAAGAATAGACAATTTACACAGATAATAGAAAGAAGTGCGTTAATGTAACATATATCACAATTACAAATGAAAATCCATTAAAAAATAATGTAATAAAAACACATAAACAGACACTGATGCCGCTTGAATAGATGTGTTTGAAGATAAGTGGAGAACAAATGAGATGATAAGCACCACTTAAAGATGCCTGAATGAATCTAGCCGACACTCAGAGGTTGCATCAAGGTCTGAAATGTGATGTTCACAGGTTGCTAGGAAAACCTGCCGTGGTCTCTGTGACAATGGAAGAGGATCCTGCGTGCAGACAATAGAAACTCTTGTACTGATGACTAAAGAGCTGTAAAGTAGCATCACGCTGCAGACTGAGCGAGAGCACGAATACAAATCAATCAACTGCACATACAGAAGCTTTCAGGACTCTTTAGGACACGCGTTTAATAAAACTACATTAAGGTTTGATTGATGTGTCAATTTACTGACACTCAGGGCAGACAATGGTCGTGCACCACATATCCCATATCCGCCAGCTATGTTTGTTTCTGTAGGTTCCTCCCTCACCAAAAAAAGTAATACACATTTGAATGTTGACTCCTTGCAGGTGTGTGGCAAAGAAATAGAAAAAAATTAATCACATACTGACAAAAAACAGTTTTAGATCACAAATAATAACCAAAAACTTGCTTTTCGCGTCATATTTTCTTTTTAAAAACACATTTCTGCAACTAAAAAAAAACAAATACACTCACAACGTTGATGTCAACAGTCAGCACTACATGCTGTGTGTGTGTGTGTGTGTGTGTGTGTGTGTGTGTTGGGGTAATGAGGGTGAACGAGTGAAAGAGAGAAGAAGGAACAAACAGCGGTCACGGCTGACGGGTCGTTGTGGGAGAATCAAGCAGATCCAGATGGCAGCGCTGCGTGTTGCTCGGCCCTGCACTGCTCTTTTAATGGCACGGGGCAACAAGTACCATGTGTTTCATCAAAGCCTGTTGCAGACATACGGTAAACACAGAGCAGTTAAAGTCCGAGGTGGGCTCAACAGTCGAGGGTGTAGAAATGTTGTTGTGTAGGTACGAGGACGCAGTGCGGCGTTTTCCTTCCACTGGGCCAAAACAGACCATCCCTTCCCTGTCGGTGCCACACAGGCAATGATTGTCAGAAGCTACATAAGTTAATCTTTAATATTTGCACAGCTAGTGAGGAAGACGGTGGAGCACTTGCAGTATCGGTCACAAAAACTAGAGCCGTGCTAGAAACTCAACACACTGAAGAAATGTTCCCATCCTCACAGGGAGAGCTAAAGATACACTCACGTTAACATACTTCTACATCAGATATTTCACTTATGGGACACTAACGTTGCCGTTACCCAACGGACTTCAGTGTGAAGGTGGTGTGAAGATGTTCCTCCACATCGACCATGTTTAGTGTGGAGCAGCTCAATGCAACGCTTGCATATCAGACGTAGCCAAATTAACCAGAGTGGATTTAACCATTTCCATCTGCGTTTTATTATCTGCAGCACTGGGAGATCAGAGTAAAACTGGGTAATCATTTGAGTCCATATTCTGGCAGCGTGATGACAGTATCTGGGTGCGTCTTAAACACATGCAGCGCAGGAGAGACGCTTTATGACCTTCTACTGCAAACATCTTCGTGATTACCTTAACACTGATGAATGAAAAGCATACACAACCTATTATGTGGGCGTGGATTCAGGGCGTGAAGCAATATTCAAAGTCTAACCAGTATTTCACAATCCGGTTTTCAGCAAAAACATTTAGCGAATCAATACTTTAGCAGCCGTTCACGGCGCTACGTATCCACAACATTAACAAACACAGACTGCTTGTATCTCTCTGAGAGATACCAACACTTTCCAGTCTCTGCAAACTAGGTCACGGGTTAACTTTACTCCAAATAGGCCTGGATGTGAAGCCTTCATGTGATAAAGTACTCACAAGCAGTCTCACACACACACACACACACACACGCACGCACACGCCTGACAGCATGAGATAACTGAACACTGCAGCCTTGGTCTAAGAGCTATTAAACCATAAACAATAAGGAGGTCTGGTTTCTGTTAAAGGACAGAAACATACCAGTCTGTCTACTGGCTATGAAAAAAGAACATGTTGTGATGAAGAACTGATGCAGCCCAGTTGTAAATTATAAAGTTGCCTTTACCATCCATGTGTGTCCAAAATGTCATCCCTTAATCCTATTGTGTGAAATTGTCATAATTAGCATTTGAATTCTTGAGTTATGGCCAAAAATGTGTTTTGTGAGGTCAGTGACTTTGACCTTTCACTACCAAAATCTAACCAGTTCATCCTCGAGTCTGAGAGGACGTTTGTGCAAAGTTTGAAGAAATTCCCTCCAGGCGTTCCCGAAATATCCCGTGCACGAGAATGGAACGAATGGACGGACTCCCCGAAAACAGAATCACAGCCATCATCGGTGCGAAGGCATAAAAATAAAAAGTCCTACCATCTAGAAGTCAAAGCCTTTGTATAAAACTAGATATGATATGTCCTGGATGACTGGGAATCTTCTAAGAAAAGAAAAACCTGCTAATTAAAGTCTCAAAAATGTTAAACAAAAGGAAGTTGCTGGGAATAAAAGCATGATGCTGCAGTTCACGGCGACAAACGTCTCATATCGAACTAGATTTAGCTTAAGTTGTGTAAGAAGACGACACATTGAATCTTTAATTACGTGAAAGATACTAAAAAAACAACCATATACACATATAAAACACAAAACACACACAGCATGTGAACCACTCCATGCCAAACTACACTTCAAGTCTGCAGTTTTCCGGGCTATAAATAGACCACGTCTGGTTCCACAAAAATGTTTTCATTTTTCCAAAGATAAAATGACAGAAATGATGTCATCTGTGGCTCATTCTCTAGTTCACTATTGTGCTATGTTCCCACACGCACACACACACACACACACGGGGGGGTCGTTTCCTTCCTTGCTGCCTTTGTGGACTTTGAATGAAAGAGCTTCTAAAAAGAGTACAAAAGGACCAATGGCTGGAAGCCAAACACCACGGGACCGTCTCACCTGCGAGCAGTACAGCGGCTACACGCCCAAACTTCACCAGCGCTGCTGCGTGCAGTGATGAACTATGTAGGCTGGTTATGTAAAGTAGTTAGTGAGTTTCTAACTACCTAGGGTTGAACGCTTCAGTCCTAATGACCAGCGGTGGAAGAAAGTAAAAGTACGAGCGTCAAAATATATTTAAAGTTCAAAAAGTACTAGTCATTATGCCTGAATTATATATATATTATATAACTGATGCATTAATGTGTATTTCAGCTTCATACTGCCAGGCTGCTTAATACATAATATACATCATATTTATTAGCTGTCTGGAATAGAAGTATAAAGTAGCATACAATGGAAAGACTCAAGTAATGTACTTCAAAAGTGCAATACTTGAGTTAATCTACTTAGTTACATCCCACCAAGCCTCATGCAAACTCAGTAGTCTGATTGTCCACTGTGAGGATGGAAAAACAGTCCGATACAGAACATTTTATTATTAGTGCACCAGATCTGGTTCTATAAAATGCAAACACATCAGCCTACATTGTGATATTTGGTTTTATTTACCACTACAGACATTGAAACCCAAGTCTGAAGGGATGTGGGCCGACAGTCTTCCTGCAAACTAATACTGCACTGGTGAAGGGTGAAACAAGCAAAGCACACAGATATAAGACTTACAGCCTGGGGGGGGGGGGTAATTACTTCCTCATCCAACCATAAGCATGTTTAAGTTAACGCTAATAATTCACACTTTGCAGTGACACACTTGGACTGTACAGGGCCAAATCTGAAGCCACCACATCCTGCATTACTCACACAGACTGCAGCACTGCCTCCTCTCTTCAATCGATTGGAAGGTAATAAGATAACATCACCGGGTGTGCGCGAGCCAGAGGGGCCTCGTTACACAGTGCGCGTGGCTAGTATTACTTAATTAATAACGGCTGCCAACTGCTCCCAGCATTCAGGGAGCATCCTAGCTCGGGAGGAAATGAGCATGCGGTGCACAAACTATGCACGCGCAAATAATAACGTGACAACTAGATAGTTTAAACAGCAATAAAGACTTATCCTAGGGAGGTATTGCTGACTGACATGGCTGTCGGGTCCACCACAGCTACTGTTATCGCAGTGTGGGATAAGCTAACGTTAGCTAGCTACTTTAAATCTGACAGGTGAGTGAGTTGCAGACAGCGCCAATCATAGATGACAATGAAGCGCTTCCGCAACCATCATTCCTATGACTAAAACCAGAACATATCAAGATTAGTAGCAGTCAAACACCCTCGTTGTCCTCGCTTACCAAGCCTCTGCCTCTGTCTGCATATCGCGGACTCTCCCCAACAACAACCTCCTCACAGTTCCGCCAGTTAGCTAGCGCGGCTTAGCTAACACAGGCTAACATGCTAAAAACAAGACAGCGCCGCCCCGGATTTGTAGTCTTACCGAATTGCGAAGACTTGAACCCCGAATCTGTCCGAGCTCTGGTTCACGATGAGATACCCATTTAATGTCAGCACATTAATCTTGCGTGTCTTGTTTTTTTCTTCTTCCTCTAGGTGTGAGATTGAAGTTTATTTCGCGGAGTAAAATGGCTGCGACTGGTCTAGGTTCGGATGCGGAGTGACGTAATGACGAAGCCTTGGGAGGTGAGTGGCGGAGGGATCTGTCCTCTTTACCGGTCAGTCAGCATTTATGATCCTCCCATGAGCCTGACTAGCTGTTCCACCAAACTCCATCACAACACCACCAACACACGTCTTCTAAGGAAACCACTTCTTCTTCTCGTTCTCACATTTGATTTAAATCAGTGCAGCAGCCATTTTTGTTCATTCTCACACATTGCTTTGGAGTGAAACTAAAAGCAAACTTAAGTTGGAGAGTCTCTTGCAATTTATTGTGGAGCTGCAGGATTTACCTGGTATTGGGGGTACATGTACAGGACATAATAATACAACTACTTCTGTGTCCTTTTACTGAGAAACTGAGCACAAGAGCAACAGCATGCTGTGGAATGGGTGATTTCCACTATAGTTCAGTTCACATCTTCAGTAAGAAACCTTAAAAAATACTATTTTACAACATTGCATGACACAGAATACAGAACAAGGAAATGCCACACAAGATCTAAAAACTTGAATATTCAACGTGTATTTAGTTTCCTGTAATTATTTAAAAATATCTAAGAAATGTTCCATTTTCAGAGTTGTTTACAAAATACAATAGAAAAAAAAAAAGTTCAGTTCATTGTGTTCATTAATATAATACATAATACTTTTGATGACGGAGACTCAAACTGTACAAATGTAAGCTTTCATTCTACACTCACGTAATTGTCATCCGGCTTTATGATGCAAAACTAATCCTGATGCCAGGAAAAATATATTTATACACACATAGGTCAGACGCTTTAGAAGAAGAAGAAGACTTTATAGATGCCTCTCGGGGAAATTCAATTTCTTTACGGCCCATCATGTCTTTTTGGCCTTCTGCACAGGAGCAGGGACATCAGCGACATTATGCAGAAACTCAAACAGCAGCTTGGAGTTGTTAGCATTCCCGAGTATTTCTGCCAGCTTGTCCTTGCTGAGTTTGGCTAAATCTGCCAGACTGTCTGCATTTTTTACAAGGGCCCTGTAGTTTTTGATATTGACCCCGGGCATTTTCAACAGGAAGTCATAAGGTCCGGGGTTGTAGAGGTCTGCTGATTCAGCCACCATGTCTGACTCGGCTGTGACGGCCTGAGCGGCTGCACCATCGGGTTCAAGGCGTCCTTGCTTCAGATCCACGAAGAGCTCGGCTGTGGCGTGTGGGGAGGGGCACCAGAGTATACGGAGGCGGGGGAAGTGCAAAGTGAGTAAAGTGAGTTTTGAAGAAACGTCAGTAGACGATATCTCGTGACGGAAATCCGATCGGGCCATTAAGGAAAAGGGTTTTGCCGGGTCAAACTCAATGAGGAGCACTGGTTTTTTGTAGTAGCGGGTCATGGAGAGACACTGGGTGTAGAGGCGGCCGCTCTGCAACGAGCCAATCAGATCACTGACGCTCTTGCGCTCGACGCACGTGTCTGGGGTCAGGATGTAGTCGCCTACTTCGAGGGTGACGGGCTCGATGTCCAGCCCCCGGCGGTGCAGCAAGGAGGGTAGTTCACTGCGAAACTCCCGCATGTCCACAATGACTCGTGAGGGCTCTGTGGGCTGCTCCTGGCCTCCTGGGGATTGGACAGGAAATGGAAATACAAAACAATGAGACGCCACAACTTGAACGACGCTGGCGAACAACATCATTGGAATCAATCCAGCCGATCAAAATCCATCTGAATGTACAACGCAGCGCGTCTTTCTTCAAGAGAACTTGAGATGTGTTTAAGGGAAAACAAAGGAAACTGCTGGAAAATCAAAAAGAGAACAAATGTAGAAGTAGACGTGCCTGCTCTGCGGGTGTTGGTGGTGGCGTTGGCCGGCTCCAAATTTCTAGCAAGGTCCAGGTTGGTGTCTCCTCGCCCCTCCCTCTCCTCTGGGATGACCATAATCGCCTTTTCCCTGCAGAGAAACACACACACACACACACACACACACACACACACACACACACACACACACACACACACACACACACACACACACACACACACACACACACACACACACACACACACACACACACACACACACACACACACACACACACAGTCACTAATGGATACAGACACAACAAAACACACGGCAACAGATTCTCCCAACGTTACTTGAGGAGGAAGAAATAGTTCCGACCTGATCAGGTGTTCGAATGCTTTCTTTTCCCTGGACAGCGCCGTCAGGTACTTCTGTTCTTCTGTCGAGCCTCCGTAGATGAGAAAATACACCCTCAGTGTCTTTCCGGGCCGACTGGCTTTGTAGATCTCCAGCTGGCGGACGAAACTGATTTCAGCGTCGTACAGCACCACGAAACTGGGCTCCACCTCGTGCAGCACCCGCGTCAAGCTGTGGGGGTCAGTGAGGCCTTTCAGTGGGTGAATGACAGTCAGCGGCTCCTTTAGGACGCCATAGTACGCATCCGACGACAGATCCAGCTTCAGCGGTTCTTCCTCCTCCATCAGTTCCTCCTCATCTCCACTGCTGCCCATCTCCGCTGCTTCATCCGTCTCCTCCTTCCCCACCATCTGGGTCAGCGTCAGTGATGGCCTTTTTTTACTCTTCGTGGACTTTTTCTCTTTTCCTTTATCTCCTTTTTTAGGCCAGCCGCTGCCCTTTTTGCACGACTCAAGTTCAAGTGAAGCGGCTGCAGCAGAGTCCAGTTTGCCGATCGTGCGGACATATAGTCGGTTGAGCATCCAGTCGGAGCCGTGGCGGATGTACTGCTGCAGCTGGGCACACGTCCGGTCATCACTGGCACAGATCAGCACAGGACCTGGGGGGGGGGGGGGGGGACATGTTAGACAGACACACACCAGGGATACGCAGGTACATCCTTCTGTTAAGTGTCACGTGATGAATCTACAAAGCTGCTGCTGGTTCTACATTTAAAAGTCTTGTATTTGTAGATTGAGGTCGTTTCATTGGACAACTAAAGTAAAAAAGGTTGGTTTTTATGAAATTCTGTTAATATACATGCACATTATATTTAAATCTATAGAGTACAGAGGACATGCACATGTTGACATGACGGACCCTTGAACAGAACTGAGCTCTGACCTGGTTCTTGTTGAGAGCTCTTGTTCTCCGTCTCGATCTCCTGCAGTACTTCAGTCAGAGCCTCCCACTTCGGGCTCTTCTCCAGCACAAGTTCCCGCTTCACCCCTGAAACACACACACACACACACATACTGAGCCTTACACTTACAAGCAGACCTTGTAGCAGATATTAACGCTGAAGAACAGGTTGTCAGAAGTCTGTTGGTCGGTTACCTGAGGAGGAGGAGGAAGAGGAAGAGGAAGAGGAAGAGGGCTTCTGTTTCTCGGCCTCCGCTCCCACTTTGAGTTTCTTCTTGGTGTCAGGGAAGCGGTACACTCTACCCCGGGCATTCATAAACATGGAGGTACTGGAGTCGAGGAACAACCAGCCTGATGGCGGCGACCAAACATGCATAAAGATGATTGATCACAAAGATTAAGTCGAATTATTTACTTCCAAGTAAGTTCTAGTTTACCGGAGTTGGATCCGAAGAGCTTTTGGCTGGAGCGCAGCGACTCGAGCAGATTGAGGAAGGTGACACAGTCGTACTGGGTGAGGTAGAGCAGGAGGACCCTCAGCACTTTCAGGTCCTGGACCAGGGCTTTGGTCTTTGCCCCCAGCTGGTGCCACAAGGGGTCCAGGTAGTGACGGATGGTCTGGACGGGAGTAAAGCAAAACACAGCCATAAAAACTCATATTCCCGCATGTACAACAGGAGTTAAGACAACAACAGAAGGTGTGTTTTCAAGTCATAGTTTTACTTAACCTGACGTGTTTGAACCCTTCGCTGCTTCACAAGGTTTGTCATATCGTTTTTTCGGCCTATTTTTGTGTCTTCCTCTTGGATGCGCGCTCAGAATCTGGCAGCTGGTCGCTATGTTTTTATAGATTGACGCCAAGAAACGTCCTACAAATACAGACACCGCCACAAAGTTCTCGTGGGTCGTAAGTGATGATTGAGAGGGTTTATTAAGTATGAGAAGAAGTGCAGGGGACGTTATTAAGAACAGCTTTAATAGCATTTCTTGTTCCCATTTCATGAGGCTTTCTAAAAGATGTCAATCACCTTTTCGAAGGCGTTGCCGAGCGTGTTCTCCACGGAGAGGTCCTCGGCCTCCAGGCTGGGGTTGTAGCGCTTCAGCTCCTTCAGACAGGCGCTCATGATGTCCAGGATGGAGCTCTGGATGGCCCTCATAGCCGGCGTCAACGACACATGGAGCTCCACCACCTCCGGCTTGTGCCTGTCCAGCGCTGTGTTTACTGACGCTTGAAACCTGTTGGAAGATCCGAGTGCAACGATAAAGAAGGAGGATGGAAGAACGCAGTCTTCATGAAAGTACACATGTCTATTCTGTTCGATCGTACCTGGGCCACAGGTAGAGCTTCTTGACGAAGAGGTTCCTCATCACACGCTCCACCTGGCAGAAGCCCGAGGAGAAGGACGTGGCCTTGTCAGTGAAGGCTTTGATGAAGCCGGTCTTGTTCTTCTGTCTGAACAGACGAAGGATGAAAGCCTCCTGACACGACTCGATGATTTTATGAGCACGATACACCAGGATGCCTGAGGGGGTGGGAGCGAAGATGTGCATGTTAGTCCGGGTGTTTGTTTGCTAATGAGACCAAACTGGATACCAGAGAAATAGAAATGTCATCAATAAACATCAAGAAGTTCTTTGTGCTTTTATTGTTTATTTATTGTACAATTACGTTTAAACTTAACATTAAATGCTTGTTTTAAAGTGTATTTAACCCAAACTGTTAATAACACAAATGTACAAATATAACAAAGTATATAAACGGATGTATTCAAACCATTGGAGTTCAAATTAGAATTAAATTACGGCGCAGGGGAAGGGGGGTAACGTTCCAGAAATATTTTGATTTTACATTTTTTATTTGAAAATATACAAGAAAAAAACTTGAATATTCTCTGAGATAAAAGAAATCGTACATCTTCAAGAAAAAACTCAAATTCTATGAGATTAAAGTCACTATAATTAAGATATCGGCCGATTCCTTCGGTTTCTCTCAGAAAAACTATTAACTTGGCTTTAGCTGTTGTCTCTCGTCATATTAAAATACTTTCATCAAATTGTGAGTGACAGCAAGCTTGAAATGTTTATAGACTTAAGATTATTATTGTTCCTTTATAATAAAAGGACAGCGCTGGTAGCACTGAAATTAGGTGTTGATAACTAGCACAACATTATACGATGCAAATACAAAGTACACAAGTGTTGTTCCCTGAAGTAAAATGTAACTAATAATCGATCACACTCTGTAACATACAAACAAACAGCCGTCTGACCTGATACGAGATGAGCGGGGATGCGGTCAGTGAGGAAGTCGACCACCAGGATTCTGCTGGTGACGAACAGCACCCCTCCCTCGGTGTAAACATTATAGCGCTCAGCGCTCTGCACGTCGCTGGTCACCGTCCTGGGCAGGTGGGTCACACCCTCCACTCGCAACTGCTCCGTGAAAAACTCCTGAGGAGGGAGGACAAGAAAAGAAAGTATTTAGTTCAACCTGCTCTGAGTACCTTTACACGTTGGATGAGAGTCCTGTAAAACTCTGAATGTTAATAACTAGGATATTACAAGACTAATGTTTTTTCTCTGTAAAGTCATCTTGCATAGTCAGGGTTGCCAGGACAGAAAACATCTGTTAAACAAAAACTGTGCACCAAGTTATTACTTTAGTTTAATAAACATCTTAAAAATATATTTAAAAACGGATGCTTAGGCTTGGCGAGCGTCAACTTAGGTCGTGTAATACCCTGCTGATTTTCTATTTATGCAACATTTAAGTCAAAATAAAATGCCACAATTTGAAAATGAATTTATTATCTGTTGTACAGTAGACAACATAAACAATGTAGCCTAATTATTTAAGTCACAATACAAATTAAAATCAATTTTCCAACAATCTGAAAATGAAAACGGCATTTCACATTTAATTTCTAAAGACATAACCTGCTGTACAGTGGCCACTATTATATTATTATATATTGTGGAATCGCATTACCGTTATAAGAAAGTCCCATATGGGCTTCCATACAACGCCCGAAAATCGTTACTTAGCAACGGGCGCGTTAATGAAGCCTTTATAAGACACATGTAAACTATGCGCGCGCACGCGTGTGTTTGTGTGTGTTTGTGTGTATTTCTCACCTGCTCAGGTGTGGTTGTGTTTAACAGAAGGACCAGGCTGCCCTGCTCCGAGTAAACCCGCATGAACTGCAGCAGGATGCGGTCTATCCCCATGCCCTCCGCCGCCACCAGCAGCCCGTCACAGCCGAACAGACTCAGGAACATCTCAGTCTCAAACTCCAGCAGCGGCTCCGCCATGTTGGCGGCACGAGAACAACAAAACCACCAAGTTTTCTGTCACTTCCGGTGTTAAAAGTTATCTAAAAGCGACAGAAGTCGTTGTGTGAGAGACACTAGTGGGCTGCTCGCGTCTGTTGTTCAATGTTTTGAAATTGCACATCCGGTCACGTGATTCTAAAAACAAACGAGAACGTGAAAATGTCACGTTGAAGAACAAGAGCGCCCTCTAGCGACATGGAGGAGTATAGCAGGTACAACAACACATTAAAACCATGATTGATTCTGTCAAGCTCTTCTGTATGAACTATTTTCTGTTTTTACACGAACTTGGTTTATTCAATATGCAAACTACACAGATTTGCTTTTAGTCTCTTTCTATTTTTATCTCTTTGTAAATATATCCTTTTCACAATGTCATTACAATGTGTGAGATGTGACTGCAGAACAGACCTCAAATCATGTAATCCTTTTTGTTTTTGTCTCTCCAGTTTTGACTCACCCAAACAGACAACTCTTTGATGTCAGATTTTCACACGAGCACATGAATGCACCAGTCATAATAGGAAATAGTCTCTGCTCTCAAATGTCTTCAAACAGAATGATAATGTAATAATGATAACACGGAAATAAACTAAAACCACTTAGCAATAAATCATACATCATTTATCTATAAACACCCTGCATCTAAATTCTGTTTTAGAGGCATTTTCTTCCTTACAAGAAGAAAATCAATAAGACCTTGTAATGTTTTGGCATCAAACAACAGATTTAAAGTTATCTAATATATCAAAATAGCTGGTTTCTGGATGTACCAGTGTAATAATATCAGTATCAAACCAACGAAAGACCTCAAACCGGTCAATCACAAATCCACTTTCAGTTAACTGCCTCAAAAAGAAACACACTAATTCACTATGAAACATTAAAATGAGCCCAGATATTTAGAGTATGGTGCCAATAGCTGTTTTAGTGACAGTATTAGCGTGTTTTCGAGTGGATTATTCCCTCGAAATGCACCGACGGGAACAGTGCTGTAATGTGCTTGCATAACAAAGCCTGCCAGCTGGGCTTTGTAAAACTCATTGTTGTGTCAGCCCACATTTCTCTGCCATGAGAGAGGAGGGGACCAGAATAGGTCTCATGAACGACAGCAAAGGAACAGGCCGATGCTGAGCGCACCATCACACACACACACACACGCACACGCACACACACAGAGGTTTTGTTACACAGATGCACGGACATGACTCATCACAGTTTTGAGACTTCAGGCTTGAATTTAGCCACTTTGATGTTTACATCGTCACTCACACGCTGTGATGTACGGACTCCGTGCGGAGCCAGATTATTTAAAACTACACCCTTGAGTGGGACTCATTATAATGAGTTATCTGGAACACTATGTTCAATCGTTCTCTCCAGTCTGTCCTACTCTGCAAAGTTAGTTAAGGTAGCCTTGAAGTGACACTCTGAGGGTGTGTGTGTGTGTGTGTGTGTGTGTGTGTGTGTGTGTGTGCGTGAACAGCGTCGATTGAATCTGTAAGGGAAACTAATTTATTTTAATATCCTGCTTTTGAATAAATGAGGGGTGAAGGACTGTTGTAGAAATGAAGTCTGTGCATTAATTAAAACTCATATTTCAGTGACTCTTCCATCACTAATGAATTTCATTAATGCCGTCAACAAGTGAAGCAAGGGTAGCCTAATATGGAAAGCCTTATATAGCAGAATATAATGTCCCTCACCTCAACACCTTTGGATGAACTGGAATGCAGACTACGAGCCAGACCTTATCGCTCAACACTTGTGTCTGCAGGGGGGGACGGCAACAGCAAAAGTGCCCTTCAAATTTCACTCCCAGTAGAAAAACCCTGATGAAGTGCACTAATGTGTGCCCTTAAATCAAGAAAACGTGATGCAGGGCCTGCAGAACGTCCTTCCAGTGGAACAAATGTGATCAAGTTCCTGCAGCCATATTCCAAAATGTTACAGAAAGCCTTCACAGATGTCTGGACGCTGCTATAGCAACATATTGATGCCAATGATTTTGGAATTAGACGTTGAACGTGTAATGTTCGGGCGTCCACATACTTATTTACCAAATAAAAATGAGACTCTACCGCGTTATGAGAGGGTTGGATTGCCTTTATGTGTTGTTGCCCATATTCTATTACATTTGAGAACTAAATATTGTGCAAAACATCACATACAGTTAGTATTGAAGGTGAAAACAGTGTTACTTATTATGAATGTGTGACATTTAATGTAATATTGCTAACCTTTTTATCTTATCAGGGAAATTTCAACTTAACTTTGAAGAAGTCTGCCATCAAAATGATTTATTTTTTATATTATTATTATTATTATAATTATAATTTACTTTTATTATTATAATTATTATTATAATTATAATTTACTTTTATTATAATTATTATAATTATTATAATTAATTACTTATTATAATTATTATTATTATAATTATAATTTACTTTTTATTATTATAATTATTATAATTATAATTATTATAATTATAATTTACTTTTTATTATTATTATTATTATTATTTTGTTATTATTATTATCTTCATATATATTTAAAAATGTTCTTATTTAAATTGTATCTTTAATTCTTTTTTTTCTTTCTTTATTTAAATGTTATGTCTGATTTTTTTATACAGTCTTATAAACATTTTTTCATTCAAGGCTAAAATCCCCAAAAGGCAAGAAAAGTGTGAGAAAACAAAACAAAATGTTTCTCCAAAATGTTTGACAATCGTGTTTTTTATTCCATCCAGTTGGTTTTGAAAGTGCTTCATTAGCTAAATACAGACACAGTTTCTCTGACTGCACATTAGATTGATGCAGAGACACAGAAAACACTGGAGGGTTGAAGTGATGCACTGTCGTGAGCCAGCCGACAGAGAGCAGTGGAGCGTTCTGCATCTTACTGTAGACGCGTTTACCTCTGGGGTGATGTGTGCATCCAGCTTCTTCTGCAGCTCAATGACAGGATGGAATCTTTACAGTTTTCTGCTACATGAACTTGAATCAAATGATGCATAGATGTGCTTCGAGGAACTGGGATGTTTCCCACAGAGCGAGCGTCAGGTTGCCACATCATGTGAAGGATTGCTGCGTTAACTGCTCATCCGCTCCTCTTCGCACCACGAGAGATGAGTAAAAGGTTCGGCAGCTGATGTGCATCCTGATATCATGGATGGTGTGGCATTGTAAATGAGAGGAGAACAGCTTGAAAGTGAGGGCAGGCTGGAGGATAAAATAAGACTAGATATTTAACACTGCCTGCCTGACTGCAGTGTAGGAGGTAAAGAGAGAGAGAGGGAGAGAAAACAGCTGAAGGCCGATGCATTCCTCCAGCCCTCATTAGGAGGAAAGTGAAGCAGCAGGGTTTTGTTGTAAATGGAGGGCTAAGCCTGAGAGCCACCTAGGCTCTAAGGGCCAAACTCAACGCCTCCGGAGGTTAACACGCACACACTCTTTAAAGGAAAAGCTCAACAATCTGGGAAAGACGCTTATATGCTTTCTTGCTGAGTGTTAGGTTTGAAGGTGCGTTAAATATGAAGCTAGAGGCAGCAGCCGGTTGGCTAAGCTCGGCACAGATACTGTAAACAAGGAGACACAGCGAGGCTCTGCATAAAGACAGCAGAATATACCTACCAGCACATCTTAAGCTCACTAATTGATGTTGGTAATAAATACCTGTTTTATGAGCTGTTCAGGGCCTGACATCCAAATGTGTGACAAGTTTTAACCGACTTTCGAGAAAATCTGCAATTGAAATTGAAACCTGAGGACTTAATTGAGAAAAGTACAATTCATTTCATGCAGCAGGGATGGTTTCCAGGTGAAAAGAAGTCTATACTGCACTTAATTTATTCAAAACAAAGTTTCAATTCAAAGGAGTTAAAGAAGAAGTCATCACATCACAGTGTTATCGAGCGGGTTTCATCCTTCCTGAAACCAAAGAGCTACAACACAACACAAGGTTGAAAGGTTTGTGTAAGGACGGTGAAACAAATAACCTGCATTAAAACTCTTCGTGCACTATTTCCCCAATAATATCAGACGCACACGTCGCTGTTCTCGTGTGAGATTAAGGTGCAAGGGGCCGACGACTCTTCGACTGCGCCTCAGGTTGAACCAACTCAGGGTCAAACTCTGAAAAGCGTGACTCACTGAAAGCCTTTTAGTGCTAAGAGCAGTCACACATTTAGAAAACTGCGAGTGAAGCTGAGCTTTCAGAGAACATAAATGTACTTCAGCCCGGCACAGAAGATGGCTGCTGCAGGATCTACATGTAAAGCATTTCAGGCTGTCATGAACCTTGTTACTCCAACACCTAAGCAGAATGGGACTAAAGATTACGGTGCTTGGAAAAGGTAGAGTGGTGCCTGCATGTTCACAAATTGGGATTATTACAGAACAGCCTCCGTACACTGAAATATAGATGAGAGAGGAGCATTTTGGCACTCAGAGCTGGGTCAAGAAGCGCCAGTCAAGCAGGCCCTGTAACGCTCATCCATAATGACACACACACAAGTCATTTCTTTGTTTACGTAATGTCGGGAGCTGATTACCAAAAGCAAAGAGACCTACGTTCTTCCAGGGCTGCAATTTGCATATGTTATCAGAGACAAAACAAGGGAATAAACATTACAGCCGAGAAGAAAAAGCACTCTCTTGTGGTCAAACGCGGCGTGCAAAAAGAAGCAGGAGAGAACGAGATGGAGAAAACTTCCATTGAAGCAAATGTATGGCTTTTATAAGAGGCATGAACAAGGCTCGCGGCCTGCCACATCCACTTTAGCAAATCACTGTGACAGCGGATGCCAATAAACGGGAGGAAATGTGGCATTTGTGAGAAAAGATGAGAACAAGGAGCAGAGGGGGGGGGGGGGGGGGAGGAAAAGACAATAAGAAAAAGTGAAGGAATGAGACACAGAGAGACAGATAAACAAATTTATCATGCCTGTAATGTTTGGCGAACCAGCACAATGGCTGGCTTTGTCAAATGGGCATATTAGATGAATAATTCAAGGCGGCTGGCAGGCTGGAGGTTCAGAGGATGGTGTCAGGAGGTGACAGGGGAGACATGTTACAGGCTGGAGTGGATGTCAGTGACGCATTAGAGGGAATGGCTGCTACGTGTTTGTGACAATGTTTGGTGAGAATATGAGAAACAGATACAGAGCGAAGACGGGATAGTGTGTTTGTGAACGCAGGCACTGACAGAGAAATACCCACACTGCAGAGGGACTCGCACGCAGAGTTTTCAGGAGACATTAGCATATCTCACTCAGCCTCTCTCGTGAGCGATCAACTCTTTTCATAGTCATTTTTTCCAAGGCTCTCTGTTTGATGTTGCGGACACACATTCCCTTCGTCTATAACCAATAAACCCTAAATCCCGACAGGATCCGAGGCCCGTTATTGACCGGCAGGGCTCAAATTCACTACGCTGCACTTCCTGGACCAGAGATGGAGAGGCGAGGCAGAACAAGAGAGAACCAAAGGAGAGAGGCAGAGATCAAGGCAGCTCAAAGGCAGATTTGATCCTGGAGAGGCGATCCTCTCGTCTCTCCGTGGTGGGGAGGAGAGGCGTGTGAGTTTCGGAGGGTTGCTCGTCTTGAATTTAAAACCTTTGGTATATAGACGTTTATGTTTTCACAGGAACAGGATCTTGACATTGAGGGAATTGAAGGCTACAATATTGAACTTCTTGCCTTGGAGCAGGAAACCCTAAGCTGAAAACTCCTATAGTGCTGCTTTGAGAGGATTGAGAACGATTAAAGTAATCGCTTCTGGATGTGGTTAGTTTAGCACAAACACTGAGAAAAGAAGAAGGAACCAACATGTTTTAATCGTATACAGGTTCCAGCGTTATGGGATTCCTTCAATTAGATTTATAGTTTAAAGAATTGTGACTGAGCTATATAGGCTACAGAGCGTTAGCCTACATTTTAAAGTTTAAAGTTTACTAAATGTTCTTATTGTTCAGCATAAAATAAGCTAATTACTATTGATTTTTTGACTCCCTACTGTCCAGGTGACAAGAGTTGCAAACTTTCCCCTTTGCTACAAGTTTCTTACATTTTGAAATGACTGCATTTCTTTATGTCTAAACATAAACGGGGCCCAAGCTAGTTCTTGTTAGCATGAAATGCTAACGCTGAGTTGGTCTAAGTAGGCTAAGCCCATATCTCAGATTTAATAGCCACTCCTAATCGGGTAATGTCCACGTCAGTAGCCTAAGTGTCTGATAAGATATGTTATTGTCGCTCACGGTCGTTGTAACATCTGGTAACATTTTAAAGTTGAAGTCCAACATTTCTTTGCGGCTTCAGCCGTTAGCCTACCGTTAGCTAGCTACCTCACTGGCTAGCTAAACTAAAACTAAAGCACATTTAACAATAATACAGTTACACCATATGCTAACCATCCCACATGGTGTTGTATTTTTTATGAAACAGAATACGCTAAAGGTTTTCAGAGGTCAACACTGTCACTGACACTGTTTGTAGTAACAAAGTCCCAAAACCATTTCTTCTTCTTCTTCCTGAGATAAGCTTTAAAGTCTTGCTTTATATTTATTGAAATTAAGTACACGCATACTTTAAATTACTATTTAGTCTCAGTCGTCTTTAACTGTAGACAAATGTTACAACAGATACTATTAAATTATGAGCGATGGGCACAGACATTCACACACTTTAGGGTTGTTTAGCCTCTTTTTGTTGTTGTTTTGTGTCTCTTTGTAGTTATTTTTGGTCTTTTTCAAATCAAATCAAATTTATTTGTATAGCCCAATATTACAAATTATACATTTGTCTCAGTGTGCTTTACAGACTGTACAGGATACGACACCCTCTGTCCTTAGACCCTCGCATCGCACAAGGAGAAACTTCCTAAAAGAAACCCCATAATTAAAGGGAAACATGGAAGAAACCTCAGGGAGAGCAACTGAGGAGGGATCCCTCTCCCAGGACGGACAGACGTGCAATAGATGTCGTGTGTACAGGATAAACAACATAGTACAAATACAACATTTGACAGAAATGATGTTGTGTTGAAAAAGAGAAAGTTTGGATGAATCCAGGAAAATGTCAAAAAGGCTTCCCGGTGTCCAGCAGGACCAGGTCAGCAGGCGCAGCCACGATTCCTGATCCTGACGTAAACTTTATCAGTGGCAACCTGCCACATGAGAGACAGACACTCCGGGGATGATACCCCGGATGGTGAGTTAGTAACATACATTTACATAAATGCATACAGATAGAGAGGGAGAAGAAGAGAGGGAGGGGAGGAGAGAGGAAGAGAAGGAAGAGAGCAGGGAGGTGTCCCCCGGCAGTCTAAGCCTATAGCAGCATAACTAGGGGCTGATCCAGGGCAAACCTGAGCCAGCCCTAACTATAAGCTTTATCAAAAAGGAAAGTCTTTAGCCTGCTCTTAAATGTGGAGTGTGTCTGCCTCCCGAACACAAACTGGAAGCTGGTTCCACTGGAGAGGAGCTTGATAGCTGAAGGCTCTGGCTCCCATTGTACTCTTAGAGACTCTAGGAACCACAAGTAACCCTGCAGTCTGGGAGCGCAATGCTCTAGTTGGTTTATAAGGTACTATGAGATCTTTAAGATATGCTGGAGCCTGACCATTAATTGCTTTGTAAGTCAGGAGAAGGATTTTGAATTCTATTCTGTATTTTTATGGTTATGTCTGTTGTGGTTTTTTGCCCCTTTTTGTAGTCAATGTGTGTCTCTTTGTAGTCATTTTAAGTCATGTTGTGTCTCTTCCTGGTTGGTGTCTCCTACGCTAAGTAATTCATCCATGCATGGTACACAGACAGGTGTTTTCACTTTACCTAATAAGACCTCTAATGTGTTGACACATACAGATTGTACTCTACTTTTAGTCAATTCAGAGCAGACATCTTGACAATAGCTTGAAAAGCACAGATGACAAACACACACACACACACCCGCTTCATAGTGCTTCATTTGCTCTACTGCGCCATCAAGTGGACAATAAATGTAAAACCGGCGACGTGCAAGGCTGCAGTGGATTTAAAGTATCTTTGCCCTGAAAATTCTTTGATGCACACATCTAAAACTGAATATAATGTTCTATTTAGAAATAAAGATTGATGTTATTACGTGTTATTGAGAAGAGAGTGCCTGGAAAAAAATGTGAGCTTTTTACGCCTTAAATGAGTTTAAGATTGGACAGAGAGAAGGGGAATGACATGCAGCAAATAGCAGCAGGTCTTTTTCGAACCCCGGGCCGCTGCGGGAAGCATTTGAATGTGGGTCGCCTGCATGTGTAATGTACACGTTGGATGTACATTATCTTTTCAACAGATTTAAATTTGGTATCTTTACTTGCTCACAAGGAAGATGATGCTGGCGTGCATAAGAATTGTTTGGCTAGTTGGCTGGCTCCATAATGATCCAATACAAACGCAATACCAACAACTCAACAGCAACGATGCATACTACGACAACAACGACGCACACATTCGCGGTTATATAAAGTGTTGATTATGAGGGGGCTCAATTGCGGTTCGAATCGCACGTCAAACCCACAAACGTCATCACATACGCCATCAACACAAGCCTCGATTGCTTCTCAAAAATCTTCCGCGATTACTCGACACACGCTTCGAAAGACTCGACACGAAAGGACACATCACTACTTGTTAGCACATGAAGTCTGGTAGTTTCACACAATTCCCTGAATAGCTGAACCTAATCAGCGAGAACAACGAAAAAGACGTGTGTGGGCGTATCGTTCCTAGTTTTTATTTTTTTATATCTATATTTATATACAAGGCAATCTCCTGAGGAGACGAGAGGTTGTGGCAAAGTTCAAATAGAAAACATCTTAAGAATAGTTTGCTCTCATTATGACCTATCTCAGAGGAGGGCAGCTGGGAGAGTGATGCAAGGTCTGCATGAAACCGAGAGTCAGCTAGCACGTAGTGAAGGTTTAGCTAACGCGTTTGTGAAGCATTAACACTAATTCAGATCCACACACACAAAGAAGTGCTCACCTCTTCTTATAAAAGCTGTCAAGCGTCTGATGCAGTAAGTCAAAGGCAAAGGAGGATTTCCAACATTAGCATTCCTCCATAATTCCTCTTAATCCAAACACTAACATAACAGTAGGAAGTTCAATCTAATCGAGGAGGGGATGAAAGCCAAGGATATCCTGTGTGGGAAAATACATCTGGATTAATTAGTATTGTTGTGGTAGAGTGTGTGTTTGTACAGCTACAGTGTGTGCCAAAATGTGCCTGCGTGGCGGTGTCTGTGCGTTTGACAGTACGTGAGAGGGTAATTGTTACTGTATTATATCCTATATGTGGAGCCGCCACCTCATCAGTGACATAAGAAGCGTGCCTGATTGGATTTTCCTGTTTTAATCACTCCGCCTCTATTTTTGCTTATGTTGTTGAAGCCTGTCTAATTACAAGGACGGATTAAATGTGTATGTCAACATGTTGAAGGCATGCAATCACGGCCATGAACACGCACAAGGGAATCTGGAGGCATCATGTTAAATGCATCCACCACATGTGAGTGTTTGTGTATGCACTTGCATCCTGTGAGTGCATATCAACACGTGCCTCCGACATAAGAAACCAAACGTGCAAAATGTTATTGAATTATTGTACAAAAATAAAAGCCCTAAATGTTAGCTAAACCCTTGAACACTAATATGAGTAATGTTCTATAAGAGGTCAAGTTGGAGTGAATTAGAAATAAATATGTTGTGGTTACCTTGCGTTGAAAGGAGCCAGTTGAGGTGGTTCATCTAGTAAGGAGCCACCTGGGCGCCTCCCTAGGGAGGTGTTCCAGGCACGTCCAGCTGGGAGGAGACCCCGGGGAAGACCCAGGACTCGGTGGAGAGATTATATCTCCTCACTGGGAACGCCTCGGGATCCCCCAGTCGGAGCTGGAGGATGTGGCCCCAAGAAGGGAAGTTTGGGGTTCCTTACTGGAGCTGCTGCCCCCGTGACCCGACCCCGGATAAGCGGTAGACGATGGATGGATGGATGGATGGATGGATGATTACCTTGATTAACGGACCAGTTAATGTGAGACACACTGTGCTATTTAAAGCTAGGTTTAGAATATAGTAAATAAAACATCTTGATTGTGGAGCACACATTCTGTATTATCATCTCAATATGTGTGAGTTTATCGCTACGCTCAGTTTGTCCAAGTTCCCGCTGAGTGATGTTCCACCCCACTGTCGGGGATGAGTATGATAGGTTCATATGTACATTAAGCCGGGGCGCTTCATCTTTTCATCCTTTTTTCCGAGAAACTAAAGAA
Organism: Cottoperca gobio; assembly: GCF_900634415.1. Classification (NCBI taxonomy): domain Eukaryota; kingdom Metazoa; phylum Chordata; class Actinopteri; order Perciformes; family Bovichtidae; genus Cottoperca; species Cottoperca gobio. Next base: position 17,314,144 of record NC_041373.1, on the reverse strand, counting down.
TGTTAATGTTTAGATTGATTGCTGCATTGCCTCGTCCCCGGAGGTGCTTTCAGCGATGCGTGGCACGTCGACACCCGTCACTTTAGTGCGCTGTTAGGCTGCATCTTGGGTGCTAATGTTCCCGTTGGAATGGCTCCATTAGTGTGGAACCTCACAGTAATGACATGCAGATGGGTTGTCATGCGCTAAAACGAGCTAACAGTTGTGACGGGGGAACAGTTGACTGACAGGGAAGGCAAAATGTATGTATGTATGTACGTGTGAAGAAAATGTAGCATATTTACTGGCATCTCTATGTACAGGTGTGTATGTGCAGCCTTCACACATGAGAGTCTCAAAGTGTGTGTGTGTTCATATGTGAGTGTGTACATGCATTAGAGAGAGAGAGAAAGTGTGTGTTTGTGTGTGTCCTCTCAGGGGATAGCAGGCGGCTTAGAGACGTGTTCACTTCTATTCAGCTGTTACACTCGGCTGCTCCTTGGGGGTCTTATAGAAGCTGCAGCGCTGAGCAGGGACTGTTGTGATGACATTGGGAAATGGCCGCTATGCAACAACTACAAATTGCTCTGCGGGCTAAAAGAAACTTTAAGTTGGTTTGTATCGGCCCGCAGGAACTGTGAACTTTCAAACTCAGTGGGGATATTCCACTATGTGGCAGAAATAAAGCACAACATGTTTCTGAATAATGATGCAACCCTTCCCCTGGGACTGAGGGAATATGTATGTATATAAATATATATAAAATAAATATAAAATAAATATAAAATAAATATAAAATAAATATAAATAATATATATATATATATATAAAATAAATATATAAATAAACATAAATATATATAAAGAAATATATATATAAATATATATATATATATATATATATAAAGAAACATATATATATAAATATATATATATAAAGAAATATATATATAAATATATATATAAAGAAATATATAAATATATATATAAAGAAATATATATATATGGCTTTCTAAGAGAGGATAACAAACACTGACATGAGAATATTGAAATATGTTCCATGGAAGTGTTGTGACAAATTGACACATTAAAACATGAACTATATCAATTATCTTTTATACCCTCTCCCTTTCACAACTTCTTTTCTCTTTTGCACTTTGTGTGTTCACCTTGTATTGTTGTATTTATATGTGTTTTTATGATGTGTGGTTATTAATGTCTGGCTTTGTATGTCTTGTCCTGTATTGCTGTTTTTTTATTGCTACTGCTGCAGAACCAGTCGCTCCTCTGGAACAAATAAAGGTCTTGAACTTGGAGAAAAAAGAAGAATAAATAATTTTATAATGCATATTGGTTCACACTGGGGCTGCAACCTTCCAAGAATATTCAAGGTGGAAACTTTTTATGAGAAATAACAGGGTTAGAATAAGAATAAAGAGGTTAGCTGCTCAGGCTGTATTTAGCATGTCGTATGCAGACTCATTTACATCGTTTCATTAAACTAAAAAACATTCCTTACTGGAGCTGCTGCCCCCGCGACCCGATCCCGGATAAGCGGTAGACGATGGATGGAAAAAACATTCCTTATCCAAAAAAGACAAATGTATTTCCTCAGGCCTCCATATTCTCTCCATGGACTTGCTCGACCTTTTGCAATCTGAGTTCAAACTGTAGTAAACATGAGCTACAGAACGAGCTACAGAACGAGCTCTGGGACGAACGGCAAGAAGAGAATGATCGGAAAACTAAATGTAAAAATCTTTATATCCACATATCATACTTTGAAGCAGGTGGACAGGCCACACTTTTCACTTTTCTCTGTAAATTAAACAGGATATTTATTAACTTTGGTTATAATATTATGCAACTAACTTTGAAACTTCGACAAATACTTCAATACATCTAAAAATGAGATTATTCTTTCATCATTTAAAGTGGCAATAGACGTCTTTAACTAAGCAGTGGCTGTAGAATAACGACACCATCGGCATTAAGATTGGTTTCCTCAAAGCTTCACTTTCACTGTGCAATTCTGTCTGAAAACGAAAAGTGAAAAGTCTGTTTCAACTTTAAATGAAGATTTGGGACAGAATCCAAAACTGGCTTTAAAATGTTAGCAAACAACTTGCAAATCAAATGTATTTTGAGCCATTAGATAGCCTTATTGTCCTTTTTGTATAATTAATTAGTGCTTCAATCAGAATTTCCTAATGTAAACCAGCTTCTAGCCAATAGTTTCCGTCTTCAGGCTTATAACAATGGAACATTAGCACTAGAGCTAACTATACGTTAGCAAATATCCCCTTCTGAAAGCTTCCTTTGTTCATGTTAATGTAAACACTTTCTGTGTGAAAACACTGACATCTTTAACATGGCTCTAGCAGCTCCTCAGCAGGTGGCCTTCCTGGCAACTGAGCTCACAGGATTCGCAGGAGACGCACATCAGAGGGAACTGTTGTGCACCGCCGCAACATTAGATTTACGGAGCCAAAAGTATTTCAGGTGTTGATTTCTGGGATTCGGTTCAGACGTCGATGTGCAGAAATGATAATGTTTCTCGGTTTAGTCGAGTCAACCTGCAGTTTATACTCATGCAATGTAGGCTCACTGTTGTCCTCGCAGCTTCCTCACAAACACAGCTTTCATGTTCACACACACATGTAGTGAAACACACACACACACACACACACACACACAGTTGGTGGGTGGCAGTAGCTCCATAGGGACTTGGCTTGGGAACCAGAGGGTTGCCGGTGTCCTTGAGCAAGGCACTGCCCTCCCACACCGCTTCCCACGGCTCCGAATACTACGACGGGTTAAATGCAGAGTGTAGATTTCACTGTGTGCTGTGTACATGTGTGTGTGACCATTAAAAGACTCCATTGAGGCGCAGGTGCTCCTCGTTGTCCTGATGAAGCGCTCCTGTCTCTCTCCGCCTCTCAGCCACTACACTCACTTCCTGTGTGGAGGTAAATAACAGCATTCGGCCATTTTTAGTCGGCAGGTGGCTTGTTGTTGGGGAGGTTGTGTTCTACGTACAAACAAACTGTTGAAACAATCTTCCATCTTCACTTTGAGAGAGTGGGAGTCCAGTTGGTGGTGGTGTGAAGAACAGTATTGTGGGTAAATGTCACAGAGAGCCTTCTGTTCCATATCTGACTAAGTGAACAAAAAGATCCATCCAGCACTTTGTCTGCTCCAACAACATGCAGAGAGAACGAGTCTCAAGAATCGTCAGATTTCTGCAGAGTAATGACTGTCAATGTCATCTTTCAGTGCAAACACACATACACATGATGCAACTGCGATGCAACTATTAAAAGCTTTTTCTAAATGTTTCATGGACAAACTTTGACACACATTTTTTAAGCAGACAAATTACTTTTGCTTCTTGCCCAAAGTTCAGGTACAGCACAGCGCCGTATATCTCTCTATTTGTTGGCACCACGGGTTGATTAATGTGCACAGGCCCGGGGCCTGAAGTGTCAGAGAGCTTCACGTACAAAATGTTGATCAAAGAGACACGTAGCAACCAGGAAGAGACTCAAAATGACTACAAAGAGACACAAAATGACCACAAAGAGATACAAAAGGACTACAAAGAGACACAAAATGACTACAAAGAGACACAAAATGACTACAAAGAGACAAAAAAGAACCACAAAGAGACACAAAATGACCACAAAGAGACACAAAATGACTACAAAGAGACACAAAATGACTACAAAGAGACAAAAAAGAACCACAAAGAGACACAAAATGACCACAAAGAGATACAAAAGGACTACAAAGAGACACAAAAGACTACAAAGAGACACAAAAGGACTACAAAGAGACACAAAAGGACCTACAAAGAGACACAAAAGGACTACAAGAGACACAAAGGACTACAAAGAGACACAAAAGGACTACAAAGAGACACAAAAGGACTAAAAAGAGACACAAAATGACCACAAAGAGACACAAAAAGACCACAAAGAGACACAAAATGACTACAAAGACACACAAAATGACTACAAAGACACACAAAAGGACCACAAAGAGACACAACAGGATTAAAAAGAGACACAAAATGACCACAAAGAGACACAAAAGGACTACAAAGAGACACAAAAGGACTACAAAGACACACAAAATGACCACAAAGAGACACAAAAGGACCACAAAGAGACACAAAAGGATTAAAAGAGACACAAAATGACCACAAAGAGACACAAAAGGACTACAAAGACACACAAAATGACCACAAAGAGACACAAAAGGACCACAAAGAGACACAAAAGGACCACAAAGAGACACAAAAGGATTAAAAAGAGACACAAAATGACCACAAAGAGACACAAAAGGACTACAAAGACACACAAAATGACCACAAAGAGACACAAAATGACCACAAAGAGACACAAAAGGACCACAAAGAGACACAAAAGCACCACAAAGGGATGCAAAACAGCTGCAAAGACACAAATAGTCTAACAATGACTATGAGAAGGGACAAAAACATCAACAAAGAGACACAAAAGGACCACAAAGACACACAAAGCAACTACAAACCTATTTTGTTTCATCCCACCATTGACGACTTCTCGCTCCTCTTGTCGGGCGGCAGGTGATCCACAACTGCTTCAATCTTGTTTCCGCTCAGGATTAGGAAATGTTCCTCTCCAGAGTTGCACGCCGAGGCAAGACAAAGGTTTGTATTCCGATGTGTGCACTTCTCTAGTTAAGATAGTTCAGTCATCTACACCTACAGAGCCACTAGCAGGGCAAACATGGGGAAATAGGTTGAAGGTCATAAAATAGATTTCAGATTTAGGATCAGGATGGAGTGTGATAGCTGGTGTGTCAGCAGGCTGTTCTCCTAAAGGTCAGTGGTTGTCCACAGAACAACACCTTCAGATGTCTCCAGCAGGGTGGAGTTCCTCTTCGGGACGCTCTCCGCTTTAATTCTGACATTTTAGTTAAAAACTTTCCCCCTGGAATTCAAATGAGAGAAAGAAAAGAAGCATTTAGTTCGAGCAGGAAGACAATTATCACTTGAATGTTCTCATCACAGCCGGTCTCCACCTCTCAATTATTATCCAGTGAAGTCACTTAGCTATGTTCACGCACCTTTCTGTCTCACATGTTGTGTCTTCCCCCGCCACTGAGTGTTGGGTTTGATGGAGAAGTAAGAAAATGTCTCAAAAAACAGGACAATGTGACTCACTGGTCTGTCATATTTATGCATAAATATGAGATTTATTTACTGGCATAATGCAACAGTTGGGATACAGCTACGACCAGTCAGACTACGTGTGACTTGTGCTTATTTTTGACCCCTCTGAATGCTAGAATCATCAAAACATGCTCCATCTTGGCAAGCGAGCGAGGAGCGCTGAACCCCGCCAGCTCTCCCAGTCTGTCTCGCTGGCTGCAGGCCCAGAGGGCAGGGCACAGGGATGGATGGGCCTGTCGCCGGCTCTCTGCTGCCCAGATGGCTCGCTCTGTCAGTGGGCTCACTACCAGGAGGGGTGGCGCCCTGACGTCAGGCCACGATTGGATACGCCAACTTTCATTTGCTTCCCCCCAACACCTGTGGACTGCGTGGAGAAATGAAGAGGTGGTGGTACCAGAGCCTGGCTGAGTGTGTTTGTGCATGTTCTTGCACTTCAGAGCCAATTTAAGTTTAATACTTGCGTAGAGAAAATTAATTGGATATTAATGGTCATTTTGGCTGAGATTTATCACTTGGATTTGACAAGACAATCTCACCACAAGGTCAATTTAGTAGCTAATCTGGATCTTTTTATCATATCGCACCATCTTCCTCGGCAGATGGAGTTTGCTCAGTTGTGAGGAAATCATAAATGTTGAAATCTCCATTTCTGTGAGAACTTTAAAGCTCCTGTACTCGTCAGTTTTATATCAACAATGGATGAGAATCAAAGATGTGTAACGTGAAAGCTTGTTGTTTCAGACATACGAGAACTAGAAGGACTCATTATGTTGTAGTTTGACAGTTGCAACTTTACTGTTTTGGCGAGTGAGAGAGTGAAGCAGTCGCATCAGGCAGCAGTTTAAATTAAAAAGCTATAAAAACGTACTCATCTGCTCAGCACCAAAATGGCAAACAGAGAAAGTTAGCGACTAGCTGGGGGGCAAAGATGCCTTTCGCACCTACCTTGCTTGGTAAATTCTGACTTTTTAGGTTGATTCTTCCCAAGATTACAGGTGTACCACTACCTTAGTCCGGCAAAATAAGTGTTGTCTCGGTCCGGATCAAATTTCTTTGGATGGTTCTGACTTTCGGACCAATTACAGGAAGCGCTGGCCGGCCGGAAGTAGCTACAAATCTGTGTCCTTAAAACCAATTCAATTGGCGCAACACAATATGATACTGTCAACTATAAAACTTCCACATTTCTCCTCCTGCTGCCTTGATATTCTCCCTTCAGGCAACACCTTTCTTCCCAAGTAGTTTCCCACGGGCCCTGAAATCTGCAGTTATTAAGCCGCTCTTTAAAAAGAACAATGTTGACAATTCACTAGTGAACAATAAAGTCTGGGTTTTAACAGATTTGCCTCTTGGCCCGAAACAATTACCAGACAGACTCAGGGAAACTGAGAGGGAAACTGAGAGGGACGTTGACACGTAATTACACATCTGAGCGTTCAAAAGTGACGTGGCGTTCCCCAGGGCTCCATTCTTGGACATCTTCTCTTTAACATCGACATGCTTCCACTAGCTCAGATTATAGAAAACAACAAGATATCGTAACATAATTATACAGACGATACCACCAGGTGACCACACAAGCACTGAGTAATGGCATTGAACAAATCAGTGATTGGATTTAGAAGAAGAACGATTAAAAAGTCAGCGTTCAGCTTCAGTCGCAAACGTTAAAAATCTTCAATTCCTACATTAAAGCAGTTACAAATATCACCTTAAGAATATATCAGGAATTATAGGACTCACGTCTCAGCAGGATTTATAAAACGTGTGTTTATATTCAGTAGGTTTAAGATAATACAGTCTGATATGCTGCGGTACAAACGCACAGATCTCTCAGAGTCTGGTTCAGGTTCTGCTCACGATCCACAAAGTCGAAACCAAACAGAGAATCAACTTTCAGTTTTTACGCAGCTCTGGCCTTTACTAAATTAACTTATCATGAACTGTAACTGTCATTTTTATTCTCTGGTCTTACTCTACTTTTCATTTCTCATCTCGATCTAGTTAATTTGACTCTTTCAAAGGTTTTCCATATCTTTTTATATCGTGTTTCTTTTCTTCTTAGGTCCTTTATGTTTTGTGTAAAGCACTTCGAATGACCTTGTTGTTGAAAGGTGCGATACAAATACACTTGCCTTGCCTCGACTCCTCCGTGATGACATTTGAGTGAATCAAACAAAAGTGGATTCAAGTCCTCGGGCATTATACTGCAGAAGAGTTATGTTTTTGTGAAATGACTTTCTATATTCCAACAATAGGAACGGGAGTCCTAACTCATGAAGCATGTAATTTAACTGCCTCAGCTGTCATTACTTTGAGTTTGAACACTTTGATGAACCGTGGATGAACTGGCTGCTTCACCTACATGGACTGTTGCTCCTCAGATACTCATGTAGCCAAAAATATCCGACGGACAAATCGATCTTTTCACCATCTGATGATAACTTCTTGGATTCCATTAGGAGCCAAAACACTCAGGCGAACATGAAACAAGCTCCTCTTGTGGAAATACTCCCTCACTATCATTTTGTACACAAGCCTCTGTATGTTCAAAAGCAGGTGACCTAACACCCGAGTCCCCTACATGTACTTGAAGAGCACACTCGTATGAGGAAAAACATCACTTTTGTGGACTCTCCACCCTGGCAGCTGATGAAAGTGTTGCTGAGAGACGCATGCATCTTTTATGTGTGTGTGTGTGAAGTTGTGTGTTTATGTAACACGTGTATGTCTTCATTTGTACGCGTGTAAGCACTGGGGGACACTACAACAGCGCTTTGGATCAATAAACATGAACTAGCTTTCATCTGCCACAGTAGAATGAATCTCCTGAGGAACTGAGGTGAGAGTGAAGGCCACGAAGCTGACCTCACGTCCGTCCACAAAGCTGCCACCGTGTGAGGACATTTTTTATTTTATGTGCAGTATCAACCATTCGTACCGAGGCCCTGAGAGGCAGGAGGGGAAACAATTCTGGGGAGGTGTGATCTAAAGGGTTTTCTCTCCTGTGTTTACGAGCAGGCGAAAAATGTAATCTGTGAAACAGTCGGGGGAAAGAAAGTGATGCCAGGTGAAAAAATAAAGTGTGGACGTGTTTATCCTGTACACACGACATCTATTGCACGTCTGTCCGTCCTGGGAGAGGGATTCCCTCCTCAGTTGCTCTCCCTGAGGTTTCTTCCATTTTTTCCCCTTTAATTTTGGGGTTTCTTTTAGGAAGTTTTTCCTTGTGCGATGTGAGGGTCTAAGGACAGAGGGTCTAAGGACAGAGGGTCTGAGGACAGAGGGTCTAAGGACAGAGGGTGTCGTAACCTGTACAGTCTGTAAAGCACACTGAGACAAATGTAGAATTTGTGATATTGGGCTATACAAATAAATTTGATTTGATTTGATTTTGTTTTTTTACATGAGGAAGTGCACTTCAGCCTCTTGTGGCCGGATTGAGTATTACAACAACAAACACAGAAATTATTCTGACAAAGAAAATAAAAGATTTGACCAACCAAAACTGGTTTTTCCCACCTGTTCCACAGATTGAAAATATTAATTTTATTTAAACTAAAAGATTATCCTGGCATATCCTTTTCTTCCACCTGTTCTTAAATCATAAGCACAGGACAGAAAACTATTTAGATCAAACGTAACAAAATAAATAATCAGGATGTTTTTCTCACTTGCCTCTCAGGGCGTCCGTACGTTTACCAGCAATCAGCCAAATGTTCTTTTACAAATCATTTGCAGCAGAAAGACACTAAAACTCAATTTCGGAGCCGAATATGTTGAAATGTGAATGCGCCCTGGTGTGTTTGGTTCTATGAATGAATTACCGTCCTGTAAGCCGCACACTCAATCTCTGCCGTTGTGTCCAATAACAGTCATTTGATTGACTGTAGAGTCCTCGAGCAAACAATCCCCTCCTGCTCACTCCCCTCTGGCTGCGCTGGAGTCAGCTAATTTCTGATTCAACACAGAGAGAGAGAGAGAGTGGAAAGATATATGAACATTGTGCATCGTGCGAGTTGGATTTAGCTGAAGATGAACGTGTTGATATTCTCATTTTAAAATTTCTGTGAGTAATTAATCGAAATTAACGCACTAATCTGACAGCGCTAGTTATTTTATATGAAGGGTTTTCATGTACGCGGTAAACTGGTTCAACCAGACGGCCAATGCAAAGTGCAGAAAGAGACAAAGACCCCATGTGAGCAACACTTCGGTAAGAACAGAAGAAATCAGCAGTTATTAGTAAAAGAAACTGGAAGTTTGAATGTGTGCAGATTTAAATATTATTATTAAAATCTGCTTTTCACCTGTGATCTCTTAGCCCCGCCCCCCTCTTTCCCATTGTCGTAGCTTGTTCTGTTAATCTCTTTATTACCATATTATTATTGTATTATTAGTATTAAGGCCTGAAGTGGAGCTTGAAGTCTAGGGGGAATAGGTTTCCATAGAAACTTAGGTCAGACTCATTTAAACCAACTTTATAAAAACAGGCTTCCTGAATATATATATATATATATATATATATATATATATATATATATATATATATATATATATATATATATATATATATATATATATATATATATATATATATATATATATATATATATATATCGTCTGATCAGTGAATCCTGCTTTATGAAACAGCCTTCTGTATAAATGACTGACAGCAACAGCTGGATAAACATAAGAGGTTTAAGTGAAATTGGATGGAGTTCAAAAGGTTACGAGACAATATGAGTTACGTCTCACGAGAAACACGTGCACGAGAAGTTTGTGCAAGAATGACAGAAGCCCGGAGAGATGAGCCTCTCCGTCTTCTGCAGGATAATCTTTATTTCTTTAACAAGTTGTGTAAGGTGCAACATTTGTTTTGTTGTTGTAATACTCATTTTGGCCACAAGAGGCTGAAGTGCACCACTGCCCCGTGTTCTTAACAGGACTAAACAGTATCATGTGTTCTTCCAGGTGAGTTTTAATTCCTCCACACACACTCTAAACACACGTTGCTTGTGTGTTAGCAAGTTCTGTAGCATTACTGTCGTCAGTGCTAATCTGCTGCGTCTCCGCACATGCTAACACATTACAATAAACACAGTAACACGCTGCCGTCATTAGATAAAATCAACATTTATTATACAAAAATACAACCGATCATGTCACAGTCATGGTGTCCAGTATTGTCATTCTTTAGAAGTCAACAGGGGAACAAGTCAAAGAGCGTTCGTGGAGCAAAAACAAAATTCACACACAAAGAAAGATAAAGAACGATGTGAGTGAGTTCGGCCACCGTGAGGATATAAAAATAGATAAGGACATAAGGTTCCTTCTCAAGACAGGAAATGAAGGAGATGGACTGAGTCGTCTTTCTTTCACACATCACACTCATTATCCATTCCTCTCAGACCCCCCCCCCCCCTCCCCCCCCCTCATCACATGCTGACTTTTTGGAAAAGAGACAGAAACCGTCTCAGTGTGAAATGAGGTCAGCGATCACACCGCTGATGGAAAATCACCTACAGACCACGGACACACACACACACACACACACACACAGACTCACACAGATGTGTTACTAAAAGGTTGCCATGACAACACTCTTAAATTCTCAGTCGGCCAGGGGCAACTATGAGAGTCTGTGTGTGTGTGTGTGTGTGTGTGTGTGTGTGTGTGTGTGTGTGTGTGTGTGTGTGTGTGTGTAATCGAGTAGAGTCATTTAGGGCTCACAGAGAAAGTGGTTTTCTTGCAGTAATGTCCGTTTTAAAGACACGTTCAGGACGGTGAGTCTCAACTCTCCCATTCAGGAAATACTGATCCCATTAATCCCATTAACCCCGTCAGCGTCAGCCGGACTCCACTCTTTTAGTTTGGCATTCAACAACACACCTCATTCACATCAAGGATCCCGACTAATTAAAGTGATTAGGCGTGATTTAAACGTTACGCGCTGCATCAGAGATTTAATCTTTGGTCCAGTGATGAAATGTTTTCATCAACAAAACATCAGTCAGGGAAAACCATTCAGTTTGATCTGCACGTTCATAAACAGGACCGCGAGCTGGAAGAAACCACATGGATATTGCAACAGATATTCATTTATTATTATCATTTTTTAGATTATTTATGGACCCGTCTTTTTTTGTTGCAATCGCCTTTTAATGTGTTATTATTCAGGAATCACTTTACGTGACAGATGTCATTGTGAGTGGCGGGGTCCGACATTCCTGCTGCTGGCTTTAAAATCAGCAGTGCTGTAATTTAAGTTATTGTTAATGCAAAGTGAACATTTCCTACGGCTGCTGCTTCACAGTAAACCGTATAACTGGCAAACCAAGGACGGGGGGGGGGGGGGTATTTGTCAGGGAGGTTAGCTCTGACAAATTGAGCTTTATTTTTAATAAAGTATATCAGTTTTAAATATTCCCACATGGTGTCACCCGTGGAAATTCTTCTTCATCAACCGGAACTCATTTTGATTATAATTAATACAGATTTAGAATAATCCCTCAAACCAACATGTAATAAAATAATATCTAGAAGATCTTTTAGGGGCTATAAACACACAGCTCAAAGTCTGATCAGAGGTCAGTCCCACATCTTAAACATCGTCCCCCGTTTAACATAAAACACACACACACACACACACACACACACACACACACACACACACACACACACACACAGTGATGTAAATGGTTTGCATAGGATAACAAGGCAGCTGCAACGAGTAGAAACAGCTGCAACAGCTGGATCTTGTAGGATCATTAAAGGACAGTTCCGCTGTAATTCTGAACATTTTATAACATGTAGTTGCATCATCGTTGGTTTAAAGGGAAACTCAGATATTTTTTATTATTATTTTATTTCCCCATCTTTCCCACTGACGGCTCAGATTGTTATTAAGTGTCTGACAACAGAGAAACTGTTTTATCTGTTTCTTATTGCGTCTAACCAAGTCTCGTTCTGAAATCTCGCGAGAGTTTGACTCTGGAAACGAGAGTGAGAGTTTGTTGCGTTGTACCTCAGTGTGATTTGAAGTATTTTCCCTGTCATGGCAGAATATTTAGCAGATTTTGACGATCGGGAGATTTCAGATCCAGAAGTTTCCCTTTAAACTCGCTGCCATCGTCTTATTTCTGATCCAACATACACACGCCTCAATTTAAATCTTCAAACGATTTGTTTCCACAATAACCTTCATGTGTGCCTCTAAGAACCGGCGCTCAAAACTATAAAATCAAAACAAAAACAAATCACAAAAGAAACCTCCAACTTTTCCTGGTTTTCCGTCGTCCGGCCTTCAGACCTGCAGCAGCTTCCGGAGGTCGTCGTCCACGCCCCGCGCGCTCAGCTGCTCCAGGCTGAGGTAGCGGTGGACGATGTCGTCGGCGGTCACGACCACCACCCTGAGGCCGTGGGTGTCCTCGCCGAGCTGGCACCCGATGGCCGAGCTCACGACCATGTCGAGGCCGTCGTGGCGACCGCCGGCGTTTCGGTGATAGTGCCCGGAGAACACCGCCTTTACCCCTGTGACGATGAGAGAGCTGAGTGAGCAGAGCTGCAAGAACTCAACAGACACAGAATGAATCATCATTAATAATAATTATATATAATAATAATAATAATAATAATGATAATGATGATGATGATAATAATAATAATAATAATAATAATAATAATAATAATGATAATGATGATGATGATAATAATAATAATAATAATAATGATAATAATAATAATAATAATGATAATAATGATAATAATAATAATAATAATAATAATAATGATAATAATAATAATAATAATGATGATGATAATAATGATAATAATGATAATAATAATAATAATAATAATGATAATAATAATAATGATAATAATAATAATGATAATAATAATAATAATAATAATAATAATAATGATAATGATAATAATGATAATAATAATAATAATAATAATAATAATAATAATAATAATAATAATAATGATAATAATAATAATAATAATAATGATGATGATGATAATAATGATAATAATAATGATAATAATAATGATGATAATAATGATGATGATGATAATAATAATAATAATGATAATAATAATAATAATGATAATGATGATAATAATAATAATAATAATGATAATAATAATAATGATAATAATAATGATGATGATGATAATAATAATAATATAATAATATAATAATAATAATAATAATAATGATAATAATGATAACAACAGGCATCGCGCTCTTTAGAGTGCCGTGTAATTCACACCACGTCCGACCCCCCCCGTCCCTCATGGACACCAAGTGAAGGTGCAGCGCTCACAATAATTAACACCCGGCGGCACAAAATAACCAAAATATGTCCACAAGGACTCGACGGGTTTAGTGATTTCTGCTGCTCCAGTTCCTGGTTTCTGATGGATGAATGTATTTTTTACTTCTTATGTGTCGACTCATTTTGTCCAAACAGTAAAAAGCAAACATTCCTTCAGGTGTGCCTTGAATTTGAAAGCAGTTTTCTTTTTTTAAGTGAGGAAAAAAGATGAAACTTTAGCACAATATCATCAATATAATATATAATGGGATACAGCAGCAGCAGTGCGATCATTTCCTCTCTATTAACCTCTTCCAGAACTGTCGGAACAAAATGTTTTATGGGTAAAGACTCGACTCCCCGAGTAACAGACGAGAGGAAGACTCACATCTTCATCTCGTCACCTCGTGCCCCAAATACTGTGAGGAATAACATTTTCCCAACACAATAAATATAGATCATAACAGAGAGAAACGCAGATTTACTTGGGGAAATGTGAGATGACTGCACCAGATGTATCAGAATCAAATCAATAACTGAGGCAGCCACCTTTAATATTTATTCAAACAAATATGATTTTGTTTCTTCTTGATTTTTATGAATTGTACCTCTTTGTCTTTATAATGTCCTGACGTGACACTTTGTCCTTGTTGTATTCATGTCATAAAAAGAATATTAAATAGAAAGACCGGACATAAGGGAGGACAAAGACAAGAACAGATGAACTAGTAAGTAAGTAAGGAGGTACGTGAAGGACATGCTTGGGAGCTTTCCACTTGTAGCATATTTTAAAAAGCTGGGGAGCTTTCATTAACGGAGCCACGATTTTCAATTTATTTTCAATTACACACAACATCATTAACAGAGTGGTGAGGGGAAGGCTCTGCCCTGCGGCAGCGACGCCGTGTCACTACAGTCGAAATGACTGCACACTTAAAAACGAGACGCAAACACAAGACTCACTTTAAACGAGCGGGGCAAAGTGAGTTGTGTTGCTGCGAGTGAAGGTCATCTGTGAAGTTTCACTCGAACGAGGTGTAAAACATCATGTTTGGATTTGGATTTAAGAAACATATTTGTTGTGTTCTTTAAGATTAGAACAGATTTAGAGTGTAACAGTTATAATATATAGTGACCTGTTCCAATGTGCACTCAGAGCGGCTCTGTGAGTTCCCATGGAGGGAAGTCTGGCTGCTGCTTCTCCAGAGAGACAAAGCAAAAAGAAAACTGGCAACAAAAGAGGTTAAATTGCGGTCTGTGCGTGAGGAAGACGTCGGTCTGTGCGTGAGGAAGACGTCGGTCTGTCCCAGGAATCTGAACAACAAAGACGAGGAAGATCCGCTCCCAAAAGCTCCTGCGTTACCCGCTGCTGATACCGCATCAGCACCGTGAAATTGCCCTGAATCATCAAGTCCGCCACTCTGCATAATCAAACAGCACCAGAATACAAATGTGACCTAAATTTATATTAATATTCAGAGCTATGCGAGGACAATGGTTGGACCATTAAATAATTAATCTGCCAACGATGGAAATTGATGGTTTGGGCCTGTATGTGTGTATGTCCGGGCGGAATTATTTTTACATCCAACACCTGGGGCAGCACTGTGTGAAGCCCACCCTCCCATGATGTGTGTGTGGGCCTGCAGCTGTATCATTATGGACACTTTCCATGAGTCTGTTTGTGCACATGTGTGTGTGTGTGTGTGTGTGTGTTCATATAACCTTGCCACTGCAGCAGGTGACTGGTCCGTCTCAACACTGGATCGTCACAACTGTGTGTCCTTGATGTTATTTCGAGACGAGGGCCACGAATGCCCTCCGGACCGAAGAGTGAACTCTTTCAGGGGCGAGTGGAACGGATGCGTCCCCATTATTCGATTAGGGGCGAGGACAGGGAAAGATTTGCGACCAGACTTTTGGCCTTCTTCTAAAAAGAAGCTCAACATCACAGTCAGAGGATTATATTAAGTAATATTAGTAATACAAAGACATCACGCGAGTCTGACTGTCGGGACGTGGGGAAAGATGACTCAGCGTATTCAATGAACCTGCTCGGCCCGCTGACTCCAGCCAAACTTTAAACTGGCTGATCGTCTGGTGGCTCGTAGTAGGGTTGGGATGTAGTGCAGCGTCAATCCAAGAGGTCAGCTGACGTAGAAATGCAGAATAGTTGTTTAAAGTACAATTTTCTTTTACGAATTAAGTGTCTTTTCAAGTTTGCTCTACCAGCAACTGTGTGTGTGTGTGTGTGTGTGTGTGTGTGTGTGTGTGTATAGGCATGTGTGTGTTCTGTGGCCCCTGTGTGCTTTCAGGCACCTGAATGTTTTTTTTTTATCCGTCCTACAAGGAATTACACGTCTCATCTACAATTAATCAAACGCTGCGAATGAAAGACGAGTGAAGCGGGACCCGACGTGTGAACCAGGGGGAACGTTTGACAGGATAATCTGATGACTCGCAAATGTGGAATTGTTGGATTTGTTACAGTTTCCACACGAGAGCGGGGACTTCTCCGTCACCTCAGAGAGATGAGGTGGTGGGAGGAAGATGCCAAGACAGCAATAGTATAAAATAAAATAAAATAAAAAAAAGCGATAGACAGGAATTCATCCTGTAATAATAATAACGATTAAACCGGCGTGAAAATCTTTTTGAAGCTCAAATAGTTTTTACTGAATCCTCTCTAAAACTCCTGAGACGCCACAATTAATCATGCCGGTGAATAAAGTGTGTGGGGGTGTGTAAGTGTGCATATGTATACATGTGTACGTCTGTCGCCACGTCACACACACACACACACACGCACGGCCCCACCACGCAGCAGCCGTGAGCTTCCCCCATGTATGTGATGCATCCATGTCGCTGTGTGTTTGTTGGTCATAGCATTAAAACTAAAAAGTCACAATAGACCGACTGTGCAGCACTTTTACAAGGAGGCAGCGTTAAGATATTAAAGGAATAGTTCAACAATTCGGGAAATACCACATTGACTTTCTCGCTGAGAGTTAGACGTGAAGATTCATACAAGAGAGGCGCCGATCCAACACTCGGTCCGAAACGGGCCAAAACCACTGGATCGGATATCGGAGAAAATAACGTATAATCCGACACGATCCATTAAACTACACGTGTCTGTCAACAAACTGTCAATGAGGTTTAGGCGACAACATTTCGTTTGAATGGTGCTGACGAATCAAAAATGCTGCTAAAAGTTGTGAAATGTGAATAAAAAGAAGCGGCAGATATAGAAGAGTCGTGTTATGAGATATGTACATCTTCCTGTTTAGAATATTTGTTTCACAGTTTGGGCATGATGTTCTATAGATGGCTGGGTTTAGGTAATGTGAATCCACACACATGTATTAATAATAGCTTAGTTGTGTAAGGAAGGAAAAAGACGTATCGGTATTTGCAAATACTCAAGTTTGCGGCATCGGACATGAAAGATTGTTGTCGATCCCCCCCCCTACACAAACAACACAAGATATAACGGGTTGGTTAGTGAGCTTTAGAGCTGCTGGGAGGTGCATTGTGTTCCCTTTGGACAAAGCCAGGCTAGTTTCCATCTGTTTCTTGTCTTTATGCTAAGCTAAGCTAAGCTAAGCTAAGCTAGCTGTGTGTAGCTTCATATTTAGCGCACAGACATTGAGAGTGGTATCGATGTTCTCTTCTTTCCCAAAATGTCGAACTATTCCTTTAATAAAACGGCTGCAAACGGTTAATAAATCAAAACATTAAAGTCATTAAGTGTATTTACAAATATTACACCAATGGTATTTTAAAATGTCTTTCAGCCAACCAGGATTAAAATACGAGAATACCAAGTTTAGCTCCTGGTTTGTTCTCCGAGGCCCTCGGAGCGTTGTGCTTGGCTCCTGTCCAACGTCTCTCAGGCAGAACGGGACCTCAGTTCGGTCACGACGCACTACAGGCTTCCCTTAAAGGTCCTAAGTATAGCTGACAGCTGAAGTGGACTGAACCAATATATACAATTTGTATGTTGTGGAAATGAAACGGCTCCCTCCGCTGACTTGTTCCACTGGCTCTTACCGAGCAAAACCGATTTCATAGAATCAATTTAACAAAAGCCCAGAGATAACACCCTGACCTGGATTCATTAGAGCACGTCCCTTTCAGAGCGCTGTCATTACGCCAGCTTTAGAAGTCAAACCACTCCACCTGGTCTGCTTTAAAAAAAAACTAAAAACCTTTCTGGGAGCAGAGGAAAGACGGCCTGTCTGAGAAAGAAAAGCATTTTCAATCTCCAAAAGATTTTCTGTATGAATAAAAGATAAACAATAAAAGAAAAAAGAAGGAAGTAGAAAAAGCTGCCCCCTTGAAACGCAGTCGGAAGATGAAGCTGGCCTCTGAAATTGTCTGCCAGAAAATGAATTTGGGGGAAAGCACTCTTTCAAAGTGAGAGGTGGAGGCTGAGATTGCCTGAATGCAACTGAGAAATACACACA
The DNA here is from genome assembly GCF_900634415.1 of Cottoperca gobio. Classification (NCBI taxonomy): domain Eukaryota; kingdom Metazoa; phylum Chordata; class Actinopteri; order Perciformes; family Bovichtidae; genus Cottoperca; species Cottoperca gobio. The sequence continues at coordinate 17,296,155 of NC_041373.1, read as the reverse complement.
ATAAAGAGCTACAAACTATTTACATTTCACAAATACCCTTGAATTGTTTCAAAGACACATAACCGTCGTCTGATCCCTTTCATACCGGCGCAGGGAGGATGGACTGAACTCGGGCCAGACGCCACTCAGGGTTCATGGAGAGGATGTCTGCTCGTGTCTTTAAGTTTGTAATTACGCCAAGAAAAGTTCTTGCTCTGAACAGTGAGAGACGGGGCGTGTACGCAACAGAAGCAGAAACACAACCAACGGGGGAATTCAAAGTTCAGATCCACAAAGAATAGATTGGCTGATTGCACCATGAATATCTCATCACTTGCAGCCCCTTACTTCTATCTCCAAGGATACCTTCAACATACAGACACTGAACCTGTATGTAAATGACGAGCTTTAGTCCCAGCACAATGAACTTACCAAACAGAATCTTCTGAACACAATCAATTAAAGCCGCTTTTCTCTTTATTTATTTCGCTTTTGAATTCTTCCATTCCTAGAGAGAGGAACGTTTGAGTCCAACGTGTGTCGCTGCTCGAGGTTTACAGCCCCCACCGTTACTGCTGGAACAACTTAAGAGCTTGATACCAACAATACGAGCTAAGCTAGCACGTTATTCTGTAGGAAAGGTGTAATATAGAAATACATGTTATTATTATTATTAGTGCATTGCAGTACATTCGGCGTGGGTGGCCCTTAAGTGTGGTAATGTTAGTTCCACGGCTGTAAACATTGAGCTACATCAAGAATAAAATCCTTGTCCTTGTTCTGACAACACCATTCAGCCATATAGAGAATGGAGCATATAACCGTGCTAAGTGTGAGCTATACGCAGACGGGAGGCACAGCGTGTGCTCACAGAGTGTTAAATAGCAGAATCGCGTTCAGTAAAGGATTGTTAGGTCCAATTTCTGTCTCTCTGCCCAGCTTTGCTTCATTCTTCCATTTCCTCGTCCTCGGGAAAAAACGTGCAATCTCTGCGGCGATAATTCCACGTCTCGTCTGCAGAAATCCCATTTACCTGTCAGCCTTGAAACACTGCTACTTCTTTTGTGCTTTTCTTTGTGATAAAGATTCCCATCTAGGGATTGGCCTTTGCTTTGACAGACTGAGGTGGGGCGATGAGGGAGGGAGGGGGGGGGGGGGGGGGGGTTAGAGCGCTCAGAAAACACCCAGAGTAAGCAGTCAGAGTGATGAAAACATATTGAATGCTAACGGAGGACAATTACCCAGAGTCAAATTGAATTCTGGTCAGAGTTGCAGAAAAATGCAGAGAAAGGCGAGACGAGTCCTCGCCAATGTGTTTGGGTTATATTATAGTTTTCATATGTTGCAGCTATTTCCCTTCATTACTGGATGCGTTTGTTTATTCTGCAACATCTTTGCTGTTTAAAAAGGTAAACGGGATCGCTGATGTAGGGATAAAGGAAGTGAAGAAACGTCCGATGTATGCGCTCACTGCGTCCCTCGTCTTCTTTCCATCATCTCCCTTTCATCTCTTGGTCACTGATTTTGCAGGCTACAAGATTGGATTTGCTAATTGCGAGTTAACTTCCTATCTTGCCACTAACCCCCCCCCCCCCCCCCATCAGTGATTACCTCCAGGAGAACCAATTTCCCTTCAGACCTTTTCCTCCATCTTTCTCTTTGACACGAACTCTTAATGCATTTCTGAACAAAGCTGTCATCTGCACATCTGTGACAGCCGTCTGCGTAGGAGGGAACATGCGACGTGCACGCTCGCATTGAAGGGCGGTTGTCATTAAAGTGCAGGTCTGGGAAATAATTCATCATGAAATGGTGGCTGTTGATAATTTGCATGACAGAGGGATACAAAATGATGTAGTGCGGTGAGGCGTCTTGCAACCCCGGCTCCCCATAAATCACTCTCAGCCATCAGTCACCGCGCAGCGTCTCCTTCCCGTGTCCTCCAGTTACACACACAATCACAAGGGGAGCTGGGAAATGGAAGTAGTCAGCGTGCCATCTATCCCTCTGAGAGCATGCATGCCTTTTGGCCATTTGGTACCCAACGTGGTACCTAATCATCCTGAATTCACCAAGCGACGATCCTTATGTTTGTCGAAGGGCGACAGAGGCCGAGCGGGGAGGGGAAATGTGGAACTCAGCACCCAGACCCCCGACCTGGTGAGTGCCCTCGAAAAGTTCAAAGTTTCTTTTTGTCTGCAAATACATGATTAGCATTATAAGTAAACTATTACAGTGCTCTTGCAGTGCATGTTTCACGCTTAGAGACCCACCATTTTTGTCTTTTTTAGGGGGGGGGGGGGGGGGGGGGGACAGGAGAACTTTAGGGGGAGATTGCAGGTCAACACTTGGAAGTGGTGCACATCATCTGAAAGCTGAGAGTCTGACGATTAATTTGAGATGCTCAGCTCAAGTTTCTCTTGTCATTAATCTGTAATAAACATGGTGTTGTGGTTAGGCGCCTATTCAAATGTGACAGCTTAGAGCTTAGAACATTATGATTGAAGTATATGATGAACATGCTCCATTATCTCTCATAAGTTGTTGCAGCAATTTCTGCGTCGATGGCATTTGTTACACAGATTTCGCGCCACATTTAATCCGGCGGATCTCAACGGGTTAAATCTCTTTGTAATGAAAGTATTAAGGAATCTGAGCCGCAGCAGCAGCTCCAGTCCTCCGTCTTCAAAGGAGGCGTTCAGGAACAGTGCTGAGCGTAGGTCAGCCACGTTTTGTCGGCGCTCGCAGCCTGTAGCATAATTGCTGAAGATATCGTACGAGCAAAACTTGAGACGCCACTTAAACCGCAGCAGGGGAGGAAGTGCAACTGCGTTACGTTTGCGACAGGACTTTTGAAGGAGTCTGGGAAGTTGCATCAGCTCTGAAGTAATTAAATATAGTATTTACATTTTCTGATACTTGGAATCCACTTTCAGATGAACTACCTCACCCAGATATAGAACAGTTCAAGTTACACAACAACATCATATTGCTGCTTTCATTTGAACAGATGAGAAATAAAAACACAAAATATTTGATACTATAACTCTGATGAGGTCGTTTCTGCTGCACAGGAAGTTCAGACGTGAAGCCATCTGTGGTTAGCGATTCCATCTCAACGACTTTCAATTTGATGCAGAAGAGAAAACGAGGCAACAGTTCAACCGATAAAACAGTGAATGAGCAGGAAGTGTTGAGGACACGGACATCGTGCGCGCCGACATTCCTGATCGTGTCAATGAAGACACGATGGTTCAGTTCAGTGTTCAGAACATACGCGGCCTCCTCATTCATTTCAATGAGCCGACTGAAAGAACTGGCAAACAGCAGAACCTGGCTAAACCTTTGCCGCGACGAAATGCAACGTGATCCAGCGTTGGCCAATGAAACACGTGCAAGTACGCATTCCTGGTCATTACTCTGTAGAGTTGGTAAGTTTTAATATTTAACTGGTGATCGTTGTAATGAAATAAATGTCAAATCCATCCTCATGGTCTTACAAACCAGCGTGCACCGTTTCAGCATCTGATAAACCTTCAAACTCCCAAGAATCCATTACTCAAACTGTCCTCCATCGTGTTATCTCACCGGTACCTAAAACAACACGCCCCACCGAATAAGTGATCCCCACCAACCTCTGGACGTGGTAGAAAAAGAGTGAGACAAAGACGGAATAAGAGAAAGCAAAAGCACTATTCAGTCTCATCATTAAAACAAAGGGGTTAAAGGCTTAACTGTGGCCTCTTATCAAATCCCCAGTGGGTGACAAATGTGTCTTCGCTTTTGGAACAGAGTAGGACCCTCGCTGATAAAGACAACCAGCGGCGAGAGAGAGAGAAAGAGTGAGAGACCGAGAGGGGAAGAAGGAGAGACTATGCAGAGCGGCGCACGGCTCATCTTCTCCACTAATTAGCTACTGTATGTACAACTCTACCGCCGCCAGCAATGTTGGGAATTCCAATGAATTTCTCAGCTGCACTTGTTTTTGTCTGTACATGCGCAGGGTTCAGAGGCGGCGTGGTAGTGCATCTGTGTGTGCCTTCATTCGGTTCGTATGTGCGCTCAAGGTATCCTGAATGTTGGATACAAACCAGTGGGAGGAAGAGGAGGAGGAAGAGGAGGAGGAGGAGGAGGAGGAGGAGGAGGAAAGAAACCTAATTACAGTCCTTCATCTCTGAAGAGAGAGGAGGCTGAGAGCACTTCTGGGATTTCAACTACTCCACTCGCCTCTCGGAGAGGAGACACTGGTCTCCAGCGAAGGGAATTCAATTTTCTCTGAAGAGAATCTGGATTTGCGTAAAACCTGTTCTCTTCAAACTCTACATCCGCAACGAGCAAACGAGCCACAATATTTGCATGTCTTTCTTCCTCTGCTCGCAGTAACTAACTGCCGGCTGACTTGCGCTCATGCACTGAAAGATTGTCCTAGGGTCGAGGCGCAGGGAGCATTATTTACTACGATTACGGGTATGACAGTGACGAGGAAGCGCAGAGGTAGCAATAATAAGAGTAAAAGACTTCCTCCAGGCTGTTCAGGGCTTTGTGTGATTGTTACCAACAAACCAACTGCATTGTACTGACGGAAAAGTCTTCCACCGAGCAGCAGATACCACAAAAGAAGTGAAAACTAATTGTCTTGTTGTTTTGTTTACCGGTTGTCATAACAGTTTGCAAAGCAACCGATATTTCACAGGATTATTTGAGCGTTTGAAAACTGTCCTTTTCTAATCGGGTGCTTGGTTTCAGCTCAAAAGATATTAAACACACGGAACAAGTGCACAATTAAAGCCAATATCAACCACATAACTGTCAGTTAGGAAACCATAGTAATTGATTGTGCAATTTAAAAAAGGGGGGGAAAGCGTGACACTTTAGTTGCCAGAGAGGGCGGGGGGGGAGGGGAGACAGTGTGTCATTAATATCAGCTGGAATGCAGTCAACGGTTCCCGGGGTGGAAGTGCTCGCTCTGATGAGCCACAGGAAGACTAATTGGTGTCTCACCTTTCCCCGTGTGCGGCTGTGCTGCTGCGATAACGTATAGATACTTACTGTAGAATGTATCGTCATCGTTTATATGCAAAGTGCAAACACATACAAAAACGTGCATGAAATAAACAACCACTCAAACATCCCCCGACACTCGTATCCTGCAAGAAGAAGGGAAAGAAATGGAGAATATCTCAGTAAAATGTAATTAAATGTTCAGTATTAGCTTGGAGTTAAGGGGACTATATTCTGTGTTTCAAGGGTTAGGGTTAGGGTTAGGGTTAGGTCCCTGGAGCGGTGGGCAGAAAGGAGCAATAACAACCTAATGCCGAATGCCCAGCAGCTGGAAGTCAACCGACGCCACAAAAGACTCCTTTGGAGCGGTCAGAGGACTCGCTCACACGTGGCAGAGCGTACTTACACTACTGAGGAGGATTGATTTGATGCCAGAGACTCATTTCAAGGCCACTTTCTTTAGAATTGTTTGAATTACTCCACAAAGAGGAAAGCTGCCCAACATCATCTCTCGGTTCTTGCCAGACAAAAAAGAACCAATAGCAACTTTGAGGCGGCCAAGTAAGAAGAATGCCCTTGAAGAGTTTTTTGAACAACATCCATGTGTTATTGGTACAAAGAAAACCCTGTTAAAGAGCTTTCCAGCGTTCCATTAAAGGGATCTTGAAACTAAATTCTTTCTACACTATAAAACACGTAATCCTTCAACTGCTGGTATTACTCCATTTCTCTTCCGAGGGAGAATGATGAGAGCTGGCAGCGCAAACACAGATAGAGACTTATCCTTGTCAACTGCTTACTTAATGAAAATCTCAAGAGAAAAATGACATTCGAAGCTTCATCTGTGCCAATGCTTCACTGTTCCTGCGTGCACTTTAATCACTGCAAGACTGGAAACAGTGTGTCTGTGTGTGTGTGTGTGTGTGTGTGTGTGAGGTTAATGATGCTGCCCTTTACTGTAATGACAGTAATGATCAGCAGAGTACATCTGGAGGCTTCAGATCACAGCGTGCAGCGGTGAGGACAGACCGACACGGGAGGGAGACGATGCGTGAAAAGCGCAACGCAAAGACGACAGCAGCCGACGCGTGTCCAGAAGAGACGTGATTACACACGGATGAGAGGAAACTCAAGACAGGAAGACAAACAACCAACTTGCCCCGGAGTTCTTTTTCTTCTTCACTCTGCAGTACACTAACAGTTTTCTGCACTTCCTCGCTCGGTTTGATTGTTTTCTCCAGGAGAAAAGCTCAACGGCGTCTCCGATGGGATGTTTTTACAAGACGCTTGTTTTGCTCTGCGGGGAACGCCGACTACATGGGACGTCCTACAAGTCCTTCATTAAGTGAATCAATTCTACAGACACACGACTGCCGGTGCTGGTGATAACAAATCTGCTTTTTTAATTAGATTTTGGTGCATTAGGTAAAGTTGTTAATATTTATGATGTGGCTGATTATGCATTAAAGTATGAGTAAGTGGAGTGTGAAAATATAGGAATTATAAAATGAGTTTTAAATAATTCATGAGCGTTATTAAGGATTGTCCATCCACGTTTGTGCTCTCCCATCCTTAATAACTCACACATACAACATATGTTTGCTTTACATAAACGTAAGCATTGGACACATTACAATGTGGACCTGATGATCGCGCAGACAAGACGTTAAGAGGTCAGTTATTGAACGTCAGAGTGTAAGTTCAATAAAAGGTCGACACACTGTGCCTTCTTTGCTTTATTCTATTAGTCCAGCACCTGCTTTTAACGGTGTTTGGATGTGCAACCACGATGCGTTGTCTGCCGTCAAAGCATCGTTAGCGAACATCCTCTGGAAACCATGAACATCTGCAAGTAGATGTTTCTGACTAATAGACGTTGACTCAAAGATGATGACACACGCACGCCTCCAGGACTACAGTAGATTCAAAGTGCAGATGTTACAGCATCAGCACCGACGACAGACCAGGAGATGAAGGAGAGCAGAAGGAGCATGAAAGAGAAACCGGGGGATCAGAAGAGAGCTGAGAGACCTCGGGGACAAAAGGCTGTATAATTCAATAATAACAGGTTTGATTCGTCTTGTCAAGTCATCAAAGTTTAAGATTCAGTACGCTGATTTATAAAGAGCTACTAAATCTCCAATCCGAGCAGAGGAAATGTGCAGGAGACGGAGCTTGCCCGGGCCCCCCGTTACGTACGGGACGGGGACGGAGAGTAAAACATGACAGAAATCACATCCCTTCTCTCGCAGCGATCGGTAGCACCACATATTGTACTTGCACGTGTGTGCTTGTTAACATGAGAGAAGTCATGTAGTGTACGCGGCGTTACAGTGAGCATGTCTGGCATCAATTATTCACGCCCATGTAGTGCACATGTACGTATAGAGTTCGCAGTGCATGCCCTGTATGTAGTCTGGATGTATAATTGGCCGGACGTGTGAATAAGAGTGTGGATGAGAAAGGACACGCAGCGTTTCCTGCACATACAGTAACAACCCTCTGTGAAAGAAAGAAAGCCTGTACGGATTGCCCTTTAAATCTTTAACCAGGCGTCCCTTAGAGGAGCAATCAATTATGAGAGGGAGGGGTCATCAGAGCAAAACGGGGCAACGTGGTTAAATACAAGCTGGAATAATGAAATTAGTACCATCCCCCGACAGTCACCTTGATGCAAGATTGAGAAGCATGACACGTGTCCGTACGAGCGCTCCTGTCATTCACAAGTGGCCGTGCAGTGTGATGTGTGCGCGTGTGTTCATAAAGACGTATTGTCCTTGTGAGAGTCTCCCGGCCTGATACCCTTGTATCAGTCATAAGCTGACAACAATGGATTTTGATTATGGAATTCTTCTTCTTAAAAGGGAGTGAATGCATTAATTAATTCAATTACGCCCCGTGTGTGCCAGGAGCTGCTCCTGTGGTTCTGGCTAATGGCATATTAATCCTCTGGGCTGGGATCTTAACTGTGCTGCAGGAAGATAATGCTGGAAGCGAACAGGTTTAACGGGAATACGAGCTAAGAGGTATTAAGGCAAGAAATGTAAAACCACTTCACAGTAAATCCGTCATTACAGAAGATACTGCGGATACTTTCGGGGCGTTTTAGAAGCTGCTTGACTTTCAAAACAGTAAAACTCTTCTTCTTCTGTGACTTCTAGTTCAAAGCTGGAACAAACGTGCACAAACGTGGATGGACAAGACCGAGTAGTTAGAAGAGACAAACTGTCCATCGTGTTGAAGCGCAGACACACTGAAGAACAAATATTGCAATGAGAGTCAAAGGGTTATGACGAGCCTCGCTGTCCTACCTGCCTTCTTGAACCTTTCCAGCAGGTCTTGTCTGACCTCCCTCTGCAGGTTGAAGTAGTCGTCCTCCTCATCGGGCTTCTTCAGGTACAGAGGAATGTGCTGGAACACCAGGACGTGTTTGGGTTTGGGTTCCTGAACAGATGTGAGGGGGATGGGCTCAGCAACAATCTCCAAAGACAAACGGGCAGCAACTATCTGAACCGCTGCAAAGGATTCAGAAATCAGAGCAGCGATGCCGTTTTACCGTTGAGGAGGAGGCTCTGCTCAGCTGCTCCTCCAGCCACGTCTCCTGGGCCTCCTTCAGCTGAGGGCAGGCCGAGGCGTCGTAGAACAACTGGGAGTTCAGAACCAGGCAGAGGACTCCACCCACCTGGGACGTCAGGAGACAGAAGGGTTACCTCCACCTCAATCATTTATAAACATTGTAGTGCAACAAAGGGTCGATTTTATAACATCTATACAGTTACTAAGAGCTTTAACGCTGCTACGACTAAAAATGAACAGCTCTCTGCTTACCCAGAAGCTAAAATAGTCGTTCCCCCAAGCAGTGCAGTACTGCTCCAGTGTCCTGGGGGTGGGGGTGTTGCCCAGGTCATGGTTTCCACTGACAAACACCAGCGGGATGGAGGGATCTGTCCCCGTCAAGGCCGCCTTCAGGTCTCGCTCCTGACCTTCTCTGAACGGGGTGTCTGGGGAGGAGAGGAGTCACAAGGTTATCGACAGCTTGATGTGACACATTAGGGGGGGGGGGGGCAGACAAAAACAGCAGAGAGAAATCGATACTTGATTATTAAAATTGATAATAACGTTGCACCTGGACAAGATGCAATTAATCCGAGAGAGAAACGCATACGAGTGTTGCAGAGTGTGAAGGGTACCGCAGGTGAGAGTGGCCTCGGGGACGGGGGATTATCTGGAGGATAACAATGAGAGCTCCGAGAATGATCAATAGTCTGTGGAGCTCGACTTTATATCACCATGGTTACTGGCATGATGAGTAGTGTTCTGGTGGAAGCCTCCCCGGTCCGCACGGCAAACCCTCTCTGCTGAGCCGAGCGCTGTGCAGGTCCACTGATGCGAGACACACAAGCCTCTTGGTTTCCTCCAGATCTTTACCGTGTGTTTATATTGGGAGTACTACGCTAAAGGAGAAGCGTACTGAACATTAGTCAGAGTGTAGGTTAAAGACATAATGGGCGAGAGTCAATACTATTTATAATTCAGTACATCAAACAAACCCATCAGCCATTTCTCTTAAGTTGTTCCTTCTTCTCTGTTATTTCTTTTTCTGAGTAATTATCTTACTGGCCTACTTTTGGAGCAAACGTTTCCTTGGATGTTTGGATAGGACTCATTACATAAGAGCCTTCTCCCGACAGAACATCGTGCGCATGACAGAGCGAGAGAATGAGTTTAAAATGCTTCCAAAAGAAAGAAAGCGGCGTTTCCACCTGTCGCTCTTCTATAATTAAGCAATACAACACACAACCATGCAGTGAAGTACAAAAGGAGACACGACAGCCTTTTTTGTTATGTAAAACAGATTCCGTGTGACACTTTTTACGACCGCATTTCTATTCAGGTTCGCAGAGTAAATGCTTCTGCAGTGTATTCATGTTCTCACGTATAACAGGTTGTATTTCAACAAGAGCCATAAGACTATAAAAAGTTCATAGATCATCAGCATCAGGCAGCAAAGTCGTAAAGTACTGCAGCTGATGACACCTGAGGGTAAATCTTGTTCATTAGTAGCACTGACAGTGAACCTCGAGCAAGTCTCTTGGTCAACATCAACTACTGGGGAATGAGATTTACTACGTTTACAATAAAGAATATATCCTGCAATTTACATTTATGCAATGGCGGCCTAATATTTCATGCTCAAACTGATAATCAAACATTACAAAATCCATGCCCAAAATGCACTTTTGTAGAAAGTGTCACGAAAGTGCATTTGGAGCATGAAGGTGCACTTTGTTTCGGTTTCATATTAAAAGGTAATGTTGCAAAATTACGGGAATATTCACGGTGGAAACCTTTTAACAGGAATCAAATGAAAATATAGAAGTTAACTGCTCAGGTTGTATTCAACATGTCATAAACAGATAGAAAGCCACCTTTGACCCGATCATGAGCAGATATAATCCATTAATTTGCCAAATAATTCCATTAATTTGCCAAATAATTCCATTAATTTGCCAAATAATTCCATTAATTTGCCAAATAATTCCATTAATTTGCCAAATAATTCCATTAATTTGCCAAATAATTCCATTAATTTGCCAGATAATTCCATTAATTTGCCAGATAATTCCGTTAATTTGTCAAATAATTCCATTAATTTGACAAAAATTCCATTAATTTGCCAGATAATTCCGTTAATTTGCCAGATAATTCCATTAATTTGCCAGATAATTCAGTTAATTTGCCAGATAATTCCATTAATTTGACAAAAATTCCATTAATTTGCCAGATAATTCCGTTAATTTGCCAGATAATTCCATTAATTTGCCAGATAATTCAGTTAATTTGCCAGATAATTCCATTAATTTGCCAGATAATTCCATTCATTTGCCAGGTAATTCCATTAATTTGCCAGATAATTCCATTAATTTGCCAGATAATTTCGTTAATTTGCCAGATAATACCATTAATTTGCCAGGTAATTCCATTAATTTGCCAGATAATTCCATTAATTTGCCAGATAATCCCATTAATTTGCCAGATAATTCCGTTAATTTGCCAGATAATTCCGTTAATTTGCCAGATAATCCCATTAATTTGCCAGGTTATTCCGTTAATTTGCCAGATACATACAGTGTGAAATGTACTGGTGAACTAATGGGTAAAAGGTAGTTTGAAAATTAGAGCAAATGTATTAAAATAAACAATGAATGGAAATAAATGAATTCAAACTCCTGAATTAGCATCCTCAATCCAGCTATGACCCAGAAACTGAAATATCATAAACAAATATATATGCACTCCTGTAATATCATCAAAATGTCCTGTTGCTGCACGTGTGATGTGGATGCACTGTGCATGCAAAAGTAGTTTTACTGAATTACTTAATTGGATGCTTGCAAAGGATCTGAACACGTGATGAAAGCTGCTGAATGGCGTGCATGGTGAAACATACCATGAGCCCTAGTATTGCTTTTTATGTATGTGTATGTGTATATGTTATTATGTGTATATTTATTGGTAACTTCCCTTTTCAGACCCTTAGTCCGCAATAATTATATTGTAATTATGTCATTTTTACAAATTAATTTACTTTAGCTTTTCTCGGGAAAAATGTGAAACTGTTAAAACTATTTATACAATTCTCTTAATGCATTAGTAAGAAACCCTGCTTATCAATTCACAGTGTTACCAATGACTATAAGGAAATACATGAGCGGTCAGAACGATGTTTCCAGCAGGTGATGTTTGTGCCGTTGGGAGAGAAACTAAACATGTAGCTCTGTCTCCGGGGAGCTGATGGTTTCTGGTGAAAACGAAGACAGCTGAGACCACAACAATGTGGACTCATTATTCCAAATCACAATATTTGACCGCAGCAACAATTACATACAAACAAAGGCAGCTGCACTAATGAAGCTGGGATGGAGAGTAGGGGGCGCAAGGGGCACCGTTTGAAATGCTGGAGCAATTGTTGCAGCTGCTCGCTCTCAACCCTCCTTGTTGTTACAGACAATTCCAACACGTTTTAAGCGTTTACTCTCAAGTGGAGACTTTGTGCAGGTCCGTCTGTCCATATATTCAACAAGCTCGGATGAATCTATGAGGGACCTTGTCACACGCTCCAGTGCAGCTGGTTGGCAGCTAAAAACAGAAAAAAAATTGTTTTACATGTTCGACACCATCCAAGTGTGAATGTGTGTAATCGAGTGAGTGGGAAGCAGGGTGGGGCTCAACCACGGAGCCACATTTTATTATATTTGGATGCAGAAATGTGAAAAAAGCAGCACTGGTAGCCACAGAGATTAGCGCTGCGCTGCCTTCTGCTTCCTCACACCTCCAGCTGCCTGCCCTAAACCACAGCCATCCGCTAACATGGCAATACCCATGAATCATCCTTCAGCACTACACAGCGGAAACCAATCCTCAACCACACAGCACCCCATCAATCTGCATTCAAGACACCTAGCTTTAGATTAATGTGGAGTGCTTATGGGCAAGACAACATGCCAGTTTAACATTTGTAGGTTGTTTAGATTCACATCTAAACAGCAGTTGGGAAGTCTAGACTGCTTATTCACTACACAACTGGATTAATACACTTACCGGTTACATATGTCCTCCCTCACTTCTCCTTAACCAGCGCTAATAGTGCCATACAAAATTGTGCAAATGACCACATGCTTGAATCCACGGGGGGAGCAGAACGAGAACCCATCTCCTAAAGTACGTGCGGTATTAAAAAACGACAAAGAGCATGCACAACAGAGTAATAAAAATGCTGCAGTTAAGTTCAGTTCATAAATAAGAAGGATCGTGCAGAGGCTCATGAAACATATTAGGAAAGTAAAAATGTATACATATATTTCCTCGCCCTGCGGAACTCTATTTGGAATAAGCAATATATGCACAGAGCAAGGTGTACGGAAATAAAGCACAATGCTGCTCTGCACTCTCTCCGGGGCTCTGACTGAAAGGTCTTGTTCATTTAATGAGATTGCAACACTGTGATTCTCAAACCTTGACAGGAGGCTTTGGCAAGTTCTCGTTGAGCCTGTCCAACACTGTAAGCACTTCTCTCAATCGAGAGTCGAGACTGCACACAGGTCTCTCGTGTGTGGGGTCTTGCTGTCACATACATTTTTCAACTGCATTTTCAACGTGTGGGGGACCTCTATATATTTGTGACTAACTGGAGCGTGTACTGGCGCTGACAGGTTGTGCTGATGTGGCACTGGCCTACAGTTTATGACAAGGTGGTAGCCAGGATGAAGTCGTATTAAAGTACAGCACATACTTTCAGACACACGACTTTGTTACATTAAAGTTAAGCCTGTGAGTGATGAATCCTGTGAGTGATGAAGTACTGTGAAGTGCAATGTCCTGTGAACTGTCACCATAAAACTAGAGTTTTGTCCAGAGATGATCCGGAGGATTGGTCCATATTTTATGTTTCCTTTCCTTGCTGTACTCGGCCACGTCAACCTGCTCATTTGGAAGCGCCGCTCTCCTTACGACAGGCTCGTCCGCCGCCGGTGAAATTAAAATGTCAATGCGTTTGAATAGTTTTTGAACCGGGACCTTCAGTATCAAGTGGCTCGTGAAAAAATGTGTGTCAAATGTAGTGGACGTTATTTCGGTGTGACTCATGTATATTTAAATCAGACTACGGATTGTCAGATGTCTAATGTTAAAGGACTCGGATCAGGATCGAGGCTAAACCCCCTTCAACAGTCCTTCCAGCTTCTCTGATCAGGCAGCTGCTTCAGGACACCGCTGGCCAAAAACGATTTAATTTAATTCTCACTGCGACAAGCCCAAATAGACTGTCACTGCTTTTTAAAACAGATTTGCACACCTGCTCTAACTTATCAATGGAAGTGTTTGTGTTTTAATGTGATTTGGGTGTATGTTTGTTCGTGAGCCCATAGCCTAAAGACATTTATTTAATTGTCTATCATTATGTGATAGACGATAACGTTTTTTGAAACTTGATTAGAGCATCCCTACGTAAAACCTCATCAAAATCAGCCAAGCTTACAATTCATTCTGGCGTACAAACCAGGACTCGAACTAAAAAGTGTCCCATCGTCCCGGGGACAGTTTAAATTGTGCTTCAGGCTGGTTTGGGACGGTGGTCAGAGAAGTTACATGGGTTCCATGTTTAGATCTTATAGGGGAAAGAATATGTCAGACCTTTTCTTCCAAACGATCATTGGAGCCAATATCTATGAAATGCTGTTATGCTTCCTTTGTTGTCATAACTGCGGAAAATATCTGCAGCTTCAAAAGACTCCGACTGATATCAATGGTTTTTCAAGTCTAATCGTCCTGATTTACATAAATTCAATAAGCCATGAGCACTGCGTAAACACTCAACGGAGAAGTGTTGTTGGACTGTCGCAGTGAAGACTGAGGATTTACCAGTTGATCTACATTTAACCTCCCTATCGTCAAGAGGTTTAAAATAACTGAAATAATGACATCCTGGATACGAGAGGCCCAACTGAGTTTCCCTCTCAGGGTGGCTGGGTTCATTCATCAGAGGGGGGTCATTCGCACTGAAAGAAATCCATTCTGGTGGTTTGGGCATCTGATAAGCGACATGTTACATAGCTGTTCTGAAAGGTTAAACTCGAATGCTGTCGACGCACATTTTTCCTTGAAGACCTTCATGCACTCTGCTGTTCACATGACAAGTGACAGAAGCAGTTCACCTTGCCAATTGCTGCGTGAAGTCAAAGGTTTGTAAAAAAGCCAGTGTGAACAGGAACCGGACCAGATCTATCCTTTTTCCTCCACTTTGGTTCGGACCAAATGAACTAAAATGATCTTTTCACGCTGACATTTTGAACTGTGTACCTCCTGAGCCACTATGAAATGGTGACAATGGTTACAGAGAAACATTTTCTAACTTCTACACCGCTTGGAAGTCCCAAACCCCATAAGAAAACTATAACTGCATAAGCCACTAGAGGATCCCATTAGATAAACACACACAGAACCTCCCTGCTCACCCAATTCCCCCTCCAAAGAAATCCAAAATGCTTCCACATGTCCCAGAAACAAATTGTCCCTAAGCAGTCTTCATAATCTCCTCTCCTCTGCTTCAGAATCCCACCAAGAGTCACAGTTTATCTGCCTTCAACGCCAATTAAACAGGTTTCCACAGTTACAGAGAGGGGACAGGGAAGTCCCAAGGTAACCTCTACTTCACCTTTAAGAGGTTTACACACATGCAGATGGGCACCGATACTCAAACATTTCTCTCAGCTGTATCATGCGTAACATCCCTCACAAACCCCAGAGACAGAACTTGGATCCTTTGTAGTGCTCATTAGGAGAGTGTTAAGTCCAGCATGTTCCTCTAATCTAATCAGCTCTCTATCTCTCCCTACCTCCTCCCTCTGCCGCCGCAGCCACCCTCCCTTCTCTTTACCCTCTTCATTTGTCAGCTTTGAAAATAAGTGAGAGAAAGACACGGGAGAGGGAAAGTGAGTGTGCGAGAGGCGAGATTGAAGGAAGTCCTTGAGATGAGAAGAGAGTCTCTGGGGGGTTTGCTTGGATTGGAGAGGAGACGGGGAATTGGGATCAAGGAACGTTCTATAAGTAAAGGTCTAGATGACAATCTTGTGGGAGCAAACGCTGGCCGGCATAGCGTTGGGAACAATGACCTTTTTAGTTTTGGACATTGGGATCGTACCTCATGGACCCCTGTGATTGCGAAGGAAAGCCTTTGAGGTCCTCTCCATCTTGTGGCAATAAGCACATCTAATTACTGCTTCCCCAATAAGTCTTTGATAAGAAGCTTTCAATTCTAAGGCTCAAACCCCGATATTGACGAACGCCATGACCCTCTTTTTCTATTGTTGGGAAATCGAAATGGAGGATTCGAATAGATTAAACTTTGAATCGTCATGTACACAGCACACAGAGTGAAATACAGACTCTGCATTTAACCCATTCTAGTATTAGGAGCAGTGGGCATTTACTATACTGAGCCCGGGGAGCACTGTGGGGCAGTGCCCAGGAGACGAAATGGCACCGCTCCAGGTACCAAGTACTTAGTCCGTTCAGACCCTCGCACTTAACCTTCCGGTTCCCTACGGACTGAACAAACACAACTGTCGATTCCTCTGCTACTAGATTTAATTCACAAGGATGCTTCAAATAGATTCATCAGAGGCAAGAATAAACATGTTTGTGTACGGTGCCAGACTTGCAAATGAAGGTTGTCAAAATAAGGTATGAGGCATGAGACCGCAGCTGTTTGCTAAAGAGAACAGACAGAGAGGGAAAGACGGAGAGGAGGAAAGAGACAGACAGGGAAGGAGAATGTGAGAGCGAAGGAGAGGAGAGACAGATAGTGAAATCCGTGGGAACAGAAATACAGTTGCCAATTTCCTGTCGCCGACAGGCAGCGTTGTTGACAATGCCGGTTGACAGCCAGCTTCCCCTGGCCACCACCCATTCATTCTGTAGTGTAAATAAACAGTTTAAGGGGAAATGTCAGCCGAGAGATGGAAGTAGCAGCTCCGGCTATAATATCTCTTCCCTCCTCCCTTTCTGATGCTGCAGCCCAGTTGCCAGGCAAGTGACGGACATGGCGAGTAATGAGGATGGCACACACAACCTGCTCCGTTGTGGCTGACAGTAACAAGGGCTGACGCCGTGGCGTTTAAAGGTCCCCAAGGCCTCGCCGTTAAAACCCAATCCTTACACTAACTACTGTCCCACTGTGTATCTGAAATAGATCCCGCCACGACCTATGAATGGGGCTGATCAGAGTGAGACACAGGGAGAGATGTGAGGCGTATGGATGGCGGCCATGTTTTGGTGTAAATAGTGCAATCATAGGAATGATAAGGATACTTGGACGCCTACAGCAAGACTCTTAGATGGAGGAGGAGACAGCTCCAGGAGTGTTCATCAAAGTCAGCGCGCAGCTAAAATTGGTGGTAGTTATGACCCCCCCCCCCCCCCAAATAAACTGAAAAGAGTTGCTCTGTGACTAAGCCGAGCCAAGTCTGTGTTGCATGTGAATAGATTGCCTTGAGTCAGAATTTAGAAACAGGGGCCAAGGACATTTTACAGATGACGCACCATTGGTTTCAACAGCACATCATTTAGGTGCACCCAACGAATTATCCTATTTATTTTATTAATAATGACTTATTTAATTATGAATACGATAACAGAGCGGATTAAATCTGCCCCCCAGTAGCTGAATTTCATTACAATAAATAATCAGTATCATGTTCAATTTCTCACTTTTATAACAAAACCAAATGTAATGAAAATCGGTTAGAATTAAGCGAGTTACCGTCGATTTTCTCTCTCAGTACATTGTATTTGTTTACTAGTGGATCTTGACCACTCCAATATGGCGGACGTGCAGACACACGTCAAATCGCAAACGCTGTCTCTACTTTATTATATCTCTGGGTGTAACGGGCCTCACAGCATTTCCCTGATGAAAAAACGATGAATATTTCTCTTCCTCTTTTGAATTACCGGTATGTTTTAAGGTTGTCATGTCGCTCGAGGAGGAAACATAGACTATCCAGTGCAGAGCCCATCTGAGGGCAGGTCTTCACTGAATGCGGGTTAGGGAAAAAACATACCACTATACACATACACACACTGAGACGGACCTGCTACGTGACAGGCACACATGCAAAACATTCTGCTAAATAACTTCAAATCGGCATCAAGGCCAGATTATTTCATCACGATCCAATCAAGCGTGAACACAGACACTGAGAGGCCCTGACATGCAGCGATGCAGACAGACAGGTTCGCCCGCTGACCTCATGCTACTCCTCAATTGTCATGAAAAGGTAGTTTGCTTCGGTTGGCGGCTAGTCTCTCTTTCTGCTGAACATTATCTCTGCAGTGGGTCGTTGCCAGCCCGTTCCTCTCACCCTGTTATCAAATCAGGCAGCTGGACATTGAGAAACACACACACACACACACACACACACACACACACACACACACACACACACACACACACACACACACACACACACACACACACACACACCACGCTGTAGTCACTCACTTCATTATAGTTACTTCATTAAAAGCATCCGCTTGTCACTAATGCCTGCCAAGCTACACAGTCAAGGTATTCTGCACATGAGTGCTGTCATAAAAAGGTATTTTATCTTATAAGTGGAATTATTTGTCTTTACAGGGGAGCGTTAATCATCATATCCCTGCCACGACCCAAACAGAGACACAGACAGACACAACTGAACACAGCATGAGTCAAACGCAGCTGTCAGTTCCAAACAAGGTTTGAAAAATGAGCAGAAGAATGATTATTTGGTTTGCTCGACCAGCCATTCCTGGAGGTAACCAACTATTTCTGAAAGCCTGTTCTAGTCTGAAAATCTGTTTGTCTGGCTAGACAGTGAAAGCATCTGGTGAATTGGGGAAACCAGCTGCCACTGTGGCAAAAAGACGTCGGCTTGCTGTCCCGCTTCCAAGACATCTAACATGTCTAACTCCCAGCATAAGACGGATGGAGCGAAACCAACGCTCACTATTGTTAGAAATTAATCACAAATGATTGCATTAAAAAAAGTCTCATATTTTCCATCTGCAACAATTTCACAGAGCAAAATTTTGCCTTCACGCAAAACAGCAACCAGGTGCTTTATATAGATATATATTGCCTGCTGTCACAGGGGGTCTGATGTTTACAAACTACACTTTACAAACAGGGCAGTAACTTTCTACCTCCCAGCTGCAGCAGCAATACACCAGCCGCTATCTCGTATAGATTTCTTTTTACAGAATTGGACAGGAATTTAAAGTGTGTCGGGTCAAATCAATACCCGAAATCCTAAAGTCGGCTGAGAATATCCAGAAGGTTTGCGCTTCTTCGTAGGTAAATATCAGCTGCTCTCATAGGGGACTCCAGTATTTACAGACTGTAGCTGGAAAACAGAGAAGGCTAATATTCAAACCCTCCTCAGTGAGACATGTCTGCAGCTGAAGCAGCCCAAAGCTGATGTTCTTCTTCACAGAGTGCATTAATTAGATTAGGACCGTCTCAGAAGGCAGCTCAGAATACATTAATCAATTGAATATATATCTGGCATATTCCATTCTCTTTAAAGACGGATGAATGTCAGAAAGCTCGCCCTGTGAACAACACATCTGAGATTCTGCACGCAGTTTGGTGAAGGTTGCAAAAACCTGTAAATAATTGCGTAAAAAACAAATCACCGTGTCCTTTACGTCAAATGCTTTTGGTCAAATGCCATCAACTATTTGCAGAGGTGCAAACATGCATTGATTTCGTGGGTCATCACAAACCTCTCCGAACAGCTGCACCGGGGTCACAAATAAGCAATTCAGCCCGAGGCTCAAAGAATGACTGACAGTGATTACACTGCATGCCTATTTGGAATCATACACGACAGAAGCAACAAAAAAAGAAATGCATGACATTTTAATGGTTTCAGTCAGAAAACATTCTTGGCACATTTTTGCAGTTATGACAAATATATCTGACATTGGCATTAGAGCTCCGTTCAGAGCAGCTTTCCTGCCTAATCATGCTGAGCAGGTGAAAAAGTAAAACCCACGGAGGAGATAGAGCGAGCAGAGCCGGGTTGCACACGGCTAATCAGTCTGACCTCTACACATCAAATAATACGAGGTTAGAATATCAGTACAAATGCCTGATGTAATCACAGATATGTGGTAAGTTTAAATAATAATCTATAAATCAGCTTAAACTGAATAACAGCTTGTAAAAGTGACAAGTGCTGCTTAGCAGACGCTGGCGCACTGTTCATCTTGCAGCGCAACAGTGCACCTGTTATGATGCATTTATCTAGTTCTGTGTTCTGAAAGGGGAAATCATCTTTTTGTCAAAAGGAGTCTGGTGGCTTTGAAGAGAGAATAGAAAACGGCGTCGGTTCGACGTTGGAAAGGACTGCAAGGGCTGTCTGTCAGCAAGGGCCGTCTGACAGCAAGGGCCATCAGACAGCAAGAGTCTTCTGTCAGCAAGGGCCGTCTGTCAGCAAGGGCCATCTGACAACAAGGGCTATCAGACAGCAAGGGTCTTCTGTCAGCAAGGGCCGTCTGTCAGCAAGGGCCGTCTGACAGCAAGGGCCATCAGACAGCAAGAGTCTTCTGTCAGCAAGGGCCGTCTGTCAGAAAGGGCCGTCTGTCAGCAAGGGCCGTCTGACAGCAAGGGCCATCAGACAGCAAGGGTCTTCTGTCAGCAAGGGCCGTCTGTCAGCAAGGGCCGTCTGACAGCAAGGGCCATCAGACAGCAAGAGTCTTCTGTCAGCAAGGGCCGTCTGTCAGCAAGGGCCGTCTGACAACAAGGGCCGTCTGACAGCAAGGGTCGTCTGACAGCAAGGGTCTTCTGTCAGAAAGGGCCGTCTGTCAGCAAGGGCCGTCTGACAGCAAGGGCCATCAGACAGCAAGGGTCTTCTGACAGCAAGGGCCGACTGTCAGCAAGGGCCGTCTGACAACAAGGGCCGTCAGACAGCAAGGGCCGACTGTCAGCAAGGGCCGTCTGACAACAAGGGCCGTCTGACAACAAGGGCCGTCAGACAGCAAGGGCCGACTGTCAGCAAGGGCCGTCTGACAACAAGGGCCGTCTGACAACAAGGGCCGTCTGACAACAAGGGCCGTCTGACAACAAGGGCCGTCTGACAACAAGGGCCTACTGACAGCAAGGGCCGCCTGACAGCAAGGGGAAGTGACATCTTCTGAATATAGCGTACACTGAGGTTGCTGCTCCTCGTCCACAGCAGCACATTGCTGAGCTTCCTGCTGGTGCTCTTGTCTGCTTCTCCAAACCGTCATCTGCACAAGGTAACACATTGTCTTTGGATACGTGCCTCATACAACCCCACTTAAAAAAGGTTTTAAAAGAGTCTCTAATCTGTTGCTTTTTCGTAACACACATCTACAGCACCAAATCCATCTCAGACAAAAAAGCCTTCTGCGTGCTGCTACTGCTGCTCTGCAAGAACGTGAACACACGTCGATACCCCGATGGATCAGCTGAGACCAGCTGACGATCTGTCGCTCTGCGTGGCATAGATGAATTTATGTTCTTTGCTGGATCTACACTTTAAGTTCAATTTCCCTAGACTCTAACTGTTAGCCTCCAGTATCAGATCAGTTTATGTTCAGAACAGAAGTAGGGAATAAAATGAATAAGATGATATTAAAAAGATGTATTGTGTGTATGAAAGCAGGACGCAGCCTCACGATCTGACTACAAATCACAACAAGGTCAGCAGGTGTTTATAGAAAGATGAAAAGCAAAGACTTGGTGTGAAGGCATATGTAATATAACATCCTCTCACAGTGTTTGGGTGGCGGTTGTTGATCATTTCTAACTTTTCACAAAACCATCCTTTGATCTCTTTGATAAAAAAACAAGATATGAGCTTTGGGCGCTGAATCCGTCAACGCACAGCTGGGAGTGCTGAATACAAACGATGCATAAAACAAGTTGATCGGTGAAATGGTGTGCAGTGCGTGAAGTCACAGCTTGTGCTTCTAAATAGTTTTGCTGTTATCTGTAATTTGGGAGAGCCATTTGAAACACTTTGAAATAAGTGCAGCATTTGCCTGAGCCTGCGTGATGTACCAGATGCCAAATAAACCCTCGCGGGACCACTTCTGTGTCTCACGAAAAGACGCTGAGCGCAGTTTAAAGTTCACATTCTGTCCTCCAACATTAGGCAGATATCTGGCAGCTACACCGGTGCCAGTTTCTTGTTTTCACTATAAGCATGTGCTGTTGTAGTTTCTTTACAGTCCTCTGAACTCAGCATGTTATCGCTCAGAGAAGTTGAAAGTTGTTTTTAATGTTTAGCAGAGAAAAATCAATGTACTTCAAAACAGCCTTTTCATCACGACGGAACAGCAGGACCGGCTGCGGCAGCGCTGTGGTTCATAGCGGTGAATGTGCTTGATCCTTACCAGGCATGGCATGGACCAGGTCGCCACACAGCACCATGAACCTCGGCCTGGGTCGGAGCTGGTTGACGGCCTGCACGGCCTGCTTGGTGAGCTCCACCTCCTCGGCCCATTCGTCCCCTCCACCGTCGCAGTCGCCGTCTCTCCAGGCCTTCATCAGCCCGAGCTGGGGGTCCGCGGCCTGGATGAAGTAAAATGGTCCCGTCCACTCGCGCTCCGCATCTGGAACGAGACAAGAAGGGACAGAGACGCCGGTTACTGCTGAGACCAGAGCAATACAACTTTCATTAAAGCTGCATCAGGCAACATGTTGTTACATAGACCAACGATGATTTTCATTATTGATTAATCTGCAGATTAATCGTGTGGGTTTATAACGCTTTAGAAAATAGTGAAAAATGAGGTGAGAAAAACCCAAAGATATTCAGTTTAATATGATACAAACTGAGGGAAATCTCCATATTTGAGGCTGAAATCAGCATTTTCTATAAAAAATTACTTTAACGATTAATCAATTATCAAAATAGTCGACTTATCGTTGCAGCTCTTCACATATATTTCACTTTGTTAAAGTTTCTAAAGCCAATTTTTAGAAAGAATATATTTTGCATGACAAATACATAGAGCAGCGAATAATACTGATTTACATGAATACAGTTTTAAATATAAGCTTCACTTTACAATGTGGGAATTAGAGCTTCAACAATTAGTCGATTGATCACCAACTATTTTGATCATTCATAAATTGTAGAAGTAATTTTTCATGCAAAAATGGCACAAATGTCTGTTTTATATCATATTTAAGTGAATAACTTTGAGTTTTGCACTAAAGACTGAGAAACTGAGTCGTACATTATTCAACCAAACACCAAACGATGAATCAATTCATCTAGAAAATAATCTGTAGATTAATCAATAATGAAAATGATAATTAGTTGCCGGTGAATATACATATAATTGGGTACTTTTGCTCAAATTTAAAACTCATTTAATGGACACAGCTGTTATTAGCAGCTGACCATCTGCTGGGTATTAACTTCCCATTCTGGCAGCGTCGCAACATCTTCATCTAAATATGTTGAGGTCACAGGATGCTTGCACAGAACATCCAAATTATAATAATAAAAAGAATGTTATTTGTATTGCACTTTTTAAACGCATGCAGAAGCATAAACACGTTAGTGATCAGGTGTCATAGCAACTTTATTCAGCGGTATAAGGTCAAAGCCGTGAATTCATTCTTGGAATTAACACGACACTTGAGTTGAAAGTGCTTTGAGATGGGGGGGGGGGGGGGGTGTAATGTACGGCCTCTGATAAAGCTGTACATGCAACGCTTAATAATTAGCAAACAGCTACATGTTGGTGAATGCAAAGTGGTTTACATAATGCTCATATTGCGTAACAGGAGGACCATGAGATATAATCCCTCCTAAATATTCATTAACACGGCAAACTGTTCCTGGCTCTCCATGTATAGAACGGAAGCAGACTCTCGGCTGATGCTAATGACAAGGTTCGACGTGAAGGACGCGAAGAGAAAGCCCGGCGGAGCGATATGGAAATGGAGTCCCCTTGTTGCCCAGCAAGTGGACAGATGCAAAGAGCAGGTGTAAACAGTTTGTGCTCCACTTGTTCCATTTCCGGAGGATGTCAAGGCAGAAGTGGAGAGTCTGCATCTGCATTCTGCACAAATCCCCTCACTCGCACTCAGCGGGGATTACGAGCTATTCAGCATCCTCTGTGTTTAACGCGCTCTCCATGCGTCTCTCTCCCAAAATGAGTTTATGATAATTCTGTTTGGAGGGAAACTTCAACAAAGATGGGAAGAGAAAGAGCGACAAAGAGTGTCTTGCTCCTAGGAACCAGCTTAACAATGCATTCTACTTTTATGGTTATCATCATTATCTCCTCCACTAAAATGACTTCAGAATGCCTTCAGTCCAAACTAGCCTGGCCTTGATCCTAACTAATGACTCCAGGGAGGACAGCTGTTGAATCTGGATTTGAACAGCAGCCCCGACCGCTGTAGTGTCACGTTAACTTAGTTATTCAAAGAATGCAGATCTGTCTTTTAAGCATGTAGGAGCCAAATGATGCGTTAAGTTAAATATAATTTATATTGTTGTACCTGTTGATATGTATTCAAGTGTTTCTACTTGGAATATTACAATTATATTTATAGATTTATTTGCTTTATTGGATGCAAACGGCTTTAGCACAGACTGCCAGCACTTAAGTGCACAGTGTTCTGGAACAAGTCATGGATTAACTTGTGGACTTTGAGATCGTGCCAAGATAAATTGCTAAGAAGCGTTTTGGTTGTCAAGGTTTGCACGAGGAAAAGCGGATCAATAAATACATTTGCGTGATCTACAAACGGTGGGGATGAGAGTTGTGTACACTCCACGCTGCTACATTACGTCCTGAACTCCTGCAGCTCAGCATCGGCTCTAACCTCGAGTGCATAAGGAAATCACTACCTAGCTAAACACACATCAGTAAGTGGGACTTAAGTGTGCACACAAATACAACTTGAGTTGCAACGATTAGTTAAATAATCGATTAGTCGATCGACAGGAAAAAGAATCTCAAACTATTCATTGTTAAAAGTAATTTTTCATGCAAAAAATGGCAGAAAATGTTGTGTTCAGCCTCTTCGAATATGGAGATTTTCTTTTTTCTGCTTCATATCATATTAAAGTGAATATCTTTACGTTTAGGACGGACAAAACAAGACAGTTAAAGATCATCTTGTACTTTTTCTCTTGTCATTGTTCTCTATTTTCTTAATTTTATAGAGCAACTGCTAAATCAATTTATCTAGAAAAGAATCGCTAGTTGCAGCTCTACATACAGCATGCAAATGTGCACGTGGAGCCTCATGCATGTTGCTCCTACTCCTGAGTTATTAGCCATCTTGCGTTGCACAACAGACACAATCTAAGAAGATTTCACGAAGATCAAAATCACACAAATCCTGCAAGCTTTTTGAGTTTACACTGAGCATACAGCACAGAGTCTCCGTGGAGTCAGATGTGTGAACTATTTCACAGACAAATAAAAAAAGAAATTAAAAAACGAACAAACACGGGGACTTGCAGAAGCCCACAAAGCTCCCATGACAGAGATAAGAGGCAGCAGATCTGTGTGGCTGCGCTGGTCGAGCACAGATTTCTCAGGTGGCCGATTTCTGCGCTCCAAACTAAATTAATCATCATCTGAGATGAAAGCTCACGGGGGGGCTTTGCTTTTGCAGCACATAAAAAAAATACTGAACATTTCAATTTGTTCCCTCAACTGGTTTCCTGCAGTAGGTGCTAAAGAACCAAACAGACAAGAAAGGTCGAACACTGAGCATGTGAGGGTGATTACTGCATGCTTCAAATCCTTAAATGTCCTGACGGCTGAAGCACTTTAGTAATGAGACATTTACACTCATTTAATCTAATCAGGGATGGAAGAAGCACTTCAGTAAAAATACTAATACCACAGTGAAAGTAGTCTAAAAGTATTAGCAGTAGAATGTACTTAAAGTACCAAAAAGTAAAAGTATTCATTATGAATTAACCATTTCATCTCATATTTATTATAATAATTGATGCATTAATCTGTTCATCGTTTTAATGACTTGCTGGGTAGTTTAATCTAGAATAGCACATTATATTTAAATTGATTATATTGTGTAATATTAATTTGAATCTGTAATTAAACTTATCAAATACATGTGGTGAAGTAAAAAGTATTTCCCTATTTTAATGGAGTAGAAGTAGCATAACATTGAAATACTCACGTGTACCTGGAATATGTACTTAAATGAGGTCTGCCACATGAGTGTCAATAATTAAAGTGATGCTATACTATATTTTGTAAACACAAGCTAGCAAGTTAGCCTCTATGGCTGACAACAATAACCCGGTTCATTAAAACACAAAGCTACACAAAAGCTGTCAAGTGACTGCAGCTGCTCTGTCAGACTGTTAACCTACAAGCAACAACAACAACAACAACAACAACTTGTGTAACACCCAAGAGAGAGAGAGCATTAGCTAGCGCATTAGCATGTAAGTTGGCTAACCGGCGGTTGCTAAAGAAGCTAGCTGCTACCTTCAGTTAGTCCGCTGAAAGTCCGATGTTTCGCCCTGAGAAATATATCCTCACTCTCAGCCATAAGATCCAACTGTTTAAGAGTTGTCCGAGCAAACTAACGTGTGACTTCTCAGGGAGCCTCTGAGCAGGTTTGTTGTGTAAAGTGTTGGCTGGTTCCAGCTGTCTGTGCTGCTCTGACTCTGGTGACGATCTATCGGGGATCGACTGCTCCGCCTGTTCAGGAGTCTGAGTGACTTTCGCTGCAGCGGCCCCCAGCGTGGCTGCAACATGCAAGCTTTCCCGACATACAGACTGACAGCAGTCCATTTAATGTCATGTACAACGTGTTTACTACTGTAGTGTTTATATGCATACTGCATTTGTCTAATTATCTTTAGATGTTGTAGGATAAACATTTCTAAACGAGCACCTGCAGTCCAAAACATTTAGCATTTCGTGTTAAAAAAACCCAAAAACAAACCTTTAGCCGCTTGTTCACACAAAAAGAGATACCTTGGACAGAGACAGGGGCTTAAAGCACCATGGACAGAGGCAGGGGCTTAAAGCACCATGTCATAGACAGGGGCTTTAGGCAACATGACAGATACAGGGGCTTTCAGCACCATGGACAGAGACTTGAGCTTTCAGCACCATGGACAGAGACTTGAGCTTTCAGCACCATGGCATAGACAGAGGCTTTCAGCACCATGTCATAGACAGGGGCTTTCAGCACCATGGACAGAGACTTGAGCTTTCAGCACCATGGACATAGACAGGGGCTTTCAGCACCATGGACAGAGACTTGAGCTTTCAGCACCATGTCATAGACAGGGGCATTCAGCACCATGGACATAGACTTGAGCTTTCAGCACCATGGCATAGACAGGGGCTTTAAGCACCATGGACATAGACAGGGGCTTTCAGCACCATGATATAGACAGAGGCTTTAAGCACCATGTCATAGACAGGGGCTTTCGGCACCATGGACATAGACTTGAGCTTTAAGAACCATGGACATAGAGGCTTTAAGCACCATGGCATAGACAGGGGCTTTAAGCACCATGAACATAGACAGGGGCTTTAAGAACCATGGACATAGACATGGGCTTTAAGCACCATGAACATAGACAGGGGCTTTAAGCACCAAGGACAGAGGTGGTTAAAAAAAATCCGCATGATCCACACATCCTATTTTTACCTGAAGAAACGGCTCATCTGGCTGCTTTAATATTAAATATTTAAATGAGTTAATTGTGGAGTTTGCTCGCTTTAACTGCACCCAGAAAGGTCCAATAAGAGGTTTAGAGTTCTGCTTTTTAACCACAAAATTAATTAACAAATGCTGCTTATGTGCAGGTTTTGTTTTTGCAGGTGGGAAAGATCTAACACGTTTAAGCACCTGTTTGACAAAGAACTTGAAGAACTTGAGATATCCTCCAAATATAAAACGTACTCCTACACAGAATGTTTAGCTTAGGCCGTATTGTATGTATCTGCAAACAAGCATCAGTGTATTAGAAATACTATTAATTTTGACGGAAAGATATTTAACAATCGAACACTATTCGAGAATGAGGCTCTTCACTTTTTTTTTTTTATCTCCAATAGAATCTGTGTCAACCACTTGTTTTATATTTGGTTGTGTGTTTTGGTTGTCGTAGTCATTACTACTACAGAACCCGCTCTGTTTTCCAGAGTCTCCGGGGATCTGTTGGGCATTACGTCCCGCTGTGCCACATCTTTGTTAAAGGGCTCTTTTGCAAAATGTATCCCCTGCTTAAGAAGCTGTGCCAGACAGTATCTATTGTAGCACATTATTGTCATTTGAGGATTTCAAAAAACAATGGCAACCAACGACTGAAGATGAATAAAGTGGTGAGGGGGGAGGGGGGGCTCCCACGCCTTTTCCTCGACGGCAAAACCGAATAGTGATGTGCGTATTCTGGGGCTTTTATCATATTTCACAATAAATTCTCTCTCTCTCTCTCTCTCTCTCTCTCTCTCTCTCTCTCTCTCTCTCTCTCTCTCTCTCTCTCTCTGTCTCCCCCTCTCTCCTCAGCCCTCGCAGTCTCACTCCCTCACCATGTTTCCTCCTCCTCTTCTCTTGCGCACCAGGCTCTCCCACCCTCGCCTTCTCTTTTCGCTCACTGCGCTCTCATCCTCGGTGCGGCTTGTGTCTCTGCCTACTCCCGTGCGTAAGAGCGCACCGACGGATATGTAAAGTGATGCACTTCTGAAAACGTCAAATCTGAGCCTGCAAATGCCTTTCTGAAAAGGCGAATAGATGCGCAGCACAGTGAGCCAGTTAGATTAAGTCAAATCAATTAATCGGAGATTGTTTATTGTGCGCGGGTTTTCTTTGGATGGTGCTATGTTAATAAAGATGTTCATCGGTGCGGATGACGGTGCGTTGCTATTTGGATGTGTGTTTCTGGACTTTTCAGCGTACCATGACCGCGCGCCCTTTTTCCTCTCTCCAAGTCTTTTCGTTTCTGCGTGAAGTTGAACGGAGGCACGATGAGAGGGAAATACTTTCTCCTCGGCTTCTTGTTGCTCAAACTTATGGCTCTCGTGTGCAAGGCTGACGGGGAGCCGGGACTGCTCGGAGGATTCGTAATGATCGCCACCTCCAACGGCTCCAGGGAGGAGGAGAGCGTGTCCGAGGAGACCCCGCACACGGAGGACAGATGTCGGGGTTACTACGACGTGATGGGCCAGTGGGACCCGCCGTTCATCTGCAAAACGGGCAATTATCTGTACTGCTGCGGCACCTGTGGCTTCCGCTTCTGCTGCTCCTACAAGCACTCCCGGCTGGACCAGAGCACCTGTAAAAATTATGACACTCCGGTGTGGATGAAGACCGGACAGACTCCCTACAAAAAAATTAACAAGCTGCACGACAGCACCAAAGACAAGACGAACTTAATTGTTTACATCATATGTGGAGTAGTGGCCATTATGGCTCTTGTGGGGATTTTCACCAAATTGGGTCTGGAAAAGGCGCACCGGCCTCAGAGAGAGAACATGTCCAGGTACGTCTCTCTTCCGCTCTCACACTCCCTGCTTCTCTCAGTGCGCTTGTTTACAAAGAGACTGGCAGTAGTAGCCTACGCACGCACTGATCTGGAGCGCGCAACGTGTCCTTCTTTTCTTCATCTGCCTCTGTACACAACACAAGTATATTTCTGGATTCAACTGAAACACATATCACATATAATGCATTAGACATATTATGTTTCACACACAGGCTGTGGTTTCTTGGCAAACAGAGCAACTCTTCTGTATTGACTCTTTATGGAAACAGGGCTGCATGCTCTCTCCAGTCTCTCCATCCATTGTGGTATGGCACAGCATTACGTGAGCTGCTCTTCCCTCAACAAGCGGGGGCGGTTTCTTTCACTACAGCACGGCGGCATTGCGCTCCATTGTGTATGATTGGAGATAAGTGAAAATGCTTTTATACACCTTCATAGTGTAATCTAATAGGCAGGAGAAGCAAAAACAGCACAAAAGAAACCAAATATTTCTAATTCATCGGGGAATCACATTTTATTTCCAATTGGCCGCAACTCACAGTTTCATGAAAAGACTGTGTGCAGCCTAACTTAGTAATTACATTAACCATGTTATGCACAGTTCCTCTTGTCTGCATAGCCTCATCCATCTCCGCCTCTGTCTCTCTCCTCCCTCTGTCTGTCTGTCTGACAGGGCCGTCGCCAGTGTGCTGCAGGGCGGGTGTCCAGGGGAGCAGTATCGTGGGGAGGAGGCCCTAGGGATGCATTCACAGCACTATGTTTCCAGGGCCACGAACCTCCGTGAGTGTTTTCTATTAATGTTTTGGATAGCTCATTACAGCACATAGAGGTGTGGGTGGAGTGTGTGTGTGTGTGTGTGTGTGCGTGTGTGTATGTGTGTGTGTGTGTGTGTGTGTGTGTGTGTGTCAGCAGACGAAAAGCTGCTTGAATGTGTCCATGTCAGCGTCAGAGGCCCTGGTGGAGTCATCTGGAGGGATGTAAGGATGCGAGAGAGTCACTCATCCCAGCTGGGCTCAACTGGTTTTAAACCACGCTCATATCTGGCTGATGGTGCATAGAGAGAAAATCCTCAAATATACACTATACACACACACACACACACACACACACATCCCTGCAGGCTATTTTGTTTCAAATGACAGCATTGGGTTTTGTTTTATCTCGCACCGGCCAGATATCCATCCATTTCATAACACGCTGGAAAGAGAATATCTGCAGCTTTTCAAATCCAACCGTTATTCACTGTTTTATTTTGGTTCATGCCCACATGATATAATGAGAGAGAGAAAAAGGGGGAGTGGGATTGTGTGTGTGTGTGTGTGTGTGTGTGTGTGAGAGAGAGAGTCAGTGAGGAAGTAAGTGGTGGGGATGGTAGTGTGTTTGTGTAGGGGGATGGGGGGGGGGGGGTTGAAGGGTGGTGGTAGAATACAGAGCATATGAATGCCATCTATTTCTGTTGCGTCCCGTGGGCTGATACTATACCAAGCTTCCTTGTGTTTTAACACCGTAGATCAAACAGATTAATCCACACAAAAAACACACACATTCAAATAACTATGTACAGACCCGAGTATACAGTACATACACATCATATATACAGTACATACACATCATATATACAGTACATACACATCATATATACAGTACACACACATCATATACACACCACATACACATCATATACACACCACATACACATCATATATACAGTACATACACATCATATATACAGTACACACACATCATATACAGTACATACACATACACATCATATATACAGTACACACACATCATATATACAGTACATACACATCATATATACAGTACACACACATCATATATACAGTACATACACATCATATATACAGTACACACACATCATATATACAGTACACACACATCATATATACAGTACATACACATCATATATACAGTACATACACATCATATACACACCACATACACATCATATACACACCACATACACATCATATACACACCACATACACATCATATATACAGTACATACACATCATATATACACCATATACACATCATATACACATCATATACACACCATATACACATCATATACACATCATATACACACCATATACACATCATATACACACATCAACACAGCACAGCAGTCAGATCGTCTTTAAGTTGCATCAAATGTCTTGTGACAAAACAAAAAGCAGCTCTAACATGAATTAGTTTGAGACTCATAGAGACTGTACTGTGTACTGTGTAGTCTGTACTCTGTAGTCTGTACTATCTACTATGTACTGTGTACAGTGTACTCTCTACACTGTACTCTGCACTCTGTACTCTCTACACTGTACTCTGTACTCTCTACACTGTACTGTGTACTGTGTAGTCTGTACTCTGTACTATGTACTGTGTACAGTGTACTCTGTACTATCTACTATGTACAGTGTACTCTGTACTATCTAATATGTACTGTGTACTCTGTACACTGTACTGTGTACTGTGTACTGTGTAGTCTGTACTCTGTAGTCTGTACTATCTACTATGTACTGTGTACAGTGTACTCTGTACTCTGTACTCTGTACTATCTACTATGTACTGTGTACTCTGTACTCTCTACTCTCTACACTGTACTGTGTACTGTGTAGTCTGTACTCTACAGAGTAGATAGTACATAGTACAGTGTAGAGAGTACATAGTACAGAGTACACTGTACTATCTACTCTGTACTGTGTACTCTCTACACTGTACTTTGTACTCTGCACTATCTACTCTGTACTCTCTACACTGTACAATGTACTGTGTACTCTCTACACTATACTGTGTACTCTCTACTCTGTACTTTGTACTCTGTACTATGTACAGTGTACTCTGTACTGTGTACTCTGTACTCTCTACAATATACTGTGCACTGTGTACTCTGTACTATGTACTGTGTAATCTGTACTGTGTACTCTGTACTGTGTACTCTGTACACGTGTTTGTTAGAGGACTGTGTACTGTGTACTGTGTACTCTGTACATGTGTTTGTTAGAGGACTGTGTACTCTGTACTCTGTACTGTGTACTCTGTACTGTGTACTGTGTACTGTGTACTATGTACTGTGTACTCTGTACTCTGTACATGTGTTTGTTAGAGGACTGTGTACTCTGTACTGTGTACTCTGTACTCTGTACATGTGTTTGTTAGAGGACTGTGTACTCTGTACTCTGTACTGTGTACTCTGTACTGTGTACTCTGTACTATGTACTGTGTACTCTGTACTCTGTACATGTGTTTGTTAGAGGACTGTGTTACTATAAAGATATACATAAATCAGATTCCATCTCAGTTGAAATTGCACATAAAAAAAACGACATCTTGCTTTTTTTACTTTAATTGTTCTCGTTGCAGGAAAAGTGAAAAGATTTGCAAATTGGATTATTTTTGCAATTTTCAAATGCGAAAATCTGGAACTTTATAAATTTGGGTCACTGTTGGAATTTATACCCAGGAAAAGTAATGCACTTTACTTACAACCAGGTAACGTGAGCCGGGCCGTGCAGCGCTGCCTCTAATGAAGTCAGGTGACGTAGTTAACATACTTTTATTGGGCTGAAAAATGAGTCTACGTTTATTACGTAACTTACGGACCAGGTGTTACATAACACATGATATAAGTGGTGTTGTTGTCTAAACAGGATCTGCACTGAAAAATAACTAAATAGCTTTTCGGAAGATAACATACGACCATCTCCAAATCCCAAATTGTTTGGAAATTTCCCACAAAGGTAACACAGTCGAGTTTTGGAGCGTTGTTTGGTGCTGTAATAGACAGGTGGTGTCCATGTAAGGAAGTGTGTGTATGTGTGTGTGTGTGTGGGGGGGGGGGAGGGGGGGGGGGGTTGAGTTACGACTTGTGTATGCAAGAATGAGATAAATATGTAATCGTACAACATCATCCGCTGGCTAACGACAAGGTGACATAACCCTACTCAGCATGAAGCACGACGCCCACAGACACCATCAACATCATGATGAGAGCACATCATGATTTGGTGTGAGAGAGGGAGGGAGGGGGGACTAGGGGGGGAGGGGGTTCAGTCAAAAAAAAAACTGCAACCATGAAAAGAGATGAATAACACTTGCAGGAGGTGTCGGGGTCCACTCCACTCTTCTTCTCCTTCCTCACTGTGGAAGAGATGAGATAGCGTGCTGGCCCTTCACCTGAGGACACTGCTGTGAAATAGCGATTATTATTTGTTATGTGGAACCTGATTTCCCCCCCGAACCTTTTAATACCTCGGGGTTGTGGGTAATCATGTGGAATATTATTAACCTCTGCGATCTGGGAGGGAGGGTCCTCCACGACCGCCACACGATTGGTTAAAGGGCCCCTCAGCCGGACGATGGAGATGATTCATCCCGGGGAGGTTGGAGGGGAGAGGAATTAGATATGGATTTGCTGGATATGGACATGTTATTCTTGATTCAAGTGATTAACAGAAGATGTATAGACTGAAAAGGGCAAGAGGATTTTTCATTAAGAGAGGGAGAGAAGAAGAGCTTGCGTTTGGGCCGGGACGCCAAAACGATATTTCTCCCATTATAACACGTGTCCATGGTTCATTGTGTACTCCTGTTCAAAGAACTTGACAAATTAAAAGATTGTTCTCTTTTTATTAACAACTTAAGTGCAAAATCAACAGTTTAAAGTGAAATCATGGAGACAAATAATATTTCGAGCTATACACTCACTGCTTTAAGCACTTTAGTCAATGCATTTGTCAACAGAGGTATAGAACAACAAGCAAACCTTATTCCTAACACTTTGCTGTGTCTTGTTCATTCATAATTGTCATATGTCCCACACCAGTGAGAAGGCAGAGGCTCGTGTTTGTTATGTTGCAGGCCCCTGTGCACGTCCAGCAGGGTCCCCCGCAACGTATTGCATAATAAGAGTAGACGCTTTAGTTGCCTTGTGAACCAGTACCAGCCAGAACCACCAGATCCCCAGGAGGGCCGGCCGGCTGGCAGACTTTCATGTCATCTCCAAAACCCAGAAGTCTTTGTTTGAATCCTTAAAAAGGCTGAAAATCCTGCGTCTCTGTGCTCCCAGCATCAAAAGGGAGGGATGGAGAACGACGGGAGAGCGGTGGATGGGGAGGGAACACAATGTGAGGAGCCAAAGAGATTTTTCTACCCAAAAAATGAAAACGTGGGAAAACCCGCTAAAAATAGACGATAGACTCCTTTCCCACTGCCAGTAAACGAGTGTTTTCTTTCCTGGTGTGTCATGCTGGAAAGCAGAAAGCAGCATGGAGGCCAGTGAAGATGTCACGGTTATTATTCCTTCTTTATATCGGTTACTAATCAGACGCTTTGGTTAGGATTGTTGGAGCAGTGGAAACACGAACAAAGACCATTCTGATGACATTTATTTAGTTTCTTTGTCGTTTGAATGAAATGTTTTTACAATGATCAGCAAGTTCAATGACTGTTTTTCTCAATGGAGTCTGGTGGCTTTGAGGAGAGCACAATGACAGTATGTTTTGTACGTTAAGACATAATAAGAATTGTTGAGAGTTGATTTAGTTTCACTTCAAAAGTCAAAAGTCATTTGTCCCGGGAATAAATGCAGATTGTAACCTTTCCCAACACAAGACAAAAGCCAGATGTTAATGGCTGTTTGGTCCAGAAGAGGCTTCAGTGGCAACGCCGAGATTGGTATCAGCTATTTCTGAAGCTCTGAAGGGCGGGGGGCTTCGTCTCCGTCATAAGTTGTGTAATGAAGCTGCAGTTTTTCAGTCTTGAGAGTCTCTTTAGTGTAATGTAAAGCAGGGGCCGCTCGTGTCTTTGTTCCTACACTCACTGTATCACATAATGAAGACGTTAGAGGTGAAATGTAATTGTTAACAGTATTTATCACTGAACAAATCCTCCAAACCAATATTGTACTTCTTTGTCCTGTAATTGTCTTTTCGGGTATCACAGTGAAGAGCTTTAGGTGGGCAGCGCTATTAGTTTTATTGAGACAAAACACACACACACACACACACACACACACACACACACACACGGTTCCTCTGTATTCACAACTCAATTTACCATTTGCAGGCTTAATTACCTCCACAGCCGTTATAATCTTTCCTTAAACATTCTGAGATGGGAAGGATGAAATTTTAATAGGTAATTGCTTCTGAGATTGCACAGGCACGAGGAAAGGCCCCGTCTGCAAAATACTCCAGCTCCGCCATGTGACTGTGTGTACAAGTGTGTGCGCCTGTCAAAAGGAGCTGTGCATATCCTTCGTTAAAAGTAGGTGACTGTGTGACCTTGTCTTCCCAGCTGTCATCCGAGCCTTCAGTGTGTCACATCTGATTGCAGAGTGTCAGAGCGGAAAGAGAAGCTCCAGCGAGTGAACACACACTCGGCTGCACAGGCCATATAAAACAAGCAAAGAGAAGCTGCGAGAGAGAAAATCACAGAGCTGGAGGTAGTTATCTGGGAGGCGTCACTGTGGCAACAGCTTCGTTTGAAGCTCAGCTTCTGTCCTCGTGTTCAAACAGGCAAGAAAAACAGGTGAAGTCGAGGCTTCATCCCAGAGTTTGTCTTTCAGGCTCGTAGCTCGTCGGAGCGACAGTCAAGCTTCTGCTATATCTACTGCTACATGTCTTTCATCCAGGCCGCTGAAGACAACGCTTTGTTTTGTTCCATTTTTATTGATTTACTTTCGTTCAAACTGCCGTTTCCAAAAAAGAACAAAGTCTTATTGCACACTCAAAATGTACTTAACACGCAAACACTTCAAGGAGTAGTTTGACATTTTGGGAAATACGTTATTTACCTTCTTGGTGAGAGTTACCTGACAAAATTCATATCTGTTCGGTAAATATGAAGCTACAGCCAGCAGACGTTAGCTTAGCTTAGCATATACTGAGCAGTGGCTTCTGACGTGTGATAACAAAGATGTGTGGATTAACAGGGGTTATGTTCTGGAGTATTTCTTGGCACATAACGAGTATAACCTTCTATAAAACTTGTGTATTTGTGTATTTTTACTTTTCGGTCAGCTTCAAAAGTGCTAGTAGAGCCAGGCTAGCTGTTTCCCCCCCCCGCTAAGCTAAGCTAACTGTGTCCTAGCTCTAGCTTCATATTTAGCACACAGGTGGTTCTAACTCTTGACTAGAAAGCAAATAAACCTATTTTCCAAAATGTAAAAAACTTCAGCTCCACATAATATACTTGCACCCTGTGACACACTTCCCCTCCCTGCCACCAGACCTCACCATCTGTGTCCTCATAGCACCTTGCATTAAAAGGTGATTTAGCTCTTCCCTCCTGATAGAATCCCATCACTTTCCCACATTTTCAGACGTCTCCGTGCAGCTATTTGGTGCCACGCAAGTATTGTTTCGACCATAAAAGTACACTTAAGGCGCAAATAAGGCCACAGTGAGCAACTAGACTAAAACCTGTCAGTCACAGACTCCGAAGTGCCTCCTGCTCTCCAGGGTCTCATCCCTGCACCTTCTCTTTGTCTAATTATCTTAATGTGAAGCCCCTCCGCAGCCCAGGGACGCCAATAGATGCTTCTCTGCTGGCTCTGGGGCCGAAACAGACATCCACTCAGCTTAGGCGCAGCGGGAGGTGTCAGCACGGCCTGGGGAGGGAGGGAGGGTTTGAGGACTGGAAGGAGAAAAGAAATAGAAAAACATATTTTTTAAAGGAGAGAAATAGAAGAACTTGAACATCGGAAACAAGCCCTCACTTTGTGGTCTTCGTGCACGCCGTCCGTCCTTTCCTGTCCTCCGTGTTTTGCATCACCCAGCGTGTAAT
Organism: Cottoperca gobio; assembly: GCF_900634415.1. Lineage (NCBI taxonomy): Eukaryota > Metazoa > Chordata > Actinopteri > Perciformes > Bovichtidae > Cottoperca > Cottoperca gobio. The sequence goes on along the minus strand of NC_041373.1, from coordinate 17,259,280 downwards.
TTCACATCTTGTCATTGTGGTGCTGTAATAAAAGAAGCAATAGGGACAGTGAATATCTTAACATCTAATCAGCCAAAAAAAACCCCACCTCCTCCCCGTGAATATTAATCACTTCATTTGCTCCCAGCACGTCACATCTTGCATTTGACAGGTAATTTCGTCTGCGACTCTCTCTCTCTCTGTGTGTGTGTGTGTGTGTGTGTGTGTGTTCGCGGGTTGTGCTCGTCACACATGTCTGTGTATGCACGTAACCTGTGGAGCGCTCCAGTAAAACGCTGAGTGTGATGAGAAACAGAACATTCGTCTATTTCCGTCCATTTCAGACTCGTTTGCATTTGAGTATCTGTGATGACTCTCGCAGGCAGTCATGGGATCAGCACGCAGACTTCCCATCTGTATGTTTGAACAGGTGGTTATCACCACTGCTTTCTAATTAACTGCTACACTGGCTCTCCTTAATCAACTATCCAAATGAATGATTCAAGCCTTTCGCAAATATTAGGATTATTTCTTTTTGTCTGTACGAATACGAATTCACACAGAACTGTAATTATGATAAACAACTTTTTAAAATTGAAGTTCCGGCTGCGTTTAAGTTTCAAGAGGCACTCGATGCATGTGCCCTTATACTTGTCGTTGCAGAAGGGGAGCTGTCGAAGAAGCGAACAATAAGGAGCTTTGTGTGCGTCTGTCAGACGTACGTTGAAGCTGAGTGTCTTCAGGCTTCGCATGGAGCAGTGTCACGCTGTGTGCAAGCTTCTGTAATCTGCAGCTGTTACACAGTTCTCCTTTTATACCGTTGGTAGGGACATACTAATCTTCTGTGTTGCTGACAGTGATAGTATATACGTTCCTGCTACTTCCCAGTGTTCTGGCAGTATTCACACAAGTGGAAGCTTTATCCACGTGCTCGTGTTAATACAGAGAGTGCATGAAAACTATGTAGCAAGAATCAGATCAGAATCATTATGTATCTAAAAGTAGTTGGATTAGTTAGGTAGAAAATAATAGCTAAAAGTAAAATATTTAGCTAAAAGTAACGGAAACAGTTAGTGAGATAAAAGTTTTCTAAAGAAAGTTGGATAAATAGTTAAAATAGTTTGATAAAAGTACTTAAACGGTTGAAATAGATAGCTATTGGATAAATGGTTGAAATATGAAATAGTTAAAATAGTTAGCTACACATTATGGATGTACGGTTGAAAAAGAGAAAGAGCTAAAAGTAAAGGTTTAAACAGTTACATTTTATGAAAATAATATTGTGACAATGTTCACTTTTATAAAGATAATAAGTAACATCCAGAGTCAATGAAGGTGTTCTTGTGGTGCATCCGAAAAAAGAAAAAAGAAATCAAAGTTGGGGAACACGGTCGGCTGCATCTGAATGCAGAATGCAGAATGCAGAATGCAGAATGCAGAATGCAGAACGCAGAATGCAGAACGCAGAACGCAGAACGCTTGTGACTCAGGTCTCCATGTGTGCATTTTGAAAGTCTTGGCTTTGAACGAGAACAGTCTGTTTTGCATGAACCGGCCAAAGCAACAGATCCCTTCCCGTGTCCCTGAGGAGCTGAAGGCTCTTTTTCTTTATTTTCTCGTCCTCATGCACACACACACACACACACACACACACACACACACACACACACACACACACACACACACACACACACACACACACACACACACATACACGTGTGGGTGCCTTTTGGTGTCCATATGCATAACGTCCATTAATATACACACATATATCCTCCAGGCCGGTGCTTCACACGGCCCGGGGACAGGCAGCAGATTTGCTTGGCAAGCTGACTGACGCCACTAGCGACGTTAAGTCACAGGCAGGAAAAGCTCATGCTGGGAGCCCCCCCCCCCCTCCGCGCCATCCCCCTGTGTCATCCATGCCACCCCTCCCCACACACACACACACACACCCATCACCCCCTCTCTCTCTCTCTCTCTGTGGCCTGCGGGCGTCAGTATGGCCTGGCTCACTCACCACCCTGCCCCGAGGAGGTAGGGATACATTGGCAGCCTTCACGCGCTCACCCTCCCATCCTCATACATACATATGGACACACACAAACACTGAAACTCACAGACTCGTGGACAGGCTTACAGCCCCCGCCCCCACCGCCCCCCATCCTGCTGGGCACTGGCCCATGGATAGGGGACATGTGGCTGGGCGAAATGCGTCACGATGCTGGGCTCTCGCTCCGACAGATCTTGTGCCTGTCTGCCTGCCTGCAAATTACCAGCTTGGAACGACTCACAAAAACAGAGAAGGAGTTTTGTTTTCCAGCCTTCTGATTGCAGCAGTCGCCCTGCTCCCCTCGGCTTCTGGACACTGTTGCCTTTTCTCTTGGCAAATCTCGTGTCTTATGGCAGAAGTTGTTCTCCTTTCTACTCACGCCAGTGTTTTTGTTTCTAGATGTCATCATCTCCAGGAGAGAGTGTCTCTCTCTGGAGCCATTTACAGTATATGTATGCACCAGGCTTAGACAACACAGATAAACACGTTCCGATTGCTACACTGCATATATCTTGTGCTGTGAGATTGCGTGCGAGTCTACAATTGAACAACAAATCTGTTTCCGTGAGGGATTTAAACCGGGACATCAACAAGTTTCTTTTTTCCTTCAGGAGAGGTCATGCTGTTTTTGCTTATTTTGCCCACATATAACCTGCCGCTGTTAGTGGAAGCTTCACACGACCCCACACACAACTCAGAATATCATCGGTGAGAATTTCAACTATTCTTGTATCATAATCTTTAAAAGAACCTCTGAAAAGCTTCTCGTTTGCTCCTTCAGAAGGCAGGAAGACCGCTGTCGTCAATTTGCAATCGGACGACGGTGACCCAGCTTCACAGAGAAGCATTTGAGGAATAGCTTGTTACAAAATAGGCTAAACATTTGCTCTGTTGCAGAGAGTTAAATGAGAAAATCCACTGATGTCTGATGTCAACAACAAGCAGCTGGTTAGCCACATACAGACACATGTTCAGAACGCACTTTATCTCTTACTGTCACTTTGGTTTAGGCGACAAAGCTGGTGCTTTAACGTAGCGCAACATAAAGACGGGATTCACCTCACGGCAACAAGTCAGCGCCACACATTGTCCTTATTACACATTATTTAAAAATAAGAATGAAACAAATGAGCTGATTCGTGCTTGTAGGTGGATTTAGTTCCCTTTGGACGGAGCCAGGCTAGCTGCTTCCCCTGCTTCCAGTCTTCATGCTAAGCTAAGCTAAACTAAGCTAACCTGCAGATGAGCGTAGCTACATGTCTAGTGTAACAGAAACGAGAGTGGTATTAATCTTCTCCACCTTCCACCTGCCCTCTGCACGCTTACGATGTCCCAACACTTGGAAGACCGGGTCTACAGCGTTGGAGACTCAAAGAGGAAATATTTGAATTGCTTTCCTGCCCTTTCATTGGCCGCCGTGTTGAGTCTCGAGCACATATGCAAATTCCAGTATCTCCTCATCGGATCACAGGCGGCAGCATGCCACTGTGTCTGTGCACAAAGCAATTTAATGAGCTTCAAATTCCCAACAGGCCTTACCTTATTGGAAAATCAGAGAGCACATTCATTTAGGTAGCTGCCCAGTTATATATAGTCTACAGTAGTGCATGTGATGATGCATTCACTTCTGTAACCGTGCGTAGGGCTCTGTACATCTTTACAAATGTGATTACATTCTCCAATGACACAAGAAAGGTGATTCTTTTTGTGGTGAGTGCAGCGAGTTCTGCAGCGAGTAGAGGAGAAGCACCAGAGACAGACATCCAGAGGGAGAGCTACCTTTAGATGTCACCGTCAACCTCACCAGCAGCCAGCGATTGAATCAGTCCCCCTCAGGAATCTGGGGAAATGGAAGCAGAGAGGATCTGAAAGTGCCTCCCCACACACACACACACACACACACACACACACTCCTATTCTGATATACAGAAGCTGACGGAGAGTAGTCATACATGCCAAGTCTTAAAGATAGAGACTGAGTAGAGGAAAGTGAGGGAACAAAAATTGAGGCGGGTAGAGCGGAGAGTGGAGGACTAGAGATGAAAGAAAGATTGTGGAAAAAGAAAAGCAGCCCACAGAGGGGAGGCTGAGAGTGTTCGGAGATCCATACTGAGAACATCGATCTGTCAGGCCTCCCCTGATATGAAACTGTGAAGACAAAGAGCAGATAGTATTCAGACGGAGCTCCCTGTCGCGTTTCACCTTCAAGCTCTCGATGACGACGTTCGGGCGCTTTGACATTCAATTAGTTTTCAATTGGTCAAAAGCTCCTTTGCGTACAAAGTCCTGGTTTACGTCGTCTGTTACATGTCAAGTGTGAACAAACTATTGATGTAAATGTGCCATAAGAATCAATCTTGCGTAGTTTACGAGTACAAGACGAGAGACATTGATTTCATGTTTTTGCTGGAAGACAATGAGAAGGACGAACACTTGTTGATGACCTGGAGGCGGGAGAGACTTTGTATGTTTGTGTGTATCGTGTGTGTGCATGCACGGGTAACCAGGTCTTAATTCTGCATTAGTTTTCTAGTTTTTGCCAGCTGGTTTCTAGGCTAATTCTGGTTTATTAATACCAAGAGTCTTTTAATTTAATAAAAGGTTTTGAGTTTGTCGTTTGTTAGTGACTTTAAACTTTGCTCCCAAAGCTCACACCTGTAAAAACATACGGATGTTGATAAAACCGCCTTTCGTAACGCGCCAGAAAACAAAAACTGTAACATTGTCTCTTTTTAAAAAGGTTTAATCTTCATTCTAAAGTCGCAGTTTGACGTTTTTCAATGCAACTAGTAAGTTATGTTCATTACTTGTTGTGCTATCTGCAGAAACACTATTCTAGCAAACGGATTACGATGCAGTGTATCATTCATAAAGTCCGTTTGTAGTATGGCATTGTTACACACAGAAACCTTTTGGTTGAACTTTGACCTACCGCACGTCCACGCTTCACTTTCGGTTGTACCTCCAACCGAATAAGCCTTACAGCATATCCGGTGGTGATGTTGTGAGGATGTTATCATAAGCATAAGAGAAGTCTCAAGTCTTTACAAATAACAAGTCAAGATGCAAGAGCATGCCAGTGACGCTTTGCATGCCAGTGACACTTTGCATGCCAGTGACACTTTGCATGCCAGTGACGCTTTGCATGGCATGCCAGTGACACTTTGCATGGCATGCCAGTGACACTTTGCATGGCATGCCAGTGACACTTTGCATGGCATGCCAGTGACGCTTTGCGTGCGGGTGATGCTTTGCGTGCGAGTGACGCTTTGCGTGCGAGTGACGCTTTGCATTCGAGTGACACTTTGCATGCCAGTGAAACTTTGCATGCCAGTGACACTTTGCATGCCAGTGACACTTTGCATGGAATGCCAGTGACGCTTTGCGTGCGAGTGACGCTTTGCATTTAAGTGACACTTTGCATGCAAGTGACACTTTGCATGCAAGTGACACTTTGCATGCATGGCCTTCCGTGCAAACGTTCCACTCGTCTGCTCCTGATGTTATTTCAGCATCATATTGAATTCGATCTCGCTGTAGCTGAATCATTTAGTGCAGCCATATGTTTGTATTGATTTTAATTTGAGCCCTGAAAACATCCCGACCATCAGCCCATCCCGTACTCGTGTCCCATCGTCTCCTCCTCTCCGCCTGCGTACGTTGTTGTGCCAGCCTCTGCCCTGAGATCAACAGTTAAAATCCACAAATGATGTATAATTCATTCCAGGCAGCGATGCCTGTGCAACAGATTAGATTTATGTACGACTGCCTCCCCTGACCTACGATATCCATCTCCAGGTGCCTCGCAAAATTATAATGCATCCCACGCTGTTCCAGGTGCTTCTGTGAATGTGAAAACAAGCTACTTTACTCTCCTTGTTGGCAAAATGTTCCGTTAAACTGAAGTCTCGATGCAAGTGTGGATTAATATATCTTCATATACATTTGGTAAAACACTCAAACAGCGACCGTCCAATCAGAGCTTACCGTAACTATGAAGAAGGGACGCTGTTGTCCTGCTCTTACTCTCTTTTCCAGGCTCTTCTCTTACACTGTTCCTGCTTATACCTTTGAACAGTGTGCACTATAATTCATATATAACCCACATAATCAATGTGTAAGTGACGTGATCGTGAGCCAGGACGTTCACCGCAGGGGGGCGAGCGCACTGATCGCTTGTGCTGCCTAAACATTTGTAGGAAAGCGCATGAAGTAAAACAAAATGTCTTCCTGTTACTGTTCGTAAGACATCATACGAAACGCTGAATGAGAATACTTTGCTCGAGGAGGACGGAGGTTACATTTATTGAACATTTATGCGACACAAGAACCACTCAACACCCTCAGCCCGTTCCCCCGAGATAGAGCTTCATTTACCAAACACATGGGTTAGACCTCATCCTGAGATGCCAGCCAGACGCTTTCAAAACAACAAAGGAGCTAACGTAAGCTAGCTATCGACGTTTGATGAAATCTGCCAGAGACAGCGGTCATTATAGCCTTCAAAATCCCGTTGCAGACCAGACAAGGAAGCAGCGTTTGTCTGCCTTTGTCTGAACATCAAGGACAAATTGTTTAAAAAATAACTGAATTTTGAGAGCAGCACAAATCATGTCACTGGAACGGTGTTTTCCTCGTGTCATGTTTCAAATGAACCCTGCAGCTTTCTAAAAGTTGTTTGTCTTTGGAGAATAAATTGAATTTCCCGTTGGTCTTTCACTTCTTCTGCATTCTTTAGCGACGCTATAAAAGCTTCAGTGTTTTAAAGTAATCTCTGTGATAGATTACCACAGCCCAATCCATAAGAGCCAAAATAAACAAAGTGCAGAAGCTGCCAATCCTGTGATAATCTTTGTCTTGTTTGCGTTAATGGTTTATTGATGCTAAAATGAAACACTTTTAATAGCTTATCAATAGCACAGTTCACAGCTTTCATACAAACCAGTCATTATTTCCAGAGACAAATGTATACGACACAATCCAAGGTAGTAATATCAAGTGGTTGAAATCAGAATCAATGTGCAATACGTACAGAATACTATAGTCGTGTAGCTGCATCACAAGTGTTCCTTTGCCAACCATCACTCTTGGGAAGAAGCAGCATTAACATGACATGACATCAGCTCCATCTCAGGTTCCTCCGTCGCCGTCTGCCCATCTGTGGTCCATGGAATTCCAAGACTGACTCCATCCACGAGCGTGGCCAGCGCTGCAACGTTTGTTTATAGCGGTGCTTATTGATTTCCTGGGATGATTTGCTGACAGCAGGCGCAGGGCAACACAGGTTGTTGGAGGTAATAAGCAGGGGAGAGAGAAAGGAAGGAGGAAAGAGATGGATGCTAGCTAAACCGTGTTTTTTGCGGAGGATAATTTTACTCCCCAGAAGGCAGTGATTGGCATTAATTACCTAACAGGTGCTAACAGCGATGAATCTCATAATTAACCGGCTTAGATTTAGTTCATTTGGGAAGACATGAATATGAGACAGCGGGTGCAGAAGCATGTGTGTGTGTGTGTGTGTGTGTGTGTGTGTGTGTGTGTGTGTGTGTGTGTGTGTGTGTGTATGTGTGTGTGTGTGAGCATGTGTTGTTGTTGTGCGTGTGAATGCAAAGGAGAAAACAGAAGTGAGAGACACAGATGATGTCAGAGAGAGAGTATGTACAGTACGTACAGCATGTGTGTGAAGTGCAGTTTGTTTTGCAATACTTCCCCACAATGTGGAGATTCAGAGACTCGTCAAGCGTTTCAAGGAAAACAAGAGCATTGCATTTGGACTGCTGCGCGTCTTTCGGCCTTTAGAGAGTACAAATCATTTGTGCACGGCTTACAGAAGATGTTGAGTTTACCATGTAGACAAGGAGCTTTCCACATCGTCCCAAAGATGCTGGAATGGGTTGGGGCCAGAGATTCGGTTGCTCCGTGGTGTGTTATAAAATAGAAACTCAGTTTTACAGATCTGCCGATTAAATCAACTAATCCATTACTACAGACGACGTCGGCATCCAGCCTTGACTGGGCTGCAGCAGCTTACTTGCATCAGTGAGTGGACTCTGCAATGACCTTCTTTACACACATTTAGAGGATTCTTGACATTTTCCTTTGGCCCCCGGATCACATGCTGTTCTGTAGCCTTTGCTCACAACATGTCCAAACATCTCAAAACAGCCAGCCGGTTTGTCGGCAACACATCTTCCCTTGTTCAAAACTTTTCTAAAAGTCAGTTACAGTCACGGAGAAGAAATGCTTCCACACACACATGACATACGACTTGCTTGAATGTACAATCTGTATCAGAGATCGGCAGCTCCCCAAGCGTTTGTCCCCTCCGTGCTTCTCGCTCTGGGCTCTGTGTTCGTTTTTGGAGGGCTAGTGGCAGTGCAGGCTGTGCCCATCGGGGTAGAGTGTGGGGTACTGGGTCGACCGTATGGGGATTTCCTTATGACCCACTTCTTACCCCCATGCTGTCGCACAGAAGCCATCTCTCTCTCGCCCGCCCGCCTCCCTCTCTGCAGCATTCGTCGAGCAGAAGGAGGTGTCTGCTCTCACAAGTTCCCTCTCACTCCCTGTTGCCAAGACACAGAGCGGTGCAGGAGAGCAGACAGTTACACTGGCACTCTGCAGGACCATCGCCTTGCGACGGACCCTCGCATGAATGTTACCACGTAGCATTTAGTGTCTGAAACAAAAGGCACGCGGAGGAACAGATGCATTCGCGCGGAATGAAGCAGCAAACTGCACATTGTGCATCCACATGCATCAATATATGGCATCGTTTCTGTTGATCTCCGAACACGTTCGCACACGCACAATGACACACACTGTACACTCTGCACCCTGCCAGTGCTCGTGTTCTCCTTCTTACAAATGGAGCGAGGCAGTATGTCATTCTTCAGTAACCTACTTTTTCCTCTCCCCTCTCGTTTTGTTTTCTGCACCCCTGACTCTCCCAGGGAGTATGGGTGTCTCGCTCGAGTGGATTCCTGCAGCGTGGGGCCACCAAATGGCCGCGTTTAGTTTATATCGCTAATAATAGAACGTCACTGAGGCATCTTTTGTGGATGAATACACAGAAGTGTTGGATTCCCTGGCAGGGCTAATCTAAGTCCCTCTTAACGCAGAAATCCCCCCCGGGGAAAGAATATTCCCTCAAAATTTGAGGGAAGGGGGCAAAGAAAGATACGATAAACAAGTGGACAAATGACACACAGATAAGAGTGTGTTGCCTGATATGAGACAGACAAGTGGCAGCAGAGACAGAGAGATCACTCAGTCTGGCCCCGCGGAGGCTTTTCTCCCCGTTAGTAAACCCATGTTGCAGCTACAATAAAGCACCTAATCACGTTCAATTAAAGCAAATTACGCTTTCACAGCTCAGTCAGGAGCACACACACAAACACACACTCCAGCACATAGCAAAGGGATACTGAAAATCACCCCGAAGCAAAGCGACGCAGAAGGCAAAAGCAGCGTTTTAAGTTTTTAGAGGAGCTCAAAGATGGATGCGGAGGCTATATTGCTGCCTCACTTTGACTCACTTCATCAAGGATGCGTTTGTTGTCTTGAGGCTCTCAGGAAGGGGGGGTGGGGGGGGGGGGGCAGGAGATCATGAGACATGAGACATTAAGAGAAGAACGGATTGTAGTTAGAATGTTGATCCTGAGGAAACTTCAAAATGTCAGGAAGTCATGATTCTGCAAGCAAAAACAAATTACGTCTGTAGATGATGATAAAGCATCATCTTATCGAGCTGTTGTGCTTCGAGCCGATACTAGAAAGTATGTAACAAGAGGTAATTTGTTCTTCGGCTCTGCAGACATACACCTAGAAACCCTTTCTTTGTCACCCTGGTTAATTGCAGTCTGGGATTGATTAGATTGTTCTGCATGCAGCTTAAACCGTTTCCGCTCCATTTAACTCCCAGATTTGTCTGAATTCAGCAGTTCTTGTTGTGCATCTCTCATCCTGCTGCTGCTGGATGGCTGCAGTAGGATGAGCGACGGGAAAATCTGCCTCTTGCCCCCGTCTTGTCTTCAGAGGCCGAGAGAAGCCCCCCACAGCTATGCTCCCAACACTTAAACCTGCCAGGGCCAGGTGCAGCAGACTAAAGCTTTTAAACAGAACGCTTCTCTTCAGCGGAGACAGAGGAGCAGACTGTGGGGCAGAGACGGCAGGGGAAGAAATTCTGAGGTCAGATTTAATTAAACACGATCAGCTCTCAGTACGTCTGCTTTGTTATAAAGAGGCTGCTGGATTAAGGTGATGCTGATATATCAGTTTAACCTCGATAAAAAACAGATAAAGCCGTTAACAATTGGATCATGTTTGGTCTTAATCTAGCGACTTAGCATGCTAACAGTTTAAAACTAGCATGCTAACAGGCAAAGTACAGGGCAGAGAACGGCATTAGTTTTGCAGGTATTTTGTCACGTATTGGACAAAGTGAACTTTTGACCTGATGATGTCACTGGAGAGAAACATGTAATTATTAGCAGTGAGCTACATTTCATGACAATCCATCCAACAGCTGGGAACAGTCAGACCGTTAATCGTGTGGGAACCACGAATGCCTGAAACAGATTTCATGGCAATCCGTCCAATATTTACCACCGATCCACCGCTGTGGTACGACGGCGTATTAGAGTCATTGTAGAAAAAAAACAACGGAGCTGAGGTCTTAAAAAAATCTAATAAAAAGCTGCAGCTCAATATTATATTCCTCCGGTGTAAATCACTTATGTTTTTCATCAAACACACCATAACTACCAGACAAGAAAGCACTGGGGAGCAGCGTCCTGCCTGTCTCTCTATCTCTCTCCTGCTGCATCTGGGTCGTCCTGATGGCATGTTGTCAGAGGTGTCAGCCCCCCCGTGGAGACACGCTTCATTATCATCACCATCTCCCGCTGCCTCCCTCCCTACAAGTCTGTCTCACTTTGTTTGTAGCAGCATGTTGCCCTCAGTTGATGGAGTGGCAGTCCCACTGCTGACTCATAGCGCTGGATGAGGATGGGGGGTGAGTATGCCAAGTAAGTCAAGGTGGCACTGCAGTGGTAGCATCCTGCCAATCAGGAAGCTCAGAAACACTCACATGACCTCTTGAAAGCACAACAGAAGAAGTTAGACAAACATGAAGGACACTTTGGCCCCTTTTTGTTGTTATGGCAAACGTTCATAAACGTTCAGGTCGTGACTTAAAATGGAACATTTCAGATCATTGAGAAAAACAATACGCCCAGATGTTATTGTGGATGCTCCGTCCTTGAGTGGTGCTTCATCGTCGTGATGAATAGGGGGCTCCTCTTTGTCAATCATGTGCTTTAGTGGAGCAGGTATTTATTTCTCTGTTTTCGCCGTCTGCCTGTCTCTCTGTGTGGCCCGGTGACTGATGAGCCCTGTCACGGGGAGGAACACCCAGTCTGTAGCCACCGGAGACGTCTGCCCGAGGCACTTACAAGATAAAGCTATGCGACCGAAATCTGAATTCAGATATTTATGAAATACCAAAGAACAGAACAAGAACCTCGTCCGGTTAGTGTGACAAGGAAAGCATGCACCGTTTCTTACTTTGGATGAAATGAAAAGAATGTAGTTAGGAGAGATTAAAAGTTTGTTTTAGGAATGCACCAGTCAAACAGTACTGATCCGGTACCCCCGACTTTAAAATCTGCATACCTCACCACATGGAACTGCTTGGGATCATCTTTATGTAAGGCGACATGACGTATGCATTACACTTATTCAATAGTTGCACTCCTCACAATCAGAGACAATGTCAATGTAGTGTTTCTTCTTGTTGATATGAAACTGCAGCCATTTAAAAAGAATTCTGTTGCTTTTTCTTACCAAACAACTTTGAGCACCTTCTGTTTTCTAACAAGTTCTCCCACACATCTGTCAGCACTCAGCAGTGCAGAGGACTTATGGTATTGAGCGTCTGATAAACAGGTCTCGTTATCCGGAGGTGTTATTTGGCATTTCATTTGCTCGAACGCCCTTCACGTGTGACTCGTTTCCATCCACTCGTGCAGCATGGATGCCACAAGGTAGATTATTTTCCCCTTTAAATACGAGTGTGAAGTCAGCTGCAATGGCACATTATGATGCCGTTACAAATGGATGCCCACATGTGCTACGCTTTAGGAATGGGATACAGATAAACATCTAAGGCAACTGTCCTGGTATACGGCATGTGTCAGAAGCAGTTGGAAAGGAACATAATGAAATATGTTCAAAGGAAGCGACAGTGATGTTCATTATCAGAATTGTTACTTACTTTTAAAACAAATCCCTTGAACTGTGATATTTCTAGTTTAAACAGGTCTTTATAGATATCAGAGTGTATCTTACTATTACTTCAGTCACTGGCTTTAACAATGTGCCGTGAGACACAACGCACTGTCCTGTGACAAGCAAACACAAGAAGGAAATGGATGTCGCACCTTGTCGCTAAGGTTCCTGTCAGAAGGAGAGAAATAAGAAAGGAACAATAGAAATCGATAGCACTTCAAAATGAGGAATGTATGAAGGAAGGCTCTAATTATAAAAGGGTGCAGCGGAAGTCATTGTGTTTTCAAAGGCTCAGGGAAAATTAAGGGTAGATAAGCTTTTCTCTCTGCTATCATTTCCTGACGATATTTTCCACGACAGACTTTTCAATAATACGGTTTCCGCATCGCACTCCTATCTGTTTAATGGTCAGCTCTCATGAGAGTTACTCAGAGATATGTGATCGCTTTTGCAATACTTGGCTGCACAAATTTCTCTGTAGCCCATTTCTCTGTATCTCGCCAGCATTTCACGACACTCTCTCCGCCGTGCCCCCCCTCTGAGCTCTCTTTCACTATCTCTTCCTAAATGGGAGTGCGCTGATGCGCTAATGAGCGAAGACAAAGCTAGCAGCATATGGTGATGATAATGAGATGAACAATGTTTGGAAAACAAGGTCATATATAAGACTGAGGATCTGACACATTGCTTTGGAGAAGACACGCAGTGTTGTGCACTGAATGCCATACAGCAGCCTTAAGACTAAGCTACATGAGATATATTATTCATGACCACGCACACCCAAGTCCTTAAGGCAATGTTTCTGGGCAAAGAAATGAATGCCAGTGCCAGTGACATGCCTTTAATAAAGTACAATCCTTTTATCATTTCACAGGTGCTTAGCTTTTGCCCCAAGTGTTCATGCAAGTTCTAATTTTGTGGCTCTGAAACTTACTGTGACGTTAGACTTATGTCATGCCAACTGAAGCAGTGATTCCCAACCTTTTATCCAGGTTTACCCCCAGAGTTGTGAGAAGTATCACTTCAGTGACACCATCCGTCATCTTCCATATGTGTGGATGTTACTGAACACTATTAACTGTATACAAGTGGATATTGTTACATTAAATTGTCATATAGTTGTACTGTCAATGTCTTTGGATTAGAAAAGTTTAAATTCATACTAGTAGCGGCAGAAGCTACGCATTTCAACCATCTATCCATTACTTTAAGCTAACCATTTATCCATAACTTTAAGATAACCATTTATCTATAACTTTAAGCTAACCATTTATCTATAACTTTAAGCTAACCATTTATCCATAACTTTAAGCTAACCATTTATCTATAATTTTAAGCTAACCATTTATCCATAACTTTAAGCTAACCATTTATCTAACTTTAAGCTAACCATTTATCTAACTTTAAGCTAACTATTTATCCATAACTTTAAGCTAACCATTTATCCATAACTTTAAGCTAACCATTTATCTAACTTTAAGCTAACTATTTATCCATAACTTTAAGCTAACCATTTATCTATAACTTTAAGCTAACTATTTATCCATAACTTTAAGCTAACCATTTATCTATAACTTTAAGCTAACTATTTATCCATAACTTTAAGCTAACCATTTATCTATAACTTTAAGCTAACCATTTATCTATAACTTTAAGCTAACCATTTATCTATAACTTTAAGCTAACCATTTATCTATAACTTTAAGCTAACCATTTATCCATAACTTTAAGCTAACCATTTATCTATAACTTTAAGCTAACCATTTATCTAACTTTAAGCTAACTATTTATCCATAACTTTAAGCTAACCATTTATCTAACTTTAAGCTAACTATTTATCCATAACTTTAAGCTAACCATTTATCTATAACTTTAAGCTAACCATTTATCTATAACTTTAAGCTAACCATTTATCCATTTTGTTAGCTAACCATTTATCCATAACTTTTAGTTAACCATTTATCTATAGTTTTTAGCTAACTCTTTCTCCATTGATTTTAGCTAACACTTTCAACTGCTTATCCATTACATTTTAGATAACTATTTCAACTATTTACGTTTCGCATTCAATTGTACCCAGTGACTTTTGAAACGTCTCTAAAAGCTGTAGCTATGGCTTAGCTGCTTGGCTCTCATAAAGCTGGATTTCCTTCAGGCAGTAAGCATCGGTGTCAAATATCTGAGCTTTTTTCCCTTACACTTCAAACTTCTGAAAGTGCCAGCGGGTAGCAAAGACCCACAGAGCCTCGGACATCTGCTCTGTTCTTGCTGCCCGTCTCTTTCTTCCAGTCGAGCCAACGTTCTTGTTTCTATACTGTATATAAGGATCCGACAAATTTTGTCCACCATGCCCATCACGTGACCCTCAGAGCCCAAAAACGCCTTCCTTCCTCAAGAATCCACATAAACTCCCTCACCTTACAAACCACCATTCAAAAAGGGATTTTACACTTAGCTCAGCAGTCGCATAACGAGGTCTCTGCTCGCTCTGTGATCCTCACTGTCCTCCGTGCTGCAGGAGAGAGATAGGGACCGAAGGGATGAGGTCAAGACAGATGCAATGCTTCTTATGTACTGTAAACAGACAGAAGAGGCAAATAAAGAGGAAGCTCTCAACTCCCGCGTCACAGACTCACACTTAACCTTCTTACCATTTCAGTGTGACTAAATATGCATATGCAGAGAAATAGAGAGGACCCCACACACTCCTACACATGGGATGTGTGCACTGTCACATACTGGCAGGGTGAGTGATAGCGGCGAGTCAAGAGCTCTCAAAGCTATTATAAATACAGAAAGCTTCACACATTAGAAAATGCACGTTTGTAAATTTCACGAGGCATTTCTTGGGCATGAATTTTTCATATAACTGTTCTGAGCACATATCACAAAGATGTTTACTGTCGCTCCCAGTTTCACAAAACAATACAGGCAGCCGCTTTGGACAACTGCACACGTCTCATTTTTCATTTTGAGTCTCTATTTACACAGGTTTTCATCGTCGCCGCAGACTTTTGTGTCAATAGCTTTTCAACTTCAATATACTTTGCTCGGTTATACCCAAAGATGACTCACAAATGTGCCTTTTTTTTTAATCAAACTAGAGCAAGTCTTTCAATAAAACATGCACGCTTTTTTGACAATCCCTGACAAAGCCATTAGGATGTGACCTAGAACAATCTCAGAGGAGGCAAGCAGACACGTGAAGAGTAAGTGGTGAGATGAACAGACAGACCGACGGAGCAGCAGGCAGCATAACATAGGTTGCATAACAATGACTTTTTCAGTACAGTACAGCCGGCCTGCCTGTTGATATGTGGGCGCGGGTGACTGCGGGACAATGCGAACTTGCCGTGTGCTGCAGAGCAAATACTACACAAGAGAATACTGTTGCCATGACAAGAGAGCGGAAGAGGGAGATGGAGAGGGTTGAGTAATGACAGAGAGGCAGTTTTGCAGCTGAAGAAAAGAAGAGGGTTTATCCATTTGCAGAGTGAGGAGAAAGAGGGAATAATAGATGAGTCAGCTGCTCACAATTTTCATCTGCAAAATCAAACAAGCAGTGAAATTACACTGTACAGCCAGTGGCGATGGAGCAAGGCCAAGCATGAGATAGAAACACTCCTACATACATGTGCTCCGGCTCTCTCTCTTGATGTCTCTCTTATATTTGACTTTTTCTAACACACACACACACAACTATACACATCAAGGGACATGGCTGCATGTGTTGTCTGCCCTATTTCCACCCTTTCAGTGTGTGGAATTGAATTGTATTTTTGTCTGGGCCATGAGAAAAGCACAGATTCCACATGTCTGCCCCGGGAGGATTGCCTCACCGCTCCACGCTGGATGTCTGGCTTCCCACGAGGGAGACGGTGCGGCGCGGCTTTGAAATCATTTTGTGTTTTAGTGCCGTATGACTCTGCAGCGTATTATGTAGTGCTGACTGCACTGTCTGTTACCTTGCGGTCATAAGCTCATCATCCACACGCTGTCTCATCAGTGCGGTCACACTTACTGTAATCCTGACATTCGCCTGTGCCTTCGCCCCTGCAGGGTGAATTCATGTAAATGTCTCAATGTTCAAACGGTGGCATACATTTGAAACTGAATGTATGATCAAATCCACGGCTTTTACACTCAATTCCTTAAGTAGTAGCCTGTGATGACTTCATATGAGTAAATTCCCAATTTCCTCCCGTCAGTGCTTGATGTAGCAGCAATGATTCAGCCGATTTACAGCCACTTGTACAATATCATTTGTGTAGGGGAAGAAAATAGTTCCTACGTGACACTGCTCACTCCAAGGTCTTTGAATTATCTTGAGTAACTGGTTCAGGATCTTTGGTGCTTTGAGCTTTCTAGTGCCATTATATATTATATTTGATAAATAGCACAACAGGTATAAGGAAAAATATGTATTTTTGATTTTAAGGGTGAGTTGATCCCTACAAAACAATGAAAATGTAAGAAAGAAATGGTTTACAGGAAATGATAAATCTTTTATTCTGTGCAGTAAAGCCAGACGTCCATCTTGTCAAGCTCACGGAGGTCTGAGGAAAAACATATTAACTGACCTTTAGAAGTATTCTGTCAGACATTCACCTGACTGAGATGAAAAAACAGCTGCCTGTGGAAACCTGGTGTACCTGGACGGATTCGATTAGAAGTCAGAACTGTGCATTCCCTACTTTGGTGCAAAAATACAATAAAACTGTTATTTCATGAGCGTTTCTGCATCTGTTTTCTCAAAACTGACATCAATTGACCGTGACTCCCACACAGCTAGCAGCACATATTGGTTTTTCAACTTTGTGCATTAGTCTAAAACTTTTGCACCAGACGTGTAAGTAAGGCATCCATTGTGTTCTGGTATAAGTCGAACAAGAGACCCACTCAAAGATTCTACCGTGTATTTGTGCCTGCACATGTTTGGTCCTCAACAGGACCCCCTGCTGCACCAATGCTGTCTCATTGAAATTAAATGGGAAGCCTGCGGTCTTTGCCACTTTGCTTTTGTTGGTGCAAAAACCCCTCTTGCAGGATTACATTGGCAGTCAACAATAAATATGTTTCAATAGCACACAGAGAATGGTTACTTCAGAGACCACAGACCAGTGTTTAGAGTCAGACAGGTGGAAAACTACAACATTCAGTCAGAGGATTGGACAACCAATTTAAAGAATCCCCAGCATCCATTGTCAGTCGTGTATTCTGAAGGCACAGAGAGCCCCAAGAGCAGATTATCAAAATTTCATTAGGAATTCTAAAGGCCTTTTAAATCTTTAATTTGAAAGGTCTTTGTACAAATGAGACGAATGAATGAAGAAATTCAATATTAAGGATTAGCTCCACCAGTTTGAACCTGTTGTACCTGCAGAAAGGACTGCAGGGTGTGTGATCACATGTCCATATATTTGTCTGTGATTAACGTACGGCACTGGAGTGCATTCAGGCTCTCAGTAACACATCTTTCTTATAGCACAGCCCTCAGGCCAATCTATAATATAATATCTATGCGCAGTTTCTAGATGAACAAATCTTCTGTTCTTTGTCATAAACACACAACTGTCCGTACCATCCGGCTCTGACAGGACATGACCTTTAACCCTGAACCCAACTGCTCCAGTTCAGCTTGGCTGTGAAATCCCCGAATAACTGAGATGATTAGATTAGAGATGATTCTTTCCTCTTCAGATTCCTTCAATTTCTCAGATCTCTTGCAACCAGGATGCTGTATTTAATATAAGAATCCAGTTATATTGTTACAGCTTTGTGGAGATGTTCAGTAAAAGCCCGTATCTGAAGGCTTTGTGTGGCTGTACTATTGTCTACGATGTAGAAAAGCGGTGTTTTAGGATCTGAGTTTTTCTAAGTTTCCATTTTGTTTGACCCAAAACCTAAAAACACAATGGGCTTGTAATTGCCACGGCTTGTCAAACTGATTCCCGACTGTATCCAATTTATTTCCCCTTCTTTGTAGTTTGCTGCTGCTCTAATCTTGGGGAAATATTCCAGAAGCAGGAATTAAACGTGGCTGTCACTGGAGATAGTTAAAAGACTGCAGTGACCTTAGAGAATCGGCGTGTTTTGGTGACGCACCGTGACCACACCAGCAGATTCCCACTGCATCCCTTTCATCCTCCTGATGGGCATCACTGTGACAGCTGTCAGTCATCCTGCTCCATGGGTTCACAGTGTGATGATGTTATCAGAGAGCTGTGTTTGTTTTCACTGTGTGTGTGTGTGTGTGTGTGTGATCCTTTTCATTGAGATCAAAACACAGGGTTGAGAGGTTTTTGCAATGAGATGGGGGAGCAGAAGTAGAAGAATAGTTAGATCTGTTTCTTTTTATCTTTCAAGATTTGCATGAGCTGACAATTATGTGTGTTTTGGCTCAAATTTGTCACCCTTGTCACAACTGGAAGCAAATTCTTTTTTCTTTGAACCTGAAATAATTACAGCACTCTGTAAGCAAAGAGAACCACAGGAGAAAAGATTGTGCATTGTTTGTCAGAGAGAGAACTGTGGGACAGTGTGATTCACAGGGAGCAGCAGTTCACAGCATTAATCCTTGTCCTGGATCTTATACACGAGCAATAGAGATAAATTGGCAAAGAATGTTTCTAAAGGGACAATTAGCAGCAAGTCCAATACATCCACAAGCACATCTATTGTAAGCACAATTTGTAACCCGAGCAGCTACTTATTGCAAATTCTTGTATGAATCACTGTTCTTACTTCGTGAGGTGTTGAATTGCTTTTTAATTTTTTTTTTTTTTTTAAATTGCTTGGAAAATGGATGACAGTCTTTCTAACAGGTGCTGGATAAAGCGGCGGGTTTTTAGGGCAAAATCTGGACTAGAACGCTTGTTTACTGTAATCTTTTTAATTATTTTTCATTGCAATGCTTCACGGAGAAGTTGCAGCAGCATGGCAGCGTAATGAACAGTGTACACACTCCACTTCTGTCATTTGAAGGTGCAACCCTGTGTCTTACAAAATTACATTCCAATACAACAAGACGGAAACAGTTGCAGAGTGTTGCAGAGATATCTACTGACATTAGCATGCTAACAGCTAGCTCCGCCCCGTCCAGTCCTGTAATACCACTTGTTCCTCTAGAGGTGATAGTGAGTCACTGCAGCTCCACTCTGTCTCAGTACAGAGAGAGAAGAAGTACAGCTGCTGGACTCGCTTGTAAATGTTACAGCCACGTGTCGGTTTTATACTTTGTTTATTGGAGTACATTCAAAGTGGCAGAAACGAGACCCGCGCCACCTCTCCTCGTCCTCACAGCTGACAGGAGGCTGTTTCTCTGAGCGTACATCTGTCGGTAGCTTGAGTTCAGACGCAGCACCGGGGAACTGCAGACTCCCTGTTGCTGCCGGTACACAGGTCCAGCAGCCCGCTGTGACACCCGCCTGGGACTTGTTCTGGCTGAGCTCAAGTCTCTCCGGCCGCTGACTGAGCTCCGTCTGACGCAGACGGCTGCCGAGTGCCGGCTACCGGCTCTGCCGACCTCTCTCGTCCCCGGCGGGCTGCTCTCCTGGCTGCGCCGTCACCATGACAATAACTATGGCAAACTATTACAACTGAAATATGAACATTAGAGAATGTGTGGACCCAGTTTGGAGGTGAAATACTGCCCTCTATACCTTTGGAGCAGGTGACTCGGAGTTGCACATTGAACCTTTAATGTTTCATTAAAATAAGTCAATGTTACTTTATTTGGTTTCACACGGGACACAAACACAGATCTCCTGGGAGAAAGTCTCTACCACTCCAACCTCCACTGACTTTTATTAGAGACACATCTGTGATTCGTCAAAACAAACGTTGTTTCCCTCAAAACATAGGGACGTGTTGTTGTATGGGAATGTCATTTTTAGGAGACCAGGCTGGTTCTTCAATCCTCTCATTCAACTTTGTGCCAGAAAGCGAACGTCCCAAAATGTCCAACTATGACTTTAAGCCAGAAGGCTCCTCAGTTGTAACCACATGTTCATCTGTAGCTCAGCGAAGCTGTAATTTGAATTGCTAGCTTGTATCTACCTCAGCCAACAACCAGCCAGCTTGGCAGGAACAAACATAAGTCCAGTTAACACATTGGTTTTGTAGTTTTCTTTGGGTGACTGTGCCTTTTATATTAGAGTGGTCGTCCACCGGTCGGAGGGTCGGAGGGTCGGTGGTTCGATCTCCAGTCCTGCAGTCAGCATGTCGAAGTGTCCTTGGGCAAGATACTGAACCACGATGGCCAACGGTGTGTGAGTGTGTGTGAATGGTTATCACTACTGACGAGCTGATGTGCACCTTGTATGGTGGCCTCTGACTCCGTGTGAATGCTGACATGTGTTGTGAAGCACTTTGAGTGATCGTAAAGATTGGAAAAAGCGCTTTATAAATGCATCCATTTACCATTTAACATTGATTTGTCAACATCATAAAGCATTACGATTCAGTATACAGTACACATGTACGGTAGTCTCTTTTCCATGTACATGTTTGAGTGCCTGAAAACCAGGAGGTGCAGCAGTTCTTTGGTAGGATGTTCCGTTTCACAATCGTGCTCTGAAACCCGACAAAATCCACTATGAAATGAGAAGATTGGTGACCTCGTGCCAGCCATTTTGGCGTCCTATGATAAAGCGAAGCAGAGGACCGGCTTTCATCGCAGCTGTGGTGAATGAAGATTCTATTAGGTGCATGAAAGAGAAGGGCTTCAGCATGATCGTGAATCAATGGCGTCTCCATTGATGTCGCCTTTTGTAAACCAGATGTCTGTATGACGTTACATCACATGTGTCCCTTTCACCAAGGGACATTTCATCCCGATGGGGAATCTTGTCTCTTGTTCTTTCTTCTGCGCGGGTTAGGTAAGTGATTCATTAGCAACAACACAACTGGCTTTGGATCGACAGCTGTGCAGGTTTACCGGCCTTTGAACGCACCTCGTGGCTCAACAATGCACCGCTGAGATGAAAGGGAGGAAATACATAGTGTGGGACTGACATGACTTCCTTTGCTGTTTGCTGTGGAACAAACAAAAAGCCAATCTGTGTGAGCACCTATGAGAGGGCTGTAAGGAAGAGGAGGGGACGAAGAGATTGTATTTATAGGTCTGTGTTGAGACTGTCCATCTTTTACTGTCCGTCTTTATTCTTGTGCTTTCTGCCTGAACGATTTTGTCTGGCTCCCTCTGAGCTCCACACGCCTCCTTTGTTTCCCTGGCAGCCATTTTTTTTTTTACTTTCCTTCTCCCTCTCTTCATTTTTTATGCATCCCCTTCCCTCTCCATTTCACTTTTCTCCCACTTGTTCCCCCCCCCCCCCCCGCTCTGCATCTCTCAACTTGTTCTTACTTCTCAAATGATCCAGTGGCAGTATTTGGGGCTTTTAACAGAATGTGTTCACTTAGCAAAGGTATCTTCGCCTTTAGAAACAGGAATTTACAATTATCCGTCAGCGCAGCGAGAGAACAATGCTGAAGAAGAGTGTCCTTGGAAGTCGTCTGTGCTTTAAAGTCAGATCTGTGCAGTGTTGCAACACTTATTCCTCACTGTATGTGCTGCAAATATGAAGACTTGTGCGTTCAACACACCTTCGAAATTTAATTATCGCTTATTAAATGAAAGGGAATACATTAGCACATTTTGCTTCCAGGATAATGTATTTAATATAAGACTTCCTGCACCGTGAGCAGGCGACGAAAGTTAATTCCTTTTAAAGCAGCAACAGGCAACTTCACATACTAACAGAAAGTAGTGACAGAAACAAGTGGAAAGATTAGTAGCTCCACAT
This sequence comes from Cottoperca gobio, assembly GCF_900634415.1. Taxonomy (NCBI): domain Eukaryota; kingdom Metazoa; phylum Chordata; class Actinopteri; order Perciformes; family Bovichtidae; genus Cottoperca; species Cottoperca gobio. The sequence continues at coordinate 17,237,158 of NC_041373.1, read as the reverse complement.
TGAGTAATCTGTAACACCTTAACCCACTACTGTTAGATATAATAAATAAATGATCCTTGAATCCTTAAAAAGGTTCAAGTTGCCCGGGAATCTGTGAACAATGCAGACGGTTCAACAAGTAGCTCCATCACACACTTTCATCCCCGATTACAGCACCGGGGCCCGATTGTCGAGCGTTTAACATTTGCAGCTTTGAGTGCAGAAGATCGTGCAAACGTTAAAATGGACGAAATGGCTGCATGTGACAGATATTTCTCCCCCGCCACGGCGGTGGAATTAACCTCAGGTCAGCACTAAAAGATGGTCGGATGGTTCCCTGAGAACGACTCGTAAGAAATGCTGTCGAGAGGATATGCTGAAAAACAGAGGATCAGAAAATGTTGTCTAGTTCAAAAAAAAAAAAAGTACACACACATTATCTTACAAATATGAAAGATTGATGATGAATTTGATGTTTTTAAAATCAAACTTCCTTTATGGTAAGAAATCCTTTGAATCCCGGAAAAAATATTTGATATATTCCTTTGAATTTATCATTTAAAATTTCAAACAGAACCCGATGTTGAGACAATTCTTGTTGCTTTTAACCTTCCATATTTAGGCTGAGAAGTCAAATGCACAGCAATATACTGAAATCTGTATTCTGCTACAATAATACTGACGGAAATGTAGTGGCATACATGGTCCAGTTAGTGGTAAAGCCTCATGTAATAGACAGCAGATGCAGCTTATCAGTGTGCACATACACTCTCTGGATTCTGTCCAAATGTGCATTAGGCAGCATGACATATAATAGGCTGCAGCTGTAGAAAGATGGCCAGAGTCCACGGTGCTGACGTGAATGGATGTTAAGAGATGTCGAGGACGGGCAGATAAAGCGGCAGATCTTACAGTATAACAAGAGGGGAGGGAGGGGGGGGGGGGGGGTGTTATGTAAGTGCATGTGGAGCTTTAACCTGTCAACGACTCTAACCTTGTGCTGTCATGTGTCCTTGCCCACAGAGGGTGGTCAGATCAACAACAATGTGGGAGCGGGCTCAAACATGGGTCAGCAGCACCCTTACCCCGCCCTCAACCAGCTGGCTCATGTCTACGAGCAGCAGCAGCAGCAGCAGCAGCAGCAGCAGCAGCAGCAGCAGCAGAACAAGGATCTCAACAAGTACGCCTCCCTGAAGGCTGTGGGTGAGTGTCTGTCATGTTGCCTTATTATCTTTTAATTTAACACCAGCTGAAGAACAGTTACAGCGTGAGATGGGCCGTGTACTTTATGTTCTGCTATTGTTTTTTTTGTGTTTGTTTTAAACGGCTCGTTGCTGCTGGCTCTGACTGAAGCAGTGTTGGGATGTTTCATCATCACAATGAATGTTGGGGCTTCCCCTTATTCTGGTCAGCGGAGTCACTGTAGACCATATACACCGTCTGTCCGCAGCTGATCTCTCGTACTACTGGACTCTTTAGTCGAATACCTTTTGTGCACATTTGTGACTGTATGCTCAAGGACCTCTCACGGTTGCAGTGATTCACAATGTTTGAAAAAACTATTTTAGTGACTGTTTCATAGCGTCATTGACCCCTGACTTCCCTTAACCGGCCGGTAGAGGCCGCAGTAAAAACAAAAAGGCATTTCTGGCAATCGGTGAGGCTGAAAACAAGCCTGGCCTCGTCTGCTGCAGGACACATTTTGGCTTTTTGTCTTGACGTCCATAGAAAAGAATAGTCTCATTTATAGTCAGAGCATCTGCAGCTTATCTCCATAGATGAATAAATCCCAGTTTCTTCGCCGCCATCGAGTGAGCTTCAACTCTTCTTTGTTTGGGAGGAGACACAAACACACCTGCAGGAGATGTTTCTAGTTGTTATTATAGTTAAGTGGACGTTTTGTGATCCAAACACAAAAGAAGGATTTCTTTCTAGCGGTCTCCAGCAGTCCTGCAGGCAGATCCGACAGGTGTTATTGATTGCACCACCAAAAATGGACGCGCTGTAAACCAGAAGCAGCCTGCTGATCAAGCTGTTTGACAGCTTAATGCCACCAAACTCAATGAGCTCAGTTGCAGCTGATTTGAATGCGCCTCACCGAGCCCTTCTGCTATTGGCAGCGGCATCACTATTTCATAACCTGAATTAATTGGAGATTGACTTGTGAATTCTTCAGCTGGTGTGTGTCAGCTTGTTTATGCGAGACAGGTACCCTGGCCTCACTTGAATTTAGCCCATTCACACCAGATATCATCCACAAACACATCTCCACGTCTGCACAAACAGCTGCAAGATGCCATTCGTCTGTATTTATTAGAAAATAATCAGCTGGTCTTTGAAGTGCCTTTCCCTTCATGCCAAGCAGCAGAGTAAAAAATATTTGATTCCGATGACAAATGTAGGTGTGAATATTCTCTGTGTTGTAAATCTAAATGTTACTCCGTGCACCACACGGCACGCAGAGGGCCGTGACTCATCCCCAGACATGTTACAGTAATAGATTTACCCTGCTTGTTTATGAGGAGCTTTGTGCCGTGGAACCAAGACGATGCTGTGTAATTATTGTAGCAGTTTATTTCACAGCCAGCAACATTTAAAAACAGAGAAACAGATGAATAATAAAAAGGTGGACAAAGTCATGTTTGAGTTTGAAAGGAGAGACACCGTGCAAGGACACCGATACAAATGGCGATTAACGGCGTCATCCTGAGCCCTGGACCCTGGCGTCTGTTGTCATGTTGTGTGCCGGTGTATTTTTGTTCATTCCCAGATAACAGGGCAAATATAGACATCACACAATAGATATTTTTGAGCTACAGCTGTGTTTGATTGCAGAAAATTGTTCATTTATCTGAAATGCCAACAGAACAAAATTTCCGTCTCTGATGTTAGGCTACAGCTTTCCTTTCATCTCAAGCGCACATAAAAACCAACAGATGGATGCAGCACATGCTCTGGGGATTGAGGACGGCAACCTGACTCTCGGGAAAATGGATGAGGCAGGTTGATGGGAAAAGGGAACAAGGAAGAGGCTAATTCAAGCTAAACGACTGCAGTTTGTTAAATATTACAAATCTAGAGAACAGTATTCAGCGGAGGCAATGTGTGCTGCTCAAAACCATTGTTTCTAAATGTATAGAGTCTGCGATTCAAACCGGGAGAAACAAACTATAGAGAGAAATGTGCGTCGTGGATTAAAAATGTTCCAGATATTATTTTAAGCCAAATAAGAAAAACACATTTAAATGGTTAAAAACATCTTAAAATGACATTAGTCCTCCCCCCTTTATTAAAGAAAGCTTGTAATTTATCCTAAAAAACAACAAAACGAAACAATTAGCAAGATAAAGGGGAAGTATCTTTTTGAATAACTCATACATAATTCATTCCCCAACACCCAATCAGACTGCAACTCTTTACAAAACAGTCGCTTTCATTGCAAAGACACAGCAGCAACTAATGTTTTACAAAAGACGTCAAGCCAGTGATGAGACTGCGACATTCTTCCAAATGAATGCCGTTATCGTCTTCATATAAAGAAGCTGCGTTCTCCCACACACCTGGCTCTGCTTCTTTGTGTTTGATGGTGACCCTCATCAAGAACACTTCACTTAACAGCTGCCAGCTGTGTCTCATTATTGCATTTCAGCACATAATGCACTTAAGAGCCTGAAATCCCCTTTTTATATTTATTGACGTAATCGTTTTTTTATCAATAATTGATGAATCAAACACCAAGAATCGGAATAGAAATCAGATATTCCCACCCATAGTACCATCTTTTTCTGTTCTCATGAACACAGAAATAATTTCTCAGAACATTCTTTGACAGACTACATGTTCACTGTGACTGATTACTATTCTGCAGCGGCGTTAACTCTGCAAGCTGGTTTGTATAAACGTACCGACATGTTCTGAAAGCAGTGACTGCCCCTCCAGGCATCAAATCAATCTAAAAAAGCTGTGCTAGGCTCTGAGAAATGGCTGGAAGTAGTATGAAGCTTTTTGTACTTGTGGCGTTAAACAAGGCGCTCTTTTTGCGAAGAGTGCGAAGGACCCGGAAGCGATGCAGAAATGACGTTCAAACCTTTCAGCTAGCCTCACAATTATCTTTGCTTCCTTCTCTTCAACTCCTCTCCGACCCACTTTCTCCTCTCTGCTGCTTTATATCTGAAATGGCCTTCGTTCTTCCGTCACCACTTATCCTGGAACATTTTTCTCCCGTTTGCTCTTCGAACCATTAATGTCTCGGCTTGTTTTTCTCTCCCTCATCTTTTTTCCTCCAGTCCTTCGCTTGTCTCTCCTCCTCTGCCCCCTTCATTTCCTCTCACCTTTTCTCCTCCTGCTCCCTCCCTCCCAGCTCGCTCTATTTCCAATCTCTTTCATATCGGCGCCTTTATCATCCGCTTCCTGCCCTCTAGTCTGCATTTCCCCCTCACCTTTTCTCTTTTTTTTTGTCTCAACCTCCCACACAAACCATCTTCTCTTCACCCCCTGATCCGCCCCCCGCCCCTTCCTCAATCCATCAAGCTCCATATCGCTCCTTAAAGAATCATTGGGCTTCTAATCTTGATCCTCCGTTATAGATGCTCATATATGATTCCATTTCTGTAATTGAAGGGAGGCCTCGCGTCCCCATCAGGCTCAGGCTCACACTTGACTGACAGATTTCCATTCCACAAGTGGTATTCAAAGAGGCTCCTATGAAATGATTGGAAACCTGTCCAGAGATATACAGCACAGGAGCCTGGGATTCCAGGAGGCAAGCTGCCAATCCACACAAGCTGTGAAAAATGTGTGTGTGCAGTGAGAGAGGGAGAGGGAGGAAGACTAAATGACAGCAAACAAACCCAAAATGCCAGCGGTGGCTCTTTCAAAAGTCACTTTTGTGTGAGCTCCGCTAATCTTGAGCAACATAAATGGACTTTGCTTCCCTTTGCTTCTGCTCAGCTTCACAGTCTGGTGTTCTCTCCGCCTGTTGACCCCATGAGAAACTAAGTCTAAGATCAACAACATTTTCCCAACTACTTCCAATCGCCTTTTTTCTGTTGCTTTAATTGCCACTTTTCCATTGGTCCGGCTGATAAGCCACAGTTCTGTTCTGTCAATCAATAGCCCTCTCCACTGTCCCCCTGTGCATCTACATAAGGTCACTTTATTGAATTCTAACTGCAGCTAAGGCAAGAACTAGCGAACAAAGGTCCCTGGATGCAGACCTGTAACTCAGCCCAGAGGAGGATGCAGTCTTCTGCAGGAACAAACAACCAATTATGCCCAATGTCTAATGCACGCTAAATCTAAAAACAGCCATAACACCCTGAAGAGACGTCCGTGTTTCTACAGGCCTCTTGATAAGATTCTCATGGGTAGTCTGCGAAGTAAATCTTCATTCTCTCAAACTGGAAGCTTCCCAGTACAGTCTGACGGCTACTGGGGACGGGTGGAACTACTGTAGAGAAGGAAACTATCACTCGTCAAAACACAACTTCAGACTTCCACAAACCCCACCTGCTGCTTATTGCAGTGTTTTGTATGCAGGACTCCATTTTCAAAAGATCTTTATCGGTGTGAAATTATTAAAAAATATAACAAATGTTGAGAACATGTAGATTAAAAACATATATCATCACACCTCAGCTATCGTTTAATCTCCTATAAGCTCTTTACATGCAAATGAGTTTCTAAAATGGAACACGGAGGCAGAAAGTTTCAGCCTTTTTTTATTTCTTGATTTGATGCAACATGGGTATGCTTATGCTAGCATGGGAACATGACCTCATTGACAAAGTCAACAAGCAGTTATGTTTTCCACCTTAGTTTGGCGTGTTAGATGTGTAGAAAAGACTTTTGCTGATTGGAACTAAACACAAAATACAGCTGAGGCTAATGGAACAGAGTTAAATGTTGACCCACTGAAGAAAAAAAGTCAGACGATCACCAAAGTCGTGAGGACACATCGTCCGGACACCGTGGATATTTGTACCAAATTTCATAGCAATCCATCCTGTAGTTCCAGAGATATTTCACTGAAAACCAAAAATGTCAACTTCCTGGTGGCACTAAAGGAAAAGTCAGTTGGGCACCATTAATGACTGGCAACCCATCCGATAATTGTTGAAATATTTCCACAGCGACATTGTCATTCTTAGCGTAACGGCGCTCAAGTGTTTGAAACTAGACGATGTCACGTTCTCCAGCTTTGTCTTTGCCTCACATTACTGTATTTCCACAGTGGACATAGCAGCAGATCTCCTACAGAGAGCCGGGTTCAGACTACATCCCACATCCCCCCCACAACATGGAATATCTTTATATTAAGAGCATTTTCCTGCCAAACAATACAACTATCTTGATGTTAAGAGTTCATTTTCCAGAGTGAAAGAGCCTCACAGACAGCATTTACCTAATCCTAAAACAATAAAGGTCCCAGACTAATGGATGTTTCTGAGTAGGGTGGCAGCACTATGACAGGGAGATCCACCCATTTACAGAAAATACTAAAACATGTCAGGAATATATTAGGTTTGGTCCTTGCAAATACATATTTAAAATTGTAAAAAGAGGTTTTTAAGACTAATAAACTCTTGGAAGTAGACAATGACGATGGCTAATAAAGAGCAGATTGACAGTCTGGTCTAACACTAATGATGTCCTTTTGTCGTTGGCACTTGGGGACTTAAGAGAAGCAGTGCTTGATTTTCTGACGCATAATGCATGTTAGTCTCTGTGGCATACAGCGTTGTTTTCCGTTTCCACTCACGTACGCCGCTGGATGTGAGCAGCGTCGATCCGACTGCCGGCGGATTGATTCACCTGTCGCCTGAGCAGGTTTGATCCCCTGGGGCGGTCTAGCGGCCTCTCTGCGTCCCCCCCTCCTCCTCACAAACACCTCTGCTTTCCCTTCACTCGCTTCTCTCCCATTTCACAGAGTGATAACGTAGATTTATAGTTACAGCGGTAAAGCAAACTCGCTGAGTGTGTTAACTTTATCTTCAAGGACGCGGAGGCAACAAGGGCGAAAGAGAAATGACTCGACTGTGAACGTGAATTCGACAGGAAAAAAAGGTCACGTTTCTCAGTGATAAGAAAGACTGTAGCTTGGTGACAGTGACTGACAGAGGGAGGAATAAATCTGAGGCTTTAAACCTGACTGCTCCAAGGCTAAAGAGACACACACAAAGACACAGAAGATATATGAAGATGCTTCCACCAACACAGAGCACAGGGACGCTTGGTAGATAGAAGCTGGTGTGACTTTGTATGTGCATGCATGTATATAATGTATATTTATACTGTATATACACACACACATATTTCCTCACACTCTTTTTCCCATTTCACTTGGCTTTTTTCGGCAACTTTCTGTGCTGTGTATGCAACTTGACTTGATTAAGCAACCCCTCAAGGAATGATGCTCAGGAGGCTTGTGTCTTTGTTTGTGCTGCCACTTATTCTCTACAAAAGGAACAGATTATATTTGGTGGTCAGTCAAACATTTGGCTCGTCACGCTCAGATCAAGCACACTACAAATAATCAAGAATTATTTTAGCTAGTGGCTAGCGGCTTGTTTACCAAATGCAGTACTTGTTATATGATCGATTTAGCACTGTCGCCTCATACAGGGTGCATTTTAATAGGAATTCTAACTCCAAAAATGACGTAGTCACTCGCAATATTTAGCTACTGACAGAGAGCAGCCGTGAACCAATGAACCAACATGCTTGATATATGGCAAGTGGAGTCGTACGCCGTACAAACCCTGTTACACATTCACAAAAAACAGTACTCCCCTTTGCTTTATTATATGTGGAAAGGGAAATAACATCCTCGCACTCAATGTTTTTGAGCTACAGTTGTACAAAGGACATGCTACCATGTTGGAAGACTGACCACTATAGTGTAATGGTTTTTATGCCACTGGTTTGTAAAAAGAAAAAAATGTCAAATGCTGCGTGCACAAAACCAGATCCATAACTTTGCATCACAAAGCACTGTACCTCTGGAAATGCACTCAGGGCAGTCAACAAGGTCTACTTGACATCTTCTTCCTTATTATAGTCTGTGTCAAAAGGGGAAAAACATGCTCCATGCTCTCTTTTTGTTAATCATAGTGAACATCTTCCAACCACGCATAAATGAGATGTTTTCTTGGCTTCACAAAGGAGGAAGAGGCGAGGTGGAGGAGACGTTCAAGGTTTTCCTTTTGATTTCACTCCCCCGGTGGCACGATGGGCCTCTTTATGCAGGCGTTTACAGTAGCCTTGACACCCTGCTTGGTCAGTTACAGTAGATGAGGGCTGACTAACAAAGTATATTTGGGGTTTGTTATATGATCTTTTCAGATTGTGGGAGTAAAAGGGGATGGGATGTTTTCTATCCAAACTTCTGCCAGTGTGCAGCTGATCTGCAAACTGCTGAAAGTCTTATTTCATGAGTCACTCTCGTATATAACAGTTTTATTTTCATTCTGTTCCAGAGTAGCAAAACAAACACACTGAGGATATTGTTTTTTCACAACCGACAGTCTACAAACAGCCAAATTGGAGAAAGCAAATTCATTTAGATTTCAACATTTAATCCAATATTTCAAGTGTGTTCTTTAGCAGCTCTTATATGTCCACTTAATATTTTCATTAACTTTCTGTTTCTCTCTCTCCCTCTCCTGTAAGCTGCCAAGTACAATGGTGAAGTCTACAACAAGCGTCGGCTAATGGTGGAGCTGCCATCGAAGGGCGGGCTTCCTCTCCAACCCATGGGCAACTCCAGACCCTCCATGGGCAATTCCAGACCCTCCATGGGCAACATGTTGTCGATGACTCCTCCGATGACCAACAACCCCATGGCTTCTCACCAAATGGCCTCCAATTCCATGAACCCAACCATGAACCAGATGACCTCCATGACCCCAATGACGTCTATGATGCCCATGACCTCTATGACTCCCATGACCTCCCTCAGCCAAATGACCTCCATGACTCCTATGACCTCCATGACTCCTATGACCTCCATGAATCCTATGACCTCCATGAATCCTATGACCTCCATGACCCCTATGAACACCATGACCTCCCTGGGTCCACTGACTCCTGAGCCAGTGGCCACCTATGTCACTGAGATGCCTACTATCTCTTCCATCTCAACCCTCCCAACAGAACGGCACATAGCAGGTGTCGGAGGAGGGGGACTCAAGCCGAATGGCCAGAAACACAAAGGCATCCATGGTCACATGGGCCACAGCTCTCACAGCTCTCACAGCTCTCACACTCACAGTCATGGTCACAGCCACAGTAGCAGGCCGCCAGGACTTGGGGCTACCTCCCTGGCACACATGGCAGGGACCATGCCAGGTGGCATGTCCCTGGGCATGTCCAGGGCTGCAGAGACCGCCATTGGCCCAGGCTCGGCTACAATGGGCCGCCCAATGGCGTACAGTTCCAACACAATCGCGGCTGGGCATACGATGGGGCTGGGGCTGAAGGCCTGGGATGGGACTGAGACTGTGGGACGGAGGAAGACCTATGGGCACAAGAGGCCTCAGTGTACCGTGCTTGAGCCCAATCAGCTTCGAAGCACCAGAGGCCAAAGCCACAGTCAACACTTCCTCCCCACACAGCCATACTTTGTGACCAACAGCAAGACAGAAGTGACTGTGTGAGTGAGGAAGAAAGGGAAAAAAAGAGGGGGAAAAGATGCATGTGGAGTGGTGGCACAAGTAATCACCGAGTGGAGACACCAACCCCCTGCGTTGGTCAAAGGTGCAGATCTGTGTGTGTGTTTGTGTGGCTCGTTGGTATACTGGTGAATGTGGTGGGACAGTGAGTGGTCACCAATCAAATCACTGGACAGACCTTTGTTGCCAAATGGATGGCATCCAAGTTGGTGGCATCTGTAACCATAACTTCGAAGAGCCTACAGAGCGGCGATGTATGTACTTTTGTGGGGATATTAGAGTGTTGTCTCAGAGCCAATATCTACTCGGTTATATCTACAGTGCAACTACACACAGATGTTAAAGTGGACAACCGCTAATAAAATGGATTGGCTTTACGAACCAAACCTGAGAAGCAATATAAGGGATTAAGTGTAAAGCACTGAAGCATCACGGGAAAGAAGAAAAACAGCAAGTTTACCCTCAAACCTCACAACTAGAGTTCTGCTCATCTGCCCAACAAAGCGTCGAATGGTTTAGAAGAAAAAACATTCCCTTATGATTCACCCCACAAATCTCCTGAGGGCTTTGAAACAGACATGATAAGGGTGCTGGGCTTTGGACTGCACACATGCAGGGCTTTGTACTGTTGCTATTCAGAAGCGCCTTCATAAGATCTACAGTTGAAGGTCGCCCTTTTCCACAAGGCTCCAGCACAGAGAATGAAGGCTGTCACACTGGCATTGTTCTGTTCTGTTCTCGGCTGTGTGGTGACAGCTGGTCCAGAGGAGGGATAAGGAGGCAGGGAGGCAGCATCTGGATGGTGCTGCAGCTAGCAGAGGCTCCACGGAGCATGATTCTCGTACACACACATATTCATGCACACACATATTTTTTCACAAACATACAGAAACATATCCTGCAGAAATACCAGGGTTTTCAAAGAGTGATACCAATCATTTCAGAATTAAGGAACAGATGGCTGATATTTAGTTTAATTTGTGCATATGTGTTATCTTTAAATTTGACAGTTTTCATTTCAAACACTCAACGCTTCCCCAAAATTATATTCTTATCAGTGAATTTGAACCATCACAGTACTATGAAACTCGAGAAGAATTTAACTTTCAGAAATGGCAGCTAAGTCGGAACGAACCACCTTATCCATTCAATGACGGTGCAGTTTTGGATCCATTAATACTTTTGAATTAGAAAACTACAAGAGGGTTGCACAAATACAGGAACAGTTTTGTGAAATACATGTATTTTCTTTCTTGCTAATAGTTAGATAAGCAGATTGATAACAATGCATGCTGAATAGGTTGTCAGGCAAAATAAATCTGAACAATAAATACATAAATAGTGTAAAAAGTTGTAATTGTTGGAGTTGGAAGTGGCCAAAATGACTAAAAGTATGTTTTATGTATGTAATAGTTTAAGCGAACACAGACCACACATACAATATGGGTCAATTGAGCAACTATATGCCAAACATATTTCATTAGGTGGACCAAAAGTAAACTTTTATCTCTGCACACATTATGCATAGTATGTTACACTTCACTAGTTATAGACAAAAGCAATAATCAACTGTGAAAAGAATAAAAACACAACATTACTTGTAATAGAAGACACTGCCACAAGAAACTAGGCTTGATTAGATCACTCACTGTACTCGAGCTCTAGCTGAAGAGAAAACTTCACAACCAGCTAAAAAGAAAATCTGAGTTACATGACTCAAATATTTTTAAAAAAACAACGTAAAATCCTTAAGTCTGACAAATAGGCCAACTCTTCTCAGGCCTTCTGTGAGCCTGTTTACTTGTTTTGTAATGATGTGGGATTTATTAGCAGCTGCAGCCACAGTTATCATTTTGACTTTGCCATCTAAAGTGGTGTATCCACCTCTAAGCTTCTTTTACTTGCGATTAAGATGCATTTTAAAGAGATCACATTGTAATCAGACAAGGTTTAGTCCAATTAAAATAGAAAAAGACAGCGTGAGGACAGATTATGGTTGGATTGCTGAAAACATGTCAGAGAAGTCTTTGCAGACATGTTTTGGACAAAGCACAAACAAACAAAAAAAGGTGCAGATTGGCAATTTTAAAGCATGTAAATATAAGAAAAGTGCACGACAATCTGTTGAGAAAATAAGATTTCGGTGTGACACATTTTATTGGCAGCTCCAGCAGAGCTACACTCAGTTTGGGTACGCTGTGTATCCAGACTGCATGTAGATGTGAGGTACAAAGGGGGGGGGGCTAATATTACAGCTTCTGAATCAAAAGATGAATCAGCTAAGCCAGTTGAGCGTAAGATAAGAGGGACTACAGGAGGGAATGTTTTTCCCTCACACTGTGGAACCTCCTGCTGCCTCGAGGGTCACATGACTTGAAAACCTGAGACCAAATTGAAAGCACGGAACAGGATTTAAGTCATCAGAGCATTAAAATGTGTCACCCATACAGTCACACCTTACACATGCACACTCCCACACACATTACAGGGTGGACTCTGCTTTTCCTTGTGCTCCCACAGTGCCGAGCGGCAGGCATCATCGCAGCGTGGAGACGAGAGTGTCAGTACTGTAACTACGCCTGTTGTACATGAAAGACTGTGAAACTCCAGACCTTGGCCCTTTGTAGCGATAACTGATATTATGCTTTTTATATATATATATATATATAAATATACATAGCCTTTTCTCTCTTTATCTTTCTTTTTTCTTCACTTCCTTTTACCCCCTTTCTTCTTCTTTGCTCATGATTGGTTTCCCCCCCCCCCCGTGTGCATTGTTCCAGCAGGAAATATAATTGATTGATTCTATGTGCCAAAAAAATGTAATTCAGTTTGCAGCTTCGTACCATTGTGTGTCCTCTTGAACACTGCGCACATTTCACTCTTGATAACTTTTTCTACATGTGTGTGTGTGTGTGTGTGTGTGTGTGTGAATCCAACTTTTCTATATGATTACTGTCTCTGAAGAAGTCAAAACTCAAACAACAAGCCAAACAAAAGGAATCGTATATAAATGAAGTCGCAATCCCGTAAACCTGTTTGTTTCCGATGAGAATCCTGTGCAAATATTGTTGTTTTTCCCTCCACCTCGTGTTTATTTCCTCCTTTTCTTGACAGCTGGTGGTTTTGTTTGCAACAGAGTTGAGAAGCAGGTCAATGTTTGCTCAGGATGTGCATTATCGGACCCAATTGACTTAATCCAGCAAGGCGGAAATGTAGAAATATGAACCCTCCGCCATCACGTACTGCTCCATCCCTAAAGCCCATTCAGCTCTGCGAAGGCAGCCACTGGAACAATTGGTAGGCAGGCAGGGACGAGTTGGTAAACAAAACAGAAAAAAAAATCATCCCTCGCGGTAAAAGTCAAAATAAACCTGATAGAAAGCGGGGGATTGGTTGCGCTGACTAGGTCGCTGTTGATGGGGTCAGGGCCACAGATGAGTGGGTTCAGGAGGCAGTCATGACTGACATTTTTCATCAGAAGAGTCAGCCAGACAAAAAATGCAACAGCAGAGAATAAAGGACACAGGGAGTCTTCAGGCTGCTCAGTGACAGAGTGTTCATCCCTTGTTGTGGCATTCTTGTTTTTCTACATTTTGCCAACACAGTTTGGTGATGAAACGTCGTCTTTGTACTTATTATCAGCTCCCCATAATGAAAAAATACATTATTCCTTCTTCCTTCGGAGGAAGCTTGGAGGTATGGTTCGCAGACAGTTTAAGACGGGAGTTGCTGGTACAAATAAGTCTTTATTATCCCTTAACTGCTCAAGCCTTTCCAATAACTCTTTATTAAAATCATGTACAATCCTGAGAACAAAATGACTGATTAGCGCTAGCATATTCCTGGCTAGCTAGCTAGCTATGGCAGTTCACCAACTAGCCCCACAAAGAGTCTGATAGTTGATTTTTGCTTTCTGGTGTGACCAGGCGATTCGTCAAACTAGTCAACATTCCCTCGCCCGGCTCGCTGCTCTGTAGTATCAAACATCTTGCAGTATAGTGTCAGTGTTCACCTTCACCTCTTCGTGTCTTACTACCTACTGTGACACTGCCAAACAAGTTCCAGAATGTAGGTGAGGTCTTGATTGTGCTGTGCGTGCTCCGCCTGCCATACCTCAAAGGTGTTTTTTCTGTATTATTCTTTTTCTCCATGCCTGAATGGAAGTCAAATGAAGAGTGGAGGTTCAATTGGCCTAATTATAGGAATCAGACCCAAGTAAGAGGTTGCAGCGGTTCACCGGCACATTGATCAGCAACAGAGGCTGCAGCATGAATCAGGCCAGTAGAGCATGCAGCCTCCAAGCTATGTGGGGTTATCGCTTCTGCTGGATGTGCTTTAGCCTTGGGACCTGGAGTTAATAATTAACATTATATTGTGTTTTGTTTTTTTACGGGTGCAATGCTTTGACTGAGTTTACACCCATCTTTTCAATTTGAAATCAGACCAGAGAGTCACTTTATTCAATCCAAGTCTGGGGAGGACACTTTGTGAGAGCTACATTCAGCCTGGGATCATTTGTCCCCCTTTTACTTTCATACAAAGCATCGCAGACCAGCTTCCTTGGTAACACAAGTTACCTACCTTATTCTGGCATGGTCCACACTGCTACACTGTGCTCCTTGTTACCGTCTGATCCCCACTGTGGACAGTCATATGCGTCCTCCCATACATTTCTTTTCACCCAATGGTGTAGAGCTTTACAGAAAGTACGGTACAGTTCTTGATCCCCCCACATCCCACCCATCTTTGCACAGGTGCCCCCAACTGACCAGAGTCAAGAGTCACTGTCAGTTTAGTCCTGCATCGCCCGAGCCCGGTGCTCCAGACTGCGAGCAAACCGGTTGCATGTGTGATTTTCTGTCACTGTGCGAGTTCAAATGTTACGCGATTATTGAGCAGTTGCGAATGCGTTGGGAGGTGCGAGCTCGCGGGACCGCCTTTATTCATCTACGGTCTATAGCTGATTATTTTAAGCTAGATGAGGACAGAGAGGAGGGAAAGACAACGAGAGGTTCCGTCAACTGATGATGAAAGTGCAGGTTGGGAGAGACCGACTGAGCCACTGTCATTAATCAAAACCAAAAAGGGTGCAACCAAATCATGCGTGGAAAGGTTTGTCTGGAGCCCTGCCTGAGCCCTTTCCTCTCACAGCCATGTAGCCACCACTGTGCTCACTTTGAACGTGCTCTTACTGTGTTTTGTCTTCTTCTGTCTGGATTCACATCCAATAGCAAAGTGCAAGAGTGGCAGATGAGAGATTTTGACCTTTGAAATGTCTCAAAACAAAACAGAGGAGAAGCTGGAGGACCAACTCACCTCCCTAATACTAGCTAGTACTAGAAATGACACAACTGAGGATTACACAAGCTTACACTCCCACTAGCCCACACAAGCTTCATCGAGAAGCAGAAAGTGGCAGTTAGGACCTGAAAGGGATATCAAGATGGGATTGTAGTCCAACTTCTTCCCTCTTGCTTTAGCAGAGAGAGACGCCCATTAATACAAAAAAGCAACCCCATTAGATAAGTTGTCCTGAAAAACAAGCATCCCTTTGTTCAGCAGAGCAGCCAGCCGCCGGGAGAAACCCACAAAGTGGAATATCTACAAGGAATATTCAATAAGAGACAGGAGCAGCACTGGGACCAGTGGCCAGAGGGGCTTTATTAGTTCTCACTGTAGTCTTTAATCACAGAAACCCAGAGACACGTGGAGGAAGAGATTTGTTGCTGCGACAGAGCTTCAATCCACAGTGGCTCACAAAGACAGAGAAGGGACTTAATGTCAACACTTGATCGGGAGGAAGCTTTGAATTATTGATATCGCAAAAATGTTGGCGGTGAGCGGCACGTGAGCGCTATTTGGAAAGCTGTGAATCAGAGATGGCTGTTGGCTCACACACACACACACATTTCGTGTTGTTAGAGTATTGTTACCGACTCTCAGACGTGTTTTGATCATTAATGCAGCAGCTCAGCAAATTCCCAAATCAATCACTGATTCCTCCAGACAGATGGGCCAGTACTAACATGCACTGGAACATGCATTTGTCAGCTCCTGTTGAGTATTTCTTTACACTGTGTATCCCATTAAAGCTAAATATGTGAAGCATGGATTGTTCGACGTCAGACTGAATCAGAACGAAGCAGTTTGTCTGTAAATATTCATTTATTGGTGGGGAGTCGGTGAAGAAAGCCTTTTTTTTTTCCCTTAATCACAACAGATAAAATGCAGAATACTCTCTTGTATACTCTTCATTAAAGGAAAGAAAGAGCAGCGTTCTCGTGATCAGAAGGTGGGATATGTACAGTACATCTGGACGACACTAAAGGGCTCAAACACAACATTTATACCAGGTTCTCCTCCACGCTTTTCTTTTCTATCCTTTACCGTCGCTGTTTGCTGGACTTGATAGGTTGTAAACATCACAACCTATGGAGGAGCAGCATCTGTATGATCAAAAAAAATCAATATATCACTATATTATCAAAGGGGTTTTCGTCAGCTATGTTTACGACTTTGTATAGCATCAGTCTTTACGCGCAGTGTTGTCACCAACCCGGAGCTTCTGCACATCAGAGGAGATGCAGTGTTTGTTGTCCAGTGACGCTCAACATCTGTTTTAAAAAGGGTTTTTGCTCCTATGGTGTGCTTTATATGTATAATTTCTATCCAAAAAAACCTATATTAAATATACAATATATCAATCACAGCAGATGTGAACACATACTCTGGTTATTGCACTCTGCTTTGCTCCAGAGCCACGGGATTTTTAATTACCTTTGAAGAATCGATAAGCTATTTGCGATATGACTACTAACCATTAGCGAGCATATCCTTTTATAGAATAACTCATTGATTAACTCATTTTGGTGTTAATCATGCATTACATACAAAGTTATACGAGATCCGATTTTCTATTTTTGATGTCCGGACCAGTTTGTGGTATTTATGCATACGTGTGTGTGGATACATATGGCCCCCACACCGCATATATGACTAGTAAAGCATATTTTCTATGGTAGAGCCCATCTCCCACTATTGTTTGCACAGTAACTTATAATATGCACCGTGATGCCCCATCGTTCTGTTACTGTTTACTGACTTTATAATTTGTGACATTAAGTTATGAAAAAGCTGTATTTTGGTACCGTTCAAATATTGTTAGAAAAAGAGATATAGCAGACGTTTTGTCCCAGAAATATATTACCATAGTGTTTCTATGAATGTGTCTGTTTTCCTTATTTCGGGGAGGGATGACAGGGATATTTTTGTTCTCTTTTGTTGATGATTTGCCATCTGACAGTATATCACCATTGTTCTGACTTTCTTACGTGGCAATAAAAGATGACTTCTGTAAAAAATAAAAACAGCTCTTTGCCGTCTTTTATTCTTTCTTGTTTTCTTGTCCTTTTGTCCTCAGAAAGAGATAGTTTCCCTCAGCTCTTTATCATCCTCCTCTCTGTTTCCCTGAGCTCTCTCCACTTCCCAGTTCTAACTTCTGTTAGAGCGGATTGGACTCACTTCGGAAACACGTTTATATATAGCAGCAAAGCAAAAGTTGAAACGACGTTCATAGCAGCTGCACCCTGCTTTGAGGTTGACGCCTAAATGTCTCACAGATGTCATTTCAAACAAATTCAAAATCTGTTTTTATCTGTGCTTGTACGTGAAATGTTGCTAAATTAGCACCTTTTTCTGTATTTTCTTCACAGTGAGCATTTGACAGCAAAATCCATCATTACAATTTAAAATTAACTGAAATAAAAACCCCTTCTCATCGGGTACTTAACCTGTGCAGTTAGTATTCATTGTTAGTGGCATTTAAATTGCCTACCTTGACTTCACTGTTGACACTCTCAGAGCCGTATTTGTTTTTACTTTAGTATGTACTGCAGCTGCCCTTACAAAGTATGTACTCTTGTATGCACTATGCATACAATTGGGACATCCTTATTATATTGCAACTTGAACTTTGACCCTCTTGCACATATATCGGCTGTGCAAAGGATTGTGGGTCAGAATAGCCAGAGAAGAATGCTGGCTTGCATACTGCACAAGTGGAACATCCTGGTATTTGACATACTATGAATTGGGACAGTCTTTTCATTGCATACTAAATGGTATAGTAGTATGGGTATTAGAACGCACAAATGGTTATTTCTTGCATTTTCTGACATTGGATCAGTGTAGCTTCTGGAGTGGTGAATTCTGGGACATGTAGTGTTAAACCATTATTTTAGGGCTTAAGTTAAGCTTGCCTTTATACTTTTTTGCATGTAGATGTATCAACATCACCACTTGGAGTGTATTTTTGGCAATATGCCTTTTCATTAAAAATAACTTCAGAGATAAAAGGTTCCAGGGAAGATGAAATGTGCCTCATTCTACAAAGTCACTGTATTCAAATCAACATCTATTCTCCATAACACATTTCCTGGGTCCTCTCATACTTCTTCCCCACGCTGCTTCTCCTCCTGCATGCAGCGCTGAAGCCAGAGAGTTACTGTGTCCTTGGGCTTCAAACGTAAGATCACTGCCAGACAAAATCAAATGTACTGTTCTGGTTGTAAATACTTTTTTTTTTTTACTTTCAAATGAACCGTGCATGCAAGGTAAAAAGAAAAAACCCAGAACGAGAAACCACCTTTTAACTACAAACAAATGTTGCCTTCACACCCATCCAAATACAAAACACACACCACAACAGACACACATTCACACAATGTGAGTTTACACTAATTACTCAGGCTGCCAGTGCGATTGGCAGCGGGGAAACAGTCCAGGGAATTTAGCTCAAAACAAAGCAAACCTGCTTTTCCTCCCACTCCCCTGCCAATCCCTCTTTACCTTCCCGAATCCTGCTCAACAGAGCGGAGCTGCACAACAAGAGCTTTCTGTGTGTTTTTAAGCCATCTGGCAATGCTCTGCACTTCTACCACCAGGGGCATCTTTTTGTAGTTGTTTTAGTCGTCACTGGACATCATCAACATATTATGACCAGGTCCGTTTGGGGTTTCCACCAGAAAAGCAGCCCTGACGGTCGGTTATGAGAATAGCTGGTCCATCTTAAAAAGTCAGCCCATCTTAAGCTTGAGCTGTTGCTGCTAGCTTTGGGGCTAACCAGAGCCCCTGCATGTTTATCAGGTGGTCTTGAACAGTTGTAGCATTAATTCGTGAAGGTCACTGCTGACTTCATACTCACTGCAAGCACGCTCGCTCTCTCTTCGCTCCAGTTTGGCCATTATCTGCCAGACACACTTCCTCCTTAACAGTTGACTGCTTTCTCCCACAATGAAGACCTAGTTCTTGAGGTCATACCTTCACACAGCACCATTTCCCTAATGAGTACCAGCCATGACAATAGATAACATGTCAGTGAAGCGATGCAGTATAATTTTCTAATTTATGGGAAATACACATTAGGGGACGTTACTGGTGTGACAGTCTGACAGCGGCATGCCACTTTAAAAACCGTCACTTGCGCCCTTCTGCACAAGCCCGGCATTTTTAAACAGCAAATTAGCTTCAGTAGATATCACATTTTCTTTTTTACTCAACCCAGATCTTTTTTTTTTTTTTTTTTAATAGCAACCAGCAAAACTACACCGTACACCTCGCCTTACAAGTGCAGATGTTCCTCCGTTTGGTTGCCGATGAAAGGATTCAGCCAGTCTCCCGTTTACACAGAAGTTTCAAGCGGTGTCGCTTTGATCACTGAGGGGGTACGATCTGCAGAACACCTGGTACGAGTCGGGCTGAGCTGTAACATGCAGTGGAAACGTGGCTTTAGAGAATCTTCTGTGGGTTCTGTAAGTAAACTAAGGTGTCATCTGCGTATAAACGTATTCAATGGTTTTCTCTGATTTTTTGGCATTCTGCTGGGGGGGGGGGGGGGGGGGGGGAGTGGTGACTTTAATTGATATGTGGGTTTCTTGTATCATTTATTTCCATGATCAAATATTTAACTCCTTTTAACTTTTGACACAATGTTTTAGGAATTTAAATGGAACAATGATTTGAGTGTGTTTTGTGCACCTGTAATTAACGGTAGAGAATAAATCTTATGACCTATTAATTTAATAAATCTGCCGAATCATTCTACTTCACTGCGCATCAATTATGTAGTGAAAATAGCACTCAGCTTTTCAGAAATTGCCTATGTTATTCTCATGGCCCAAGGCCGCAAAAATCAGTGTCTGAGAAAATGAACCATTTTCTTCCAAAGCTTCAGACCAGGAGGAGTCAGACTCTAATCTGTGAAGAGAAAGCCACGTATAGCTTGCAGGGATCCCACTGACGGCGATGATGGGACTCACTTTCAGTCGCTAACACTGTTTGTTTGAACTTTGAGATCCAACGAAGCTTCTCTTCATAGCATAGCAATGTTGTCTGTTTGAAATTAGAAATATGCCCTGATAGTCAGAATATATTGTACTTGATTCTGTTCTGCTTTTAATTATTATTTTTTCCCCTTTTTGCCCGTTCATCTTTTATCTCTAAGAAAATTGTGAATGGAAGAAAAAGAGAAAATAATATGATCAAAAAGAGGGTTTGAATTATCCGGAGCTAGACGCTCGAGGTTCTGCAAGTCGACGAGGTAAACTTGAATTTGTGGAGAAATTTGTTATCAGAAATAAAAAGAAAGACGCTTAGACAGAGAAGCAGCTTAGACAGAGTAAACTTTTTATGGAGTTATCCTGTCTTTGCAGATGCCTTTGAGCAAATTGTGAATGAAATGAAGGAGAAATATCACGAACAAAAAGAGATTTAAGGAATTCAAAGTCAGACATTATTATAAAATAGACTTAGATGAGAAAAAAAAGCAAAGATTGGACAAAGAAAGAAAGACAATACATTTTTAAATAGGTGAATACATAAAACTACACACATGCATCACTGGGACATCCATCATCTCAAACCACTGCAGCTCTGACCTTTAACCTTTCAGTGGCCAATATTAAGACGTCTGGTACAAAACATCACTGTCCTACATGTCAGGGTAACAGTAAAGCTAAACCTGAGCAGCGTAACTGAAGCGAAAGCCTGTCCTGTCCCGGTGTGCACGCTGCACATCAAAGTGTTTTTCAGTTCTCTCATGACCCCTCGACAGCAAATTATTTTATGCACAAGGCATTGTGTTATGGGACTTCCCTCCGCACCAAGTTCAATGAGTCATCTTGTCAAAAGGATTGACCGGCCAATCACCCTGGAGACTGTTTCTCCTGTTCACACTCTCCCTCTCTGTGCCGAGATAACACAGTATTCAAACACACACACACACACACACACACACACACACAGACAGAGTGGGCTCTCAGGGATAAACTGCATTATGCTAAGCTGGGCTCCTCTCTATGCTCTTTTGAAGGGTATATTATGTGGAGTAGTTGAATAAATAATTCTTCTTTCTATACCCTTCTTTGTAAAGACTCCACACATGTACAGTCAAACGTCTTGCTACTGAACTTCAGAGGCAGTGAGTGTGTATTGTGTGTTTCTTTTGGAGTGCATCTATCTTTGTGAGGGCCATTTTGAATATTAAATGGTTTTTTTCAGTGTGACATAAGTGTGCCATGTCACATAAGACACAGGAGATCAAAAGAAGAGGAGGAGATGTGGAATGGGTAGAGTGTTAGCAGAGGTGTGTTGGTATGTGCACACGGTGCTGTCTGCAAAATGGACGGCAACCACCACCACACTATAATCACGCCTCGCTGATGAGATCCATTTTACGGAGCAGACGAGAGTAAGCTCCCGCTGGGGGTCAAGCTGGGAGAGTAAGCTGCGGGACGGAGAGAGAGCTAGTGATGCACCTGGACGCCAGATGGTTCACCAGCAGGTCTCTCGTCGTCCTCACTGACAGGAAATGGATCGCTGAAGGCCAGACTGTTACCTAATTACTACAGGACCACACACACACACACACACACACACACACACACAACACAAACAGACAAAGATAGACTCAAAGTCACACACACACACACTGAATGTTGCACCTGAGTCACACCACACATACACACAGCAAATACACATACACGCTTGCTGTACAGTACACACCTGGATGCACAAACACACACACACACACACACACACACACACACACGGCAGTGCACCGGCTGTCATATAGTCCACTTTCTTGCTTTCCCCACTGCTTTTCCCAGAGTGCATTTCAGCACCGAGCTGTCAAATGGCTCTTTATGTCCAACTGTCGTGCCATGCCAGGCCTCCACACACACACACACACACACAGTAACAGCACCGTTTACATACATACACACACACACACACACACAGTATACATAAGGGTGCACCTGAGGTTTTATGCACAAACACACAAAAACCTGCTAGACAGATCTTTTTTTTTATACACACGCAGATGCTCTCTAAAGCACCAAGTACCTTTTCTTATCACGATCTGCGAACTCACATCACATTCACATACTGTATATTCACACACTTTAATCCCCTCTCTCTCTCTGTCTTACACACACACACACACACACACACACACACACACACTAAACTAGCACACCAAACAGCGTCACTAATACACCTCACCAGTCACCCTGTCAGACGTCTCCCTCCTCTCTATGATCAGAGAATCATCCGCTGCTGTGAGAAAAGACTAACCACGGCGGAGAGGTTTGATAAATGTACATTTTAATTCCAACCCTGGGACCTTTTACGTCAAACATTTTTATTAATGAAAGGCCGTTGCCATTAATAATGTTGATATATATTAGCTGCAAAAAAAAGTAATTATAACGGAGTCATTTTAGATAAAAATGATGGAGTCGGGGAGGGGGTACAATTCTGAGAAGAAACTTGAATATTCTCTGAGATTATAGAGTCGTAAATGTACGTGAAAAAACCCAGAAATTCTCGGAGATTAAACTCACAAATTTGCCTTAAAGCTTCCAAAACTGTTTGAGTTTGAGGTTTTTTTTCAGTGCTATAAAATGATTTTGTGCTCCTTTGGGTTCATGTCCTGGTCATCCAATTCATGCATGTCACCTGTCAACGACTCACCTAATGTAACAACGTTATACACAGACAGAGAACAACAGCTTGGGAATCTATTTTGAATTGACACGTGTGAAAGATTCAGGTGAACTTCACGAGACAACGCAGGAGACAGCTGATGTACCGTGTGAACTTTTACTTTGCTGCTACGTTCAAACGCTTTTCCAAAATTAGCGCAAGGTGTTCTATCAATACCAAACATCAAACGTGTGCTGGAAAGCAAAGAGCCGAGGGAAACAAAGAGGGGAGAGGAAGACTTCACTGTAAGTTACTGCGCATATCAAGTCTGCGAAGTGCAAGAGAAGAGAGAGGTTGTTCAACAAGCTATAAAAGGCATCAAGCTTTTTTATTTCTTAACAAGGAGCATAGCTAAACAGCAAACATACATGTATCGGTTTGACCTCACAAAATATTTATGAGAAAATAAAGCAGAACGGAGTAAGAAATTAAAAGTTGTCTTGCATGGGGCAACCTATGTGGCGATCATCATGTTTTCTCAATTTTAAGGGCACCCTATAATGCACCACATCGCGTTTTCTCCACTGGAAGAGCACCTCGGAGGGTACTTTATCTCATTTTCTCCATTGGAAGAGCACCTTGGAGGGTACTTTATCACATTTTCTTAATTTAAGGGCACACTAGAAAGCACTTTATCACATTTTCTCCACTGGAAGAGCAACCTGGATGGCACTTTATCTCGTTTTCTCTACTGAAAGGGCACCCTAAAGAGCTCTTTGTCACATTTTCTTAACTTGAAGAGCAGCCTGAAGGGTACTTTATCACATTTTATTCACTGGAAGAGCAATCTAGAGAGTACTTTATCACATTTTCTTCATTTAAGTGCACCCTAGAAAGCACTTTATCACATTTTCTCCACTGGAAGAGCACCTTGGAGGGCACTTTATCACGTTTTCTCTACTGAAAGGGCATCCAAGAGGGCACTTTATCATGTTTATCTTCCATAGAGGCATTCAGTGACACTCGCCTCCAGCTGAGTGTTTCCTCTGTGTCACCGTTTCCTTAGCCAGCATTCCCTGAACTGTGACAGGAGCCTTTTATCTTCTTACAGCCCGGATTACATGGTGACAAAGCTACATTATACTGTACATATATATGTGTGTGATGTGAGGGGGTTTTGGGGTGGAAGATTGGAGGTTTGCCTCAATGTTTCTGAGGTAGACATAGTCAACAAGCCGAGGGTGAAATCTTAGCAGCCTAACAACGACCTTGACAGATTCTCTCATGTCTGCCGGTTTAAAATAGAGCAAGTGGATTTTAGCTGTACTGCATTTTTATTTACCAATTTTACAGCTAAAATATGAAAATCTGGATCCAAAGCTCCAAATATATAAATGAAAATGGGATTCATTATGTTAACTAATGATGACTGAGGAGTACATCAATGACAAGAACTCATATTTACTGGAGACAAAATCAACTTCCATAAAAAGGATATGGTAATTGACAGATCCTAAGTCCCGCCTCTCTTAGTTACTGTTGCTAGGTCGGTCAAGTTTGTAAATAGAAACATGGCGATCAAATCAGGCGATATACAAGAAGCCGAGAGCAGGATTACAGTATGCGATGGAAGGATATATTCCATGTATATGCTACATATTGTCGTATAACAATATAGACAAACATATATTAGCCTTGATCTTTTCTAGCCAATAGTAATTCATGTCATCTTAAAAATATCTTCTAAGAAATCTTTCCTTTTCCACATTTTAACATTACCAGAGAAATAAGTAGGAGGCCAACCTGGCTGACGTTGGTGATCTGAACCCCTCTTGATGAAGCGTTAGCTGCACGTTAGCTAACTCAAGATGTGACTATATACGATGTAATGTTTCTGTGAAGACTGTGACGTTACATAGTGATGTTACCTTTGAACGGACATATCGTAGTATAACAGGGAAGGGGAAAGCTGACGGAGGTTCTGCAGGGCGAGTACCAAACTTGCTCAACAGCTATTGGTGCACAGAGCGAAAAGCGTCGGGACAAAGGGCGCTAACAGCGCGGGAACAAGGACAAAAGGTGGAAATGATTCTTTCTAACTTGGGAAAATGCCACAGAAAACAACAACACAACACAGGCTGAGTCGTACTGCTGTCTAGAAGATTGAACTTATTGTGTAAAATCAGTAAAGTGCCCCTTAATTGAAGTTATTTCGTTGTCATTGTCCTGCCCGTCACCATGACAATGAGGGTAGGGAGGAGACTAATCTGCTGAGGCGATACACCGAGAAATCTTTTCAATAGGCCTTGATGTGAAGCAGACAAAAAAACAAAAAAAACTCATTGACAATCAGACAAAAGACTGACACTCTAACACAAATGTAATCAGTTGCTGGAGTGTTGTTGCCCAGTTTTGGCCTGGAAAACCTAGAAATTCCCAACCCCTGCCAGGATCAGCCTGCCAAAACACAATCCCATTAGTGTGACATCTCTAAAGTGCATTTTACTCATTGGCACAATACATCCAAAATGTCATGTCTCCTGGTGCTGTTGTAATAAGCCTATTAGTTGCCAACTGGCTGCTGCACCTCGCGAGTGGCGCACAGTTTCAGCACCAGCTGTGCAGAATTAACGTTTGCAGCAATATCTTTGTTCCACCAGCAGGGGTGTGGCAAGCAATTATAGGCCCGCGCTGAGGGAAGTGACTCACAGCCATTCTCCTCTCCTCAACACGATCATTTACTTTTAGAATTAATGTCTGGTGTTTCCCAAAATCAGTCGAGGAAGTATAATTCTTCTTTAAGTCGTGACGTCGATCTCTAAGGAATATAAGAACCATGTCGATTGGACATCCTGGCACATTTCAGAATATGTTTTGATATTGTAAAATGAAAGTGTTGGCGGTCCGATTGTTTTTAAATGCATTTGTTATTTAGAGACACTGAGAAGAAAGATGTGATTTTGATGAGGGAAGCTACAATTACCATTCCAGTCCAAACATTATTCTTGCAGCATTTTATTTCTTGTTCTGTCTGAGGTGTGTTGCTTTGTTGGAGGAGCCCGGGATTTAAGATGTTCATTGCCAAAGCTGTAGCTGTTGTGCATAGGGCAACAAAGCCTTTCTACACTTTGACGATCACAATCGAAACACTGAATGTCCAGCAGTTTCACCGCCACGCACCCTCCATCTTTGAGTATCTGCATCTCCTGCAGAGCACACAGTGGCGTCAGCGCTTGAGCAGTTTGTAGCCAATGGATGGCCTCGATCCGACGGTGGTCAGTGCAAGCCGGCTGGAGCGGACCGGAGGGCGGCGCGCTTCCAACAACGGCCTGGAGGAAAGCCAAGCGTTGCCACGGTGACAGAGCTGCGAATAAAATCTCTTTGTATTGTTACCAAGGCAACAACTGTGGAAAGGTGGGGAGGGAGGCGAAGGATGGACTGATGGAGAGAGGGGAGCATTGGGGAGAGGGGAAGAGAAAGAAGGGGAGAGAGAGTAAAAATAACAGGATGAGGCGAGCGGGAGGAGAAGGGATGATGAGTTGTTGTTTGAGGCGCAGAGATATGAGCTCAGGCTTCATTATTCCCTCCGTCTCTGCCTTGTTCATGCTGGATGATTCTCGACTGCGTGGGAGAATTTACAGTTTGTTGTAACCTCATCCCAAACAAAGTTACTCAGCAGATTCTTTTGAGTCAGAAAGATACAGCAGTGCAAACAGGACACAACAAGTCAACGGCTGCTTTTCACGAATGCATGTCTCCAGGCTGGCTGGTGTAGTGAGCTCGGCTGCAGCAATCACACTCTCTCTTTTCTTTATGCGCCTCTATTTCTCATTATTCCTCCCTCCTTCTCCATCGTCTGTCCCCCCCCCCCGCCTTACTCCTCTGGAGCTGAGTCCAACACTTGGAGTTTTAAATGGTGACTTCAGAACGTTTATTGGAGTCATTTTGATAACTTCTGAACTGCTTCACTAATTCCCACTGTGTTTGAATTGAGTGCATAAATCTAGCTGGAAATAATAACACTGCAGAAGTGTTTCTTCTCAGCATTTGCAGATTTAGCATATGAGAGTGTGAATGTGTGTGAGACGAAGAAAATACTCTTCTAAGTGGCTCCGTCGCAGCTCTATCTACACTTTAATAAATATGATGAATAATGCAGTCATTTCACTTTCTCGCGAGGCCAAGTGTAAGTTGACCGACGGCCTTGACAGAGGATGTATGACTTCCTTTCAACATGCTCTTCGTTACATTTGAGTTTTATATGCAGATTTATGCAACCCTCCGTTTTTCAGGCGGCTCGTTACTCAAAGCAACTGGAAATTTCTCATCAGTCGCCCCAATTCGACAGTTCACACACAGCTCCACACATTCTAATGTGCACGAGGCAGCGAGATTAGAGGGAAATTGAATCAAATCAAATCCCCCCCAAAAATTGCACGGAGCTCAGAGGAAAGAGGATTGATCCAAAAAAAGGAAAGTTGCGTTATCTAACGCCAGCATCGCATCTCATCTCTCCTAATTGCCTGGAGACAATCAGCCACTTGGTGACGGGAGAGCGGAGGACTGTAGCTCAGCACAAACTCCATGACGCCTCCCGCGGTGGTGCTAATCTGGTCAGCCTTCACCGTGTCCACGTGAGACGTTTTGCGTTCGACACAATCAGACCGCTGGAGTGACTGGAGAAATGAGCACAGCAGGAGAGAAGAGGAAAGAGAAAGCTGCGAGCGCCGCCTTTGTCTTAATTGATATTCCAGCCGAGGAGTCGGAATATTCAAATGTCAGTAAACTCTGTTATCTCACTTGGGAGTCGGCAGAGATTAGGGGATAGGTGAACGAGGGGCGCCGGGAGGTATCGCACAGTTTAAACTCCTCGCATGCAAACACGCACGCACACACACACACATTTGCACATGTGCACTCATGCATACTCTATCGCAAAAATGCAAATACTTGCACACACACACACACACACACACACACACACACACACACACACACACACACACACACACACACACACACACACACACACACACACACACACACACACACACACACACACACACACACACACACACACACACACACACACACACACACACACACAATCCAGACAGGCAGTCCACCTCACTACCACGGAGACTTCCCTCTCACAAACACCTTTCTGCACACACACTCACTTTGTCACTCACACACTTCACCTCGCGCTTCACATTGCATGTTTTGCTTGCAGGGAGGTCGGTGAGTGAAGGCTATTAGCTCAGCGGAGTCTCTCCTGCTGTCTGCTCAGGCTCAACTACAAAGACGGATCACTGTTTTAAATCAATATTGTTGTGGCCGGATCCTGGCTGTTACATGGAAACCAGAAATCAGCTCATGCCATATCCTATTAGCTTCTTCCTGCTCCCTCCCTTCTTATGTGGGGTTCTATATGACTGTCCATGACAGTATCCATCTCACACACGAGTGACGTTGCCATATTACACATCATTTCCATAACTCTAGAACTATAACAAAAAACAAATGTTCTCTCTTTGGAGACCTAAGACTGAAAGCAGCTCTCATCAACACACATTCTCAAACGCACACACACACAACCCTGTACTTCTATTCTTGTGAGGACACTCTGACAGAAATGCATTCCCTAGCCCTTTACCCTAACCTTAAACGTCTCAACTAAGTGTCTTACCCCAACCCTTACCTAAAACTATTCTATCTAAACAAAGAGGAGGATTTTCCTTAAACACATTGAACAGACAGAATAATCCCCGGTGTCTGTATCTGCAGAGACCCTGCCCTCTGCCTGGATCCTTTTTATTTTGCTGGTTGGGACATTTCTGGGCGTGAACCTATAAATATTGCGACCAGGTGTCCGATAGTAAACCCACATTCAAGAGGAGCGTACGGAAATGGCGGACACAACGCCTTAACGACGTAAATATAGTGAAACAAAACGTTGAAATCTGAGTTTGGCTTTCAAACGATAGCAAGCACCGTAACCCCCGTTAGGCTGGGGGGTAGGGGCCAAATTAAAATCATGTGTTTACAAACTGCAAGTGACAAATAAAACCAAATCTGAACCTTCAAGCAGGCTTTCCAGGTCTGTCTGAAGGTGAGGGTAAAATGTCCTCACTCTAAAAGGTCTAAAACTCAAATAGTTCCTCACAAAGATAGTTGTACAAGAACACACACACATATACACATGTAGAGGCCATTGGAGGCCCAACTTTTTCTGCTGGTCTGCTCCATTCACATGGTTTTCCACCAAAACTTTGTTGGAAAATTAATCACATACATATGCTTTCATATGTACACACACACACACACACACACACACACACACACACACACACACACACACACACACACACACACACACACACACACACACACACACACACACACACACACACACACTGTAGACACTTCAGACCTCTTATCACCAAAGCACTGCAAGAATCTGTGGTTCATTTCTCAGCTGACATTGTTTCTTCACGTTCCAGATTGACTACAGGCAAAACACACAAAAAGCCATACACACCACAGACAATGTGTGTGTTTATAAATGCAAGAAGAGATAAGGAATGTATTGAGGGCTCATTTTATGAAAGAATGCACATTTCCAGTCTGCTACAAGATATTAATTAAACGCCCGCCAGGAGCTACAATAGTACGGTGCAATTACATGTATGTGTCGCAGTACATGTGGTTTCTGCTTCTCTTTCTGCATATTTTAACATGCAAACACAGGCACATTTATCAGCTCCAGGGGAGAGTGGTACCCTGAGATTAACGCTTGAGATGTGGCTAAATCAGTGAAACACAGATTGAACACACTCAGTAAATGCAGTTGGACACAACACAGCCTCCTCTTCACTGGAGGTCAAGATGATAGATGTATATTATATTTCTCTCCCTCTCAGTCTACTACTATTCACCTCTGCCATATTCTCAGCATAATAAATAGTTCACCTCCAATACCCGTGTGTCCGTCTTAGGAAGGAAACACTATTTATTTGTCAAGATGGCAAGGCGATGGAGGTTGAATAAACAATGCACTCAGTGGCGGCAGGTCAGTAGGGTCTGTACCACAGTACTTAAAGTCAATGTCAGTTATCTTAATAAATTATCTAATAAAAAAAATCAACTTTTGCCATTTTAATATTACCTCAAATTAAATTATAGCCTATAACATAAAATGAGTCTGTTACACAAGCGTCCTGCCTCTTTCTAAAACCAATCAAATTCATGAGTGATTAGCCAATCAAGACCTCACACAAGGGAAGCTGTTCCCATTTTGAATCTCGCACACAATCAATAATTGTAGCTCATTGTTAGAGAAGCGGGGACTTTCAGATTCCCTATTCATCAGGGCTAATCTCTATATCTGCATATGAATACAGAATCTGCAACAAGACACAATTTTTATATCAGAAGCGTTCTGGTTTCCGTTTGAGGTCAGTAGCGTTGACCAATCACGTTTGAGCAGGCTTTAGTTGTATGCAGGCAAACAGTCCACGTGGAGAACAAAAGAGAACGCATTCGCTAACATCTGACGATAATTTAGCTTTTAATTAGTTAGAAAATAAGATGTTAACCGAGTGTAAATTTGCTACTTGTGAAATTAAAAAAAATACTTAAATGTAATTAACCTTAAACCTTGAAACATCGGATAGCCGCTGGCCGAAGGGTTCAGAGATTGAATTGGTCCTGATATTTCTGTTATACAAGGATACTTTGGACCTCGACTTCATGCAACTTCTCCCTGTACATCCCGCCGTTGTACGGTAGCTTTAACGGACACGCTACGTAACCGTTACCACCATATTCACCATCTCCACGGGTCCAATCCAGCAGACCTCAATGCAACAAAACGGGAGCGGCCAGTTCCAGACGACATAGTAAGCTTGACGTTTTATAAGGAATATTGCCTATTGTTGTTAATATCAATGTACTAATCGAGATGTTCCCGGTGCACGGATTTAAAAGTCACACGCAGAACATAAGGGTGTTAAGAAGTCAAAGTTTAAATAGCTATTGCTGCGGTCTCTCACCATCTGGCTTCACGTATCGGACTGGATTTCATAGGGGATGCAAAATGGCGCCAAATAATACCAAGCAGGTGGTTAGTGGGGAGTTTTGTGTTTTTTTTTTTATAAAAAAGGTATGAAGACTGGAGCAGCCAGGGATTAACAAGTGGCAGCTCCAAATTACCTCCTGCCATGACAGCTGCGACGACTTATACAAGAATCTGAAAGAAAGAAAAAACATGGCTGTGACATTCCACACCAAGTCTGACAGAGACATTTTCTGAGTTCACAATGTGAATCCATTGTTGGCCTGTTTTAATGAGCTTTGCCAGTAGCCTGGGGTAAAGAGCAGTTGGATCCAGTGGTAATGAGAAGTATAATGTTGCTCCCGCTGCCTCTTCATGCCCTCCGTTATAGGACCTGAGAGTTAGCTTCACTTGAAATTAGAGTTAAAAGAAAGTCCTGAGCTGGGAACAGTTCGGTGAGGGGGGGGGGGGGCAGAAATTAGAAATGCATTGACGCATGCATACATATGCAACAGCTCGTTTTGCTAACTTTCAAAGTTTGATTGTAAGCAGCCTTCCTGAGACAAAGCCCTTTGAAAAGATCTTCCTTCGGTTTCATCGCCGTCATCATCGCGGCCGCTTTTATTCTTTGAACAAATAATTCAAAGTTATCCTCTCCATCTTCTTTAGTTTGAATGCAGGTCACTGCTATTCGGTCATTACTCAGACGCGTTCTCACTAATTCAATAATTAACCGTCTGATGAATGAGATTCTTCCCTGTGCTGTGAGTCTACTGTCTTGTCTGATGTATGAGTATGTTCGAGCCATCATCTTAGATGTATGCTCTTTCTACCCCGTCTCGTTTGCTGTGAATTTCATTTGATGGCTTATCAACAGAGAAAACACACTGACGCTGCGCCAGAGTTACTGTAGGCTGGTTCGGATTAACTGGTGAACCCGAGGCAGTTAGTAAAACTGTGCTACGTATAGGGAGTAAACCAGCTGAAGGGCCACAGGGGCCCATTGTGGATCTCATGCTTTCAACATGTGGCTCTGATCCTTTCAAACATCTACAAGAATGGTGATGAACGTGGTTTCAGGAGGTCGTTAAGTACGGCACAGATACAGATACTAGGCATGATCTCCAGTGTTATTTATACTATTTTAATTCTGTTCTTTATATTATTTTAATTGACTTCACACTCATTTACATCAACACTGTGATTATTGTGCTGTAAATGCTCTGTCTCATCTTCTACTAAGTTTGATGTTTCTGCTGTGAAGCACTTTGGGCTGTAATTCTTGTATGAAAGGTGCTCTACAAATAAAGCTTATTATTATTAATATCATTATTATAATAGAAGAAGTGTTTACAGTTACATTATGGTTCAACCCCAATGTGTTAGCTAACAGTAGCCTAGCGAGCTACGAAGCACAAAGCGTTTATTCTCAACGCGTTGTTTGTTGCAGTATTCTCCGATAAACCAGTGGGAATAAAAACAAAATTCAACGAGTCTTACAAAGAACACAATACGCCAAACATGCAACTCTAAACTGTAAACTCATATCGAATATTGATGCACGTACTTTATACAATCCCAGTCAAAGTATTTGGAACAACAAATGTAAAGGTTGAATATCCTGAAAACAATTTGATTGGCTTTTACGTGAATGTAGATTTGATTTGGTTTGTTGTGATTTGTTTATTTGTCAGCACGATTATTGAAGAACTTCTGGCGCGATTGTCATTAAACGTGGTGGAAGGATGGAGCATGGGCCAAAAAAGAACCCATTAAATTCTGTATTATGTTTCTTTAGCAGAGTTCTGTGCCGTTCCTGTTCAAATGCATCGGTTTAGCTTTAGAAAGGCACAAAGGTGACACAAGCAGAAAAGTAAATGCAAATCACAGAACACAGTTAATGGTTTTGGTTAATTTATGTTCACACTGTCAAACTAAGTGAATCAGGTCTTTTAAACAAAAATCACACGGATAAATAGCATTTCTTCTGGAGAGACATTTAACGGATGAATGGCCAAATTAGAGATTTTGACGAAGGGGGGAAAGGAAGCAGGATTGACTGCACTCTTTGCCGCAAGTAACGACGAAATGTCACCATGCTCATTAATAGTGAGTGGAGGATGCAATTGGAGGGGGTCTTTAGCTGGTCAAACGGTTTAGAGTCAGCGAAGTGAAGGCAGACAGATCTTTCATCAGAACTCTGCTAGAAGATATTCAGAACAAGAGCAGGCTGGGAAGATGGTCTGGAGGTCAGAGAGCGGCAACAGTTCACTACATGAACTCAGACTAATCAATAACGGAGAGCAGCTGGGGAGGCACGGGACGAGGTCAGAGGCAGGTGGGGAATAACAGGATTGTGATGATGACACATGCTAAGTAGAGGAAATGGATGCACATGCTGGAAAAAGAGGGAAGGATGGAGATTGAACCACGCATGAGGTCCAGGCTGCATTTTGTCCTCAGTTTATTTTTGTTCCACTCGGCGCTCCAATAATGAATAAGTGCCGGCCAACGAATGTCAACATCTCTCCCATCATCGCAGAAAGCTCATGCATTTTGCAGTTATTTCCTGTAGATGGTTTGGAAAACATTTCAGAGCAAACTGTTATTTGGTGCCACAGATGCAAATGATGTAATATAGGAACACACCCTCATCAATGCAGCTGACTTGTATCAGCCACTCACACACACTCTCAATGCCACACACACACACACACACACACACACTAAGGACCCCCTTGTCCTCCCTGATCTGGGCGAGGTGCCAGTGCTCGCATATGGCATTAGCAGAAGATGAAGTGCAGCCAGTGAAATGTGAATGCCAGTTAGTAACCCTAACCGCTGTCGGATCAGCCTCGCTGAGCGTCAAAGACTTGTTGACTTAAAGCAAAATGAGCAACAGGTGCAGAGAGCGACGTCTGCAAAAGAGTTCCCCGTTTGTATTCTTACTTGTTTCAGCACAATCTTAAAATGCGTTTAACGAGAGCAACAGCACAGATCTCTTATGTATTTGATGTGTTTGTTTATTTACACTTCAACATAACTGTAAATCTCAGGCCTGCTGGATTTTGTAAACCCCGTCCACCGTGAGATGATGCTTTTATATCGAACACCACACTGCCACGATTTTAATTTTTGTATATTTACTGAAACAGGAACCCTGAGAGAAAATGGATCACCAGAATTAATTTTCCCCATTGCCTTAGTCCTGTGTTTATTGTTTGAAAACGGGATAATCTTTGTAAATTCCTTTATTTTTCCTTCATCTGTGAAACAAGAGGGGAAAACTGTTCCAGGCTTTGGCTTCTTTAGTCGGATACATCCATTGTTGCAATGTACAGTAACATATAATCAGTCTTATTCTACTTTCTAAGTGACGGACATACAGCATACAATGCTCTGATAAACATGATGCATGATTCATTTTGTTTGCTTTACGAAGGCTAAATTAGGAGAATAGTATTTTGTAGATTCTTGCACACTGTTGTGAAAAGTGAGTCAAGGCAATTGGAGATGACTGGGACTGCCAGGCAGAATCGCTAATCAGTGCTAGGCGGTCCTTGCAGATGAGAAGTGGGCCGTTTGTGGCTCCAGTGATTGGCTACTTCTCTTTTATTCCTTCCATCTCTGCCTTGTTTATGCCCAATTATGCTCGACTGCGTGGGCGAATTTACAGTTTTGCTGTAACCTCATCCAAAACAAAGTTACTCAGCAGTATACTGAATCAGAAGGATGCAGCAGCAGTGCATCTCTGAGGCAGAAGCTCAAACAGAAAACAGTGTCAGTCTGTGCGTCTGTTTTGTGTTTGTTGATGTGGATCATTAGTTCTGGCTGAATTTGTTTACCTTGAGCAGGATGTGTGTCTTTACACAGAGACATACCTTCAGATATAAAAGATTAACAAGGCTTCATACAACAAGTCGCAGCCTCAAATTACAGCAGAGCATCCTCTCCGCTTCTGCTCCGACACACACATCTGTCGCTATGGCAACACACACCTGGATCATTTCAGATGCTTGGCAAAAAAGAATAAAACAGATTGAAATTACATTTGATACTAGTAAGGCAGGTAGGCCTCAGAGCCAACCAGCCTCTTGATAGGATTAGCTTTTGAGAGAGAAATCTGACATTGATCTTGTTGAAAAGCTACGAAAATCATTTGTTTTTCTCTTATTTTCTGTGTTGGAATCTTTATTGATCCCTCGGATCACTGTTAGGGTTTGGATTTGATGGGCCATCTAACAGTGGGAGAGATGCGTTTCTTTTTTGCACGATGTGGAGCGGAGTTCTGCAGCTGGGACCTCCTGCTGCCTCTTTACAGCCTCGTCCAGCCGCACACCATCAGATCCATCGGCCTGTTGAAATATTTAGTTTCTGGTATGCTCGAGAAGCATCTTTCAAAAAACCTTTTTTACTTTTTACACAAGCGGCAACCTGCACGTCTGAAAAGTGAAGCCATTGCAAAAGTGCCTTAGAAATGCAGTCTTTCTAACATCCAGCAGGGGGCGACTCCACTGGTTCCAAAAAGAAGTCCGATTGTATAGAAGTCTATGAGAAAATGACCCGACTTCTCACATGATTTATTACCTCAGTTAATATTTTACTGATGCATTTATGGTCTTCAAACATGATGTTCATTTAGTAAATAATGTCCCATTTAGACTAAAATAGACGATAACGCAGGGTACGCTTTAGGGCGGGGCTACCTTGTGATTGACAGGTGGCTACCACGGTGTTGTTCGGATTGTGTATTGTAACTTTAAACCTTTCACAGTGTTTCCAGTTCAAGTTAATTGTAACATTTTGATCGCCTAAACATTTTCGGTTGTGCTCAGCTCCACCCTCTCGTGACACGTCTGCTTCCAAAACCAAGATGCCGACAACCAAAGGCCATGATGACAATCAAGCTTTTTATTAGATTGTAAACTGGCTACTTGTGAAACAATCCGGTCGTCTATTCTATGCAAACAAATAAAAATATATATTTTTAACATCTGAACCTCACCTCTGTGGGAGGAGTGTGTGTTGTCATTTACACATTGATTTATACAGAGACAGCATTAATGTCCCACAAAGCTATAGTTCAGGCGCGATGACTGCTATATATGCACGTTATATTCATCACATTCACCTTATTTGCACATTCTGAATTATAGCCTAACAAAGCTGTCTGTGTGCATTTACATTTGTGTCACTCTTCTCATCTGCACAACTCGAAAGCAATTAACATTTCACACAGAACACCATCAGTATTAACCAAGTCAACTGCAGGAGATTACTATGCATCTTGTCACACTTTTTCAGCCAAATGCCTTAATAACGACTGGATTTATTCTGAGTAATTAGTGGCAATATTCCAGAAACACACACACACGCACGCACACACACGCACACACACGCGCGTGCGCACTGCCCTAGAAATGGGTGTAAGCATTACATCTGTTCTACAGTGACAGATTATCTCTCCTTTTTTAGAATACAGATTTATGAATTACAGCCAATAATGTTTTGATCGATGGAAGAAATAAAAACATATGTCGGTGTCATGGTACATTTTGTAATTCCCTAGCTGTGAAAACAGGGAGCAGTAAATATTTGTTTTGTGTTGGTCTGTTAAATTACATATAGAAAGGCTCGAGGAAACTTGTGTTACGCCAAATATGCATATTGGCAGGTATGTTATACAAACACACATATGAATGCAGATTTTTGGTGTCCACACCTGTTAAAACCTCTTAACAAGGTGGACGGCCTGCCAGTGGGCCCTCGAGGGGTTTTATTGTGCCAAATCACAACAGCAGGTACAATCAGCTCCTCAAACTAGCAAGTACGCTCAAAATCAAAATCATAACTTTTAGCCCACTTACCTATAAAGCCTCATAAATATCCTCTTTTCAGCAATATTCTGAAAAAGACGCTCCTAAGGCTTTGCCAGATGTCCACACGTTTGTTTCCGGTAAAAAGATATCCACTGTGAACATCGTCACATCGATAAAAGTCCATGAACAGGTGTTGCAATCTGTGAAATCACGAATATCTCGTGAGTTCAGCGCTGTCCAGTTACTTCCTGAATGTTAGGCGGAAGCTTAGCGTTAGATTGACACTTCATTTGAGCCAATCGAAGCTTCTTTGGCTTATCTACAAACTTCATGCGCCAATGTCAACTTGATAAGGAAGTGCCCGCCCACTTCTTTCATTGACAGGCTGACCCAGGATCAGCTCAGACTCCCGGTGGCGCATTGTATAGACAATGAACGCCTCTTCCCTTGGTTTGTTTTTACAAAATAAAATGTATTTTCTAAATTAGATTTATTATTTATTGTTCAGAAGAAAATACAAAAAAAACATAAATATATTAGAAATAAATGTGTTTATACTTCACTTACTCTGTGTGATTACTACTAAAAGGGAATATGGGTAAATAATAGTTATTTATAAATAAATAAAAATAATATTTTATTAATAAACATTATAATATGTACACATGCACAGTTTGTGTACGCTTGGTGTTACTCTTAGAAAAATATGTTTAATAAATTAAGTTTTTATCCCTTTTATCTGAAATTAGTTTTACTTGATAACACTTAGTTCTATGTTTTTATTGTGTTTTCCAGTCCATACCTAGCAGCTATACCCGTCTTCAGACATCTTTTTCAACAACAAACTTCAGGCGGAGTGTATTTTCTTCACATTCAGTATATTCAGACCACTATTACTCAGTGCCAGAAGCACTTGCAGTGATTCTTCACTATTTTGCAAGAACAAAAAGAGAGTTATCTTTTGAATGAGACCACAATCATGCAGCTGGTGCAAATGGTTGAAGAGCAGCTTTCAATTTACTTTGGGTATGTCGTTTGTAGGTATTTTCGGGTAAAGTCCCCCACCCTGTATTAAACAGTAAGTGTTTTTTAAGAAGCACTATCCATTTATAAGTGCTGACATTTTTATGTTTTGTCTTGTACATTTCTTGCCTTTTTAGAAACGCACTGGGAGCTGTTCTGCTGTGCCGTCTACATCTTTGTAGTTTATATGTGATTTGGAGATATGTCACATCGTATTTCTTTTTTTTAGCCACTTGTCGTGATTCCTAAATGCACAGTCCATTTCCGTTTTGGGATTTATTCTTCTCTTGAAGCAGATTATTTGATCTAATATAAAAAGTTGTGAGTTTGTCTGTGCATCAAAAGCTACAACAACTTGATCACTCGGGGTTAAAGGGAATCATAGTGAAGGTGAAAAAGGGATTCCTTGTCACCAACCTCATGGTTATTCCAACAACTAGATATCCTTCAGTGTCACAGACTATCAAAAGTGCTCCTGATCAGTCTTCTGCACGTAACTCTTTGATACGGTAGATGTGACACGAGAAAGTGGGTTTTCATAAGCCGGTGCAGGTCAAACACACGGCTGAATGATGATGAATCATGATGTGACGAGGATGACATGAGTGACTTCAAAGGCACCAGCGGAAATCACATTCACTTTCTGACAGCATTTCTTTTTTACACTCCGCTGTGCTGTGCCTCATGCAGGCATGGGTGAACATGGATTAGAACATATAAACACACAAGAAGCAAACAACAGACAAGAAAAACACACACACACAAGCATGCTAATCAATCTCTTTCCCTCCACTGCTTTATTCTCTCTCTCTCTCTCCGTCTTACCTTTTCTTTTTCTCTCTTGCTTTCACATACAAACACACAGCCACTCAAGTGGGGTAATTGAATGTGACAGCAAATCCTGAGAGGGTTGTTGGCGGGTTATCAGGTTAACCTGTGAAATGTAACCCACCTGACACCAGCAGGTTGGCTGTGACACCTTCAGCAGACACGGTTGAATCACTCCAGCAAAGACTGGAGGCTAAATACAGTAGCTTCCTCTTCAGCAGAGGTATTTTTTTTTACAAGGAGTGCAGGAAAGCCGCAGAGTAACAAAGTGAATGTAATCACAGTTTATCAGAGCTGACACGAGACTAGACTCCATCTTTGTCGGAAAATTAAATCAACCATGTTTTAAAGGCTCTGTGGTTAAACCTAATGACTGCTAGCTCGTTGGTAAACTAGTTGGAGAACTAATGGATAGCATGCTAATCAGCTAGCATGCTAGTGCTAGTCAGTCAGTCTTTGTATTTTCTCTGCGCTGGGCCGTTTACTCCCTCCTGGCATTTTGTTCTCAGGACTGTACATTTCATTCAGTAAAGGAGGAAAATGTTTTATTTGTAAGATCTTCCATTATAACATTTCTAAACACGCACTTCAACACACACCACATCTGCATCAGAACACATCACAAACTGCAGCACAAACACTTTCGGATGCAAACTTAATAACCAAAATGTCACATTACAACTCACAAGCCTGAGTTTAACCACTACAGCCAACTCCAATAGCTTAGTTAAACTTTCAGCCAGCCAGTAGGCAAAGCTGTAGCAGCTCCACCACCGGACTATTAGAAGAGCTGAAGGTGACGCGTCTTGGTGCAAAATCTCCTTCCTTCCATTCATTCAGACATTTGTGTGTGACGTGTCTCTCCAAGGCCATCTGCTCCTTACATGCATGGTACATGGGCCGACGGTGGTCAGTGCAGAGATACATTTATCTCACTTCCAAGACCATCTGGAGGCTGAAGATCCGCTGACGGTCACACCCCATTCGCAAAGTGCAAATTAGCAATGACAGCTGAGGGCTAATGCTAGCTTGGCTTTCTCTCCTCCTCCCACTACTTTCTTACGATTTCAAGCTGGACGTATCTATGTTTGAATTTTCCAAAGCCACTTCCTTATATCCATAATAACAAACCATATATCACTGTTTGTTAATGTAGCGCCCTATATTCTTCACTATTGACCGAGCAGATCATCTTTAATCTCACAGTTAATCTGCGAGATCTGATGGTTCACTGTCTTCCTCTTAAATTAGGCTGCTAAATCCACATTTATAGTATGTTTCAAAACTGTGTTATCCATATAATCTCAAATATAAACCAGAATGCAGAACACATATTTATTTTTTGCACAGGATGAGCTAATGGAGGTGCAATTGGAGCCATGGTGGGCATTGAACTCCAATGCACCCCCATTAGCGACAGTCCACTTGAAAATGCTACTCCAGTCTCCGGCATTGATGTTCATTTCACTTCAACAGAAGGCTCATGAAGAAGGAAGATAATGTCCACACAACTGTAAAATAGCAACAAGATCTTTAGGATATTATATCTCAGCTCATCCTAAAATCTCTCTCACATTTACAGAACATCTCATCCTCTCAGAGAGAGCTCGGCCCAGGAGGAATAAGGGTTTCTATACCTGGATTTACATCGTCAGAAACACATTGAAAGCTTTGTGAAAGATGTGCAGCATAGTGCAAAACACTCCCCTGGCAGCAAAATATTGTAACAGTAAAAATGAGAATGAGGCTCCGTTTATTGACAGCTCGAGAATCAACAACGCACCCGTAACCAATCAGTCAGCGGTTCTCATTTCAGCTGTTAAAATCCATCTGCAAGTCTACAGCAGTTCAACTGACACCAACAAAGCACATTCATGATGAAATGGAGCGCAATCACTGAGGTGCTGTGTTGTTGCTGTCAGCCCCTTCTTACTCACAATGAGGGAGTTCTAACTCAGTGGGTTTCACACACATCAGTCACTGGTCTTCAGATGGCAGCTTTGATCCTCAGGATAAAGGTGACTTTGAGGCAGCATCTGCATGTAAACCATCGCTTGATCACCCAATGATGACATGAAAATGTAACGATGGAGACAGATGTGACGATCCGGAGCAGGAAGAGAAGGAGGATCAAGTCTGCTGTAATATCGATACTGATGGCGATAATGAGGAGGATAAAGAGGGTATTTGAGCTTTTGATATTGATTCTGATCACGATGATGCTGCTGATGCCAAAATGAAGATCTGTTGCCCTGGTTAGTTTTTTAGATGATGTCGTCTATCGCTGGGTTTATCCACAACTTTGGTCAACAGCTGTTGGATGGATTGACAGGACATCCATGGTCCCCAGAGGATAAAGGGTTAGGGTTATCAGCAGGTGGAAATTCTTACCTGTCCAGTGAAATATGTTATATTATATGTTTCCTCTAACTCCACCACGAGCTTGACATTTGCAGATTGTGATGGATTGTTATGAAACTTGGTACAGCCATTCATTTTCCCCTTAGAATAAATTGTAATAATTTTTGTGATCCCTGAACTTTTCCTCTAGTCACCAGTGAGCAGTGTGCAGCTACTACACAGCGCGCGGGGAGCAGTGTGGGGGTCTGCTGCCTTGCTCAAGGGGCACTTGCACCATAGTAGTGATGAGCCCACAGAGAATCACCACCTGACTCTGGAGTTCCCCTCTAGAGTCTTTCAGCTCATTGTTTTGGTTAAATTCCAAATTAGTGGAACTTGTTGTCCCTCTTGCTGTTGGATTAATGATGGAGCAATATATATGTGTCTATGAATATTTCTCTCTTGCTGTCTTCTTCAAACTTCAGTTCAATAACAATGAGGTGCTGCTGGGATTTGAACCCAGGATCTCCTGTTTACTAGACAGGCGCTTTAACCAACTAAGCCACAGCACCTCTTCTTCTTCTGCTTCTTCTTCATCCATCATAACCTTTTTACCTCCATTTTTTGCTAAACAATTCTACACAAATGGACATGAGGTGAACTGGTTCCTCTCAAAGTACCAGTCCACACTCCATACTTGGTGCGTTCGGGGACTTGAACCAGCAACAATCCGGATCCCGAGCCTTCTATACAATCAGACTTCTTTTTGCAACCAGTGGATACCCCCCTGCTGGTCATTAGTAAGAATGCAGGTTTAAGGAACTTCCACATTGCCGCTTGCTTTTCCAAATTCTCCTTTTTAGACTTTCTTTTATTTTTCGCTGCATTCAGTTGAACTTATCAAATGTTCTGCAATCCAGGGTGAAACAATTCGCTTTTAGGACGATAAAACCTTGAGTGGAAATTAATGAAATTCTAATGTTTATTGGGTAGATTAAATTATTTCCCTTACCTATCAACGTCCCGCTAGTTCTACAAGTGTGCAGTAAACACTTGTCCTCCTTCACTTAGTATTCTGGCTCCATAACTTGTTGCTGTGAAACCCTATAAAATCGCATCTTTCTGCATGTAAGGTGAATAATGTTTGGTCATGACCCGTGAATTATATTCAAG
This sequence comes from Cottoperca gobio, assembly GCF_900634415.1. NCBI lineage: Eukaryota > Metazoa > Chordata > Actinopteri > Perciformes > Bovichtidae > Cottoperca > Cottoperca gobio. The sequence continues at coordinate 17,195,282 of NC_041373.1, read as the reverse complement.
AGCTTTGATCTCATTCATCAAGCTGCACATATTGTCCGTAATCCATCTTCACAAATCGATATGTGCATTGTGACGCCGGGAAATCATTCCTGCGGTGCATCACTCATGCTCGTGTGTGATAGTCATAGTTCTGAGTTGCAAAAAAATAAAATAAGATTGCAAACTTTGCACAGGAATCTGTGCCATCCCATCTGTGCATAAAGGAGGTGTGTGTGTGTGTGTGTGTGTGTGTGTGTGTGTGTGTATTATAGTGAGGATCACAGGTGTGTGAGAGATAGATATAGCTTTTTTTATGCACTTCAAACACTTGCACATGCACACACATATTAATCTGTAGCCAAGGGCAACAGCTGGAATCTATCCCCATTCCAGGAGAGCGGTGGCTTTGGAGAGCCATGTGGCGTTTTCATATGCATATGTAAACATGCACTCACGGTGCAATGCTAGTAAATTGTATCCGCTATCTGTATCAACAGTGGCTTAGAGATGTGTAGCCGCCATGCATGGAGCTCTGTGTAAATATGCCGACATCCCCCCCCCCCCCTCTGTCTATTTGAAATTGCAGGCCGACTGTTTGTTTTTGATATTTTAATTTGCCTCAACAATGATATCTGAACCAGGGGACAGTTATCAGTTATTGTGTGCGTGTGTGCGTGTGTGTGTGTGTGTGTGTGTGTGTGTGTGTGTGTGTGTGTGTGTGTGTGTGTGTGTGCGGCCCTTTTCTCTTGCATTTGTAGATATGTGTGCTTTGTGACTGCATCACTTTAAGCCTGAGGGAGTTAAATGTCATGACTGATCGTTCCTAAAGTTAAATACTGTGCAAAATAATATCCACTGTCTCTTTTCCCTTTGTGCATTCCCACATGTAAATCACATGTAAACGAGTAAAAGAGACATTCATGTTAGCTGTGCACTGGAGCAACATGATACTTATCACACTACATGTATCTTGTTCCTTGATCCTCCAGAACACCCCCCCCCCCAGAAGCCCCTAATAACACAGGATTCATGGAGTTACATTTATGCCCTGTGGGACGCTCACATGGGAGCATCTGGTTCCACATTACAGTATGTAATAGACACATATAGACACACACAGCTGCCAGCCTGGATGTCAATCTCTCTATCGTGGCTTTGATGTGTGTGCGAGGCAGGACTCCCGCAGGACGCCCTGCGCTCACTCCGGTGAGGTTTGGCATTACTGGCATTATTACATACAGAATTATTATTTAGATTTCCTCAGAGGCAAATGAAAAATGGTGGCGGTTGTGTGTGTATGAGGTGGATGGGATCTGTGTTTGTTTGTGCATGAATAAAGTGCGTCCGGAGACATCATGGAAAGATGGAGAAGCACAAGACTCAGAAGAGATCGTCTGCAGGCTTCACGAGAAACGCCCCCCCCCCCCCCACACACACACACACACATAATACAAATGACTGCAGGAAGCAGACGGAGCATTCTTCGGGATCGATGCATTGACGGTGAGTAGCCGTGAAAGACAAAGACGCACCGTGCACCGTCTAACATGCAATATGTCTTGGAAAGGCTCTGATGCAATGTGCAGAACGAGGAGTGAGAAGAATCAGAAGAGAATTCTTCGGAGCCTCGTGGAAGCAGCACTTGGAGAACCATCGGAGTTTGTTCGTCAGCCAAGAACAACTTGATGAAGGTCACACATTACCACAGTGCAGCTCGTGTTCTGGGTCAAAAGCAGTTGAATACGAGACTTCTGGATTTCTCTACTAACTTTTAATAATATGCAGGACAATAGAAGCTCCTGCAGGTCCAGATACAATGTGGGATTTTCCTTTTTCATTTCATTTCGTGTTACATGTAACATTTTTAAATGGAAGCAGAAGCTGAGAGATCCTTTAAAAACATAAATGTTAGTAATTATCATACATGTATGAGGAAAGAGCAGGACTGCAAGTTCAGTTCAAATATATCCACCTGAAAATGTATTAAATCAAGATGAATTCCAAACAATAAAACGGGAATAATTGAATGAAAAATGTATTTAAATCAATAATAATAATAATAATAATAATAATAATAAGCTTTATTTGTATAGCACCTTTCATACAAGAATTACAGCCCAAAGCAACTCATCTGAGTATCTGAGTGCACAGTAAAGAGTTCATTTCGCACATTTATCTCGCGTACATCACATGCAACAGGACTGTGAGGACTGGACTCTGGCTGTTTTAGTGTAACATCAAACTTCTGAATGCCAGAGTGCAGCAGTTCACATGCAGAGGCCCGGCAGTGATCTAGTTTGGTAGAACCAAAGGAAGCACCTGAAGCAGTGATGAGGTCTGTCACAGTGATGTATTGCTCCATAAAGAGGGAACCTGTGACGCTGGGAAAGATATGTTTTGTGGTGGAGGATACGGTTCTGGTCGGGAATTTACAGCTCCTTAAGATTAAAGTGGACCAAAGGCTTTCTGGAATAACATTTGAGTCGTTCATAAACACCAACTGGGTTGTGTGTGTGTGTGTGTGTGTGTGTGTGTGTGTGTGTGTGTGTGTGTGAGGTTGTTGGGGATCACGTTGGCTATTTACACATCCAAAAGACAGGAAGTAGCGTCCATTTGGAGACCATTTAACTCAGAGGACAAACACTAGGCAATTTAAGTCCATTAAATGAAATGTCACACTGGATATACCTTTTAGTGTCAGTTAATGTTCACTTCAGTATCTCCGTTTAATTACATAAACACTGAGGGGCGAGTTCACAAAAGGATTTGTGGTTTTCGTGGGCGTGAAATCTGTGCAAATAAGAACTGGGTAATTCTCTAAGCACCCACATAGAGAGAAATGCACCCCGAACCTCTGCTGTAATATTCTCCCCTTTCTATGCAAATGAGTCTCATCGCAAACATTCCCACAGATCAGCGCTAGCAGCCGCAGTTACAGAGACATCGAGAGAGTTGGTGGAAACTAACAGACACTAAAGATATTCGGTTGACGACCCTCTGGGACTACACAAATGTTTTCACTAATAGGTAGCGCATGTATTTAATCAAAGTCCAGATAGTTTGTAACGCCATTAACGATATAAACACTGTTCATACGATTCAAACTCGCATGGAGCTTTGTGCATTTTGAAGTGCAGTATATGCAAATTGAATTAGCTTGGACAGAAGCTGTAAACCCTTAATTAACCTCGTGGTTAATTACATACATAGATGTTAAACCCAGACTAAATGATGTCCTTCTGCCTGATCAGCTTATAAACAATAAAAGCTACAAGACGATAAATCTGCTGATCCAAGTTACTGAGAACCGTTTTAGAAACAAGTTTAATGAAGCTGCAGTCGAGTTTGATGGATATATATATATATATATATATATATATATATATATATATATATATATATATATATATACATATATACATATATATATATATATATATATATATATATATATATATATACATATATACATATATATATATATATAATGTGGAGAGTTACAGATGGAAAAACACAGAACGTCTCGTCTTCACCTGACCTTGACTTTATCTGACCATATGAATGAATGTCTTGCATTTAGAAACTACTATAGAGAATTCATTTGCATTACGAGTTAACATTTAGTGTGTGTTTGCAAGATATTTGTGTGTATTGATGCAGAGTGAATTCATTGCACTGCTCTGCCATCAGTGATTATGTCTGCACGGACACAAACCTCTAACTAGCTATCAGGAGCTCATCTCCAAACAAGATATCGATTCCCTCCGGATCCAGATTCTCATTCTGCCCGGGTGTTCCCCAGAGCTGTGCTCTGAAAAGGCCAAGAGTTATTTCCATATTTATTGTGCCGCTTCAGTCCCGGATGAATAAATCAAAGGCGTAGCTAATGGCCTTCTACAGATTCCTTAATAAATCTCTGCTTTAATGCGCATCATTAAGTACTCGCTTGTGTGTGAGGTGGCTCAAAATGCCACTTTGTTTTCATTTAGTAAACAGTCATGTCTAACTCTGTCGGTGCTGGAAGTCGCTCTCTTTCTCTCACTCGGCTCTCTTGCCGTGTCTTTGTGGAGGAAGTCTCGGGGTCTTAATCGCGGTACTCTTCCTGATTAAAACCAGTGTACTAAGCCAATTAGGAAGCCCCACAGGTGAGCAATTAGAAGAGTGAATGTGCAGCACGGAGCTGAAGTGGGTCAGACGAGGCTACAGGTCGGGGACACGTTCTCCTTTGATTGGGAGACGCATGCTCCAACTTGGCTGCAACAGTCATTAACGGAGCTCCACTGGTTTGTTTCCCCTCCTTGCTGAAAAACAACTAAATGAGGAGCGAGTTTCAAACTGTGTCATGATACCCTGAAGTACAGTACGAGGACAGTAAGCCTCTCTTATGTCATCCACAGTGGCACTTATTTTCTTTCCCTACTTCCTCCATCCTCCCTGTTAACATGTGAATGGTGTGGTGAGCAGTGTTGTGCATGAACACTGCAATGACTGCGTACAATCAACTTACTTTATTTTGGGTCACGGTGAACCGTATCCGCTTACAAGTACTGTGAATGTGGCGCTCACGAGGATTTACGGCGGCATGGCGAGTGCAACCGGCAGTTAAGACAACGCAGCCTTAAACAAGTTCATATGAATACTTGAATTGTGTCTTTTATGAACAAATCAGTTCATCAAGTAACCCTGCACGTTGCCACATCGACAACGAATTTGAAACGATACATCGAGTTGAGAAGATGAAATAAAGCAAGAAGATGGAAGCACACAGCAGCAGCATGGAGTGCATGTGAAATGGGAATGTTGTTCACGTGGGAGAGGACGGCTCTGTGTTTCTGAGACAGTTGAAATCACACAGCCGTCATTCTCATTCTGTTTCCGTGCACACGCTCACCTCGCGCCCCCTCTTCCTCCTTTACCCCCTTCCTCGTCTCCTCCTCCTCCCTTTTCTCCCACATCACTTTCAAACCCTCACACACTCACACACCCTCCGCGCTTCCATCCGCCTGTTTGTAGGAAGCCTTTAATGGGACATCTGCATGAATAGGACATTTTCAGTATAAGCAGGGGAGAGAATGATAAAAGTGGTCGGGGCGAAATGGGAGTTCGGCATTGTGAGGCCGCATTCATCATTTTAATATCTGCAACCTTAATTTCAATGCGAAGCTCTGGGTGCAGATACGCAGCTTGTGGCATGGCTGAGAGAAAATAACACATCGCAGACACCCGAAACAGCCTCTCCATCCTCCTCCGCCGCCTCCTCCTTCTCCTCCTCCTCCAGCAGCAGCAGCAGCAGCAGCAACAACAAAAAAAGGAAAAAGTTTGAACGCAGAAAACAGAGCCTGAACTTCACTTTTAAATAATTCAAGAACTGGACAAAAACTTTTTGGAGACAGAAACTCTTGGCAAGATTTTCTCTGGAGAGTCTCCTGCAGGGAGCCGGCGTGCAGGCCCAGGTATGAGCCGAGATGATTCTCCGGAGAGTCTGGAGCTCTGAGGAAGGAATGGCTTGGAGAAGGTAGAGAGGTATTACTGCAGCCAAGGAGCGTCCGCTGCTGTGTGATTCAAAGCATCCCGTCTTCAGAGGACGTTCATTTAAACTCACTTCTCTTCAGTTCAGTGGGTTCTCTCCGACTCCACTCGTCACTGTTCCCGGCTGCACGTACCCACTATCGGTGCATCTCAGGAGCTTTTCCTCTTATGTGTTCAGCGGGATTTAATTAAGCAGAATCTTATTCCCATTAAGCTTTAAACTGATGCTGGTGTTTCCTCTGCCAGAAAGAAAAGTTGGAAGAAAGTATTTAATTTTTTTATACACGGTATGTTTGTTTGGTGTTGACAGTTAAAAAATAAATAATTAGTCATCTTATAAAAACATATTGATGTACAGCCTGCCAGTAAATCCACCGTATTATTGGAGACAAAGACGTAAATTGAATTGGTGTTATCCTTTAACAAGAGCAATAGTCGGGTCAGTGTGGACAGTAGTCCCGACTGTTCATTCTACAAAAGTCAACAGTACCACTGTTTACATGAAGTCCTTACCCATCACAGTTCATTTGAACAGCTGCCTCAGACTCGTATCAGCTCTATGAGTGGACAAACAGCCCACTCCACTGCAAATAATTGTCACCAGGACGACACTAGAAAAAGTGGTTGTGTGAGTGTGTGTAGCTCACGGAGCCACGAGTGTCAAGAACTGCCTTTAACTTTGGGGGCTTTAACTGCTTTAGGGGCTCAACGAAAAGCTCGAGCACCAGCTCCAACCTTGAGGTTCGCTTTGCACGTCTGTGAGGTCTTTTTGATGCTCTGGACGAAGCACACAGGTGGGACGAGAGGCGAGGGGGGTTCATTCTAATGAGGAAGAACAAAGAGAGTTGTTGATATGTTTTTGGTGAAAACTGGATCTTACACATGAACCTGAAAACAGATGTCTCAGAACCGGTCTGTTTCTGGCACAAAGTCACTTTTTTTCAATCCAAATATTTACGCAAATGTGCAGCCATTTCAGAAGGATGCTTGAAACGTAAATAAAGGATTTTAATTAAACGTTGGCAAGTTTAGATTTTAATTTAATTTCGTGTGGTTTAAGTAGAGCGTCGCAGTCCAACAGCAGACCTGTATTTACAGTACCTGTGCATTATTATGAGCGGTGTCTGTTCTCCACAGCTGATTTATACTGTGTGAAAAACTCCTTCAGTTTGGTAAATCCCTGCAGCAGGACAGACATGTTGATGAATCTGCAGCCTTCCAATTGAGAAGTGCAGCACCAGAGGCCATGATATATCCCAATGCTACTCTGGCTTCCAACTGCTTTAAATCTCAACAATATTGTTTCCCCCAGACAAACTATCTCATAGTTAAAGCTGGCTTTGGGAGCATCATCATAAGTTTTGACATTTATAAGAGGTGACCTGGGAACAGCCGTCTGTAGCAGCCTTAAATGAGATGAGAACATCTTCAATCTAATCAAGAACACCCAGCAGAGGATCTCCTTCCTGTGTCCAGTCAGCGGATCACAGATAATTCAATTCTATCGACCGCCACGCATCACAGGCTCATACGCTTCTGCCTCGTGCCGCTGCAGGTTGCACGCGAACAACAAGGGAATGACGGAGGAGACCACGTGTTTGACCTTTAACCCTCAGGAGGACGTTTTCATTGCATCAGCAACCGTTTCCAAACAGTGGCCTCATTACTCCACTCTGTCTCCTACTAAGGATGTATTATTCTTATTTCTTTATACTTAGTCTCTAGAGACAGAAGGTGATGCTCAGTTAAACATGACGTTTGGGGACACTTGACCCCCGTAAATGTCGCCCTCTTGTTCTGAGACGAGTCTTTGTGTTGCTTTAAAGTCCCCACAAACCGCCGTAATGTGCAATCTATATTTTGTGATGTCCAGTTGCCTTCAATTCCAACAAAAGTGTTTCTTCTGTCTGTGTTACCGACCCACTTATCTTATTTCCCTCCCTTCCTTCCACTTGGAGCCACTTGTCTTTCCTCTCCATCATTGCGTCTTCCTTTTCAAATTCTGCTCACTCCTCACCACTTCCCCTGCTGCTTCTAATTCCTCCCACTTCTGTCTTCTCTGTGTTTCATCCCTCTCTTGTTTACCCCTATCCCTCGATAACACCCTGCAATCCCTCCGTGCTATCTTCTCTCGTCTTCCTCCTCTGCGTTTCCCCACAGTATCTGTTAGAAGCGGCAGCAGGTCACATCAGCCCCGAGCCAAGCTGTGCTGTACCAGGCTCCGCCGTGCCCGGCCAACTGTTCTGCTCTGTTTGGCTCACCTGACCGTCTTTGCAACAAACCCCACCGTCAAACCCCGGCCATCTTCCTCCTCTGCGCACAGCAATCAAACTCCGCGGCAGTCGTTGAGCCGTTCTCTACCGTCATTAGCCTAATTGTCACGCTGCCTGGCTCCTTTCTTATTGCCAAGTGTGGGACTTGTCCACCTTAATGCCAAATACGGGGCTCATCCAAAAGAGCGTCACCCTGCTGCGCAAGGCTAAAGGCAAACTGTGTCCATCCAATATATTCCAATTACCCTAACAACCCTGATTTCAGATCAGTGCGTCAGTCCAAACGAGTCCCACGTCTCTTCTTCCATTAACTGATGATCAACTAAACTGGACCACCCAGATTTAATGTGACCACCTGTACTTGTACCTGCTAATCTTCCCAGCACAAAATGGGAGTCATGGGAAATGTAGTCCCACATAGCAAGACACAAAGCATTCATGAACCATGAACGTATGAAACGTGTCCTGGACTTCAATAAACTTGGACTTCTCATATTTGATTGTTAAAAAATGCCATGTTTAAATGGACTACAGTCACTTTTTGCTCATTATAAACATTATATTGTACTTTTCTATAGTACAGTTGGTAACATAATACCATGAACAAAATGGTTTAAGTATAAGATTAATAGTTCAAATGAACTATATGCTGATAACAGCACAGTGTTCGTGGATGTTTGTCATTGTTTTTATTACATTATTCCTGCGTAGTATTATTCCATTATCCATTAAATCTCACCTCATTTACGACATTATAATAGCTGATATTCAATAATGTGGTGATATCATCCAACTCCATTAAGACGTTTGACATTTGCAGCACATTATGAGACACATTTTATTGCGTTTTGACGAGGTTAGGCACACTTATGACTCAGATAGCCACTACTTTGCTATTGTGTGTTTGCATTTTGTGTTTTACGTTCTCTCTGACTTTAGTGTCAGCAACCAAGGGCAACAGGAGAGAGGAGAGGATGGGGGAGGAGACGGCGGGAGGGCCGGCTCTGACAGGTGGACGGATGACAACGATATAGCGACCTGTATCTGAGAGCTTTTCAGCTCTTTGATTTCGTGGCAGATGACTGATTTATCGACAGACAGACATGTGTTATCATCAAGGGGAGATACAGCTGACAAATGACAGTCCGGGAAACCGGATGTTGGTGGGGGCGGAGGGCGGAGGGCGGAGATGGAGCGGTGTGTGGAGGATACAGGCATGGAGGGAGAGTGAGGCGATGTGGGAAGGAAGTGGGAGAAGTTTCTGCAGGTTATTGGACGGGTCGATAAATGGCTGAACACACAGAGAGATACATGCGTACGGGCTGATAACTAGAAATAGAAGCGTAAAGAGAGGCGGCGTGAGATGCTCAGTAAACGGTGATAACTGGAAGCACGAGAGATATGTTGTTCTGCAGCGTGTAAACATGATGCTGGAGCTGCTGCTGCACTGATCAACGAGGAAATGAATCACGAGGCGAAGCCAAGAGAATGATAGAGGTGCATTCAGCGGTCATGCCAGCCCGCCTGCAGCAACAAACAGGCGTTGTGTGTGTCTGTATGTGTGAATCCGGTTTCCGCAGGTACACACTTTTCACTATGAGGCAAACTAACAGGTGCAGTTACGCTGTCGAGAAACAACAAACCTCGCTGCGTTTCAGACTGTGCCGCTGTCTCCTGAAGCCTGAGGCACAGCTCGCCGCTTGTGAGCATCACAAAATGCAACAAGTCGAGCCGGACACGCACACACACAGACACCCAACCCTAGTTGCTATGGAAACAGGGCCCTCAAAAGGCTCAAAGAGTTTTTGAAGGATGCAAAAAAAATGTGCTGCGAGAGGTTCTGACTCGCAGGAAAATATCTGTATTGGAAAAGAGAATCGTAAGCACTTTTTAAAAATGTTGAAGCCATCAACAAGTCATAAATAAGTTTATATGATTTATCTGTTCGCTTCGCAACATCTGTGCATTCGCTTCTTCAGTCCATTGAAGATCGCTTGGTATGCAGCATGGCGGCTTGGCCCACTTTGTTCGTTTGAGCGGCATATAACACATTTGACTCGACAAAAGACATTAAAATAGATGTCTAATCCTTGACTAATTCCAACCAAATCCTTTTGTTCGTGTCCTGTCACATCAGAGAGGCATGTTCACACACACAGAGGAGAGAGGTATCTTATTCCAGGCTTTCAGACGGACCATTGTTATTTAGAGAGCCCACACCACCAGCCAAACCAACCACCCACACACACTCACCAATCATCCCCCTCCCACGCTGCCGCCCACCCTCCTACCCACACACACACACACACATATGAATGTATCCTCCAGAAATTGGACTCCTTACAGGGTGGGAAAGCCTCCAAAACGGCATTTAGACATGAAACTCTTCAGTGAAACCCAGACTAATGAAATCCTTCTGTCAGTTAGCAGCTTTTTAAGGAACGGTGATCCACAAAAGTGAAAGTCTCGACACACGTACACACACACGCTCACAGATCCTTAGCTCCTCTAAAGCCACCCGTCATGCTCTGCTTTTTGACACTTGCCAGGGCCGCCTCTTGGTGTCGTGCCAGCCGGGTTCTCTCTCACTCCAGCAGGCAAACAAATTAGCGAAGGAGACTTGACCCTCATTCAAAGAGAGGGCATTGCCGGGAAATTGGAATTGGAGACTCGATTAGACACTCCGTGAGCTCCTTCCACGGGCGCGTGTCACCCATACGCCGCTCGGTCCTGCATGCGGTTGGGCCTGTAATTAACACACACCGTTGATGCTCAGCGGAGACAAGCAGGGACAAGGGTGTGTGCATTCATTTTACCCACGGGTGTGTGACTGTACAGTGTGTGCATGCAAATGGGGGTCTTTTGTATTCAAGGATTTAATTACTCCGTCTTTGGGTTTGATAGCTTTGTACAGAAATATATTTATAATACTCAGCTGTTTCTCTACTTGCTAGAAAATACACGTTCCATAATGGTTTTGTCAATAAGCCTCGGTAACAGCTTGTTGACATGGAGTCTGTGTGCGTTACCCTGTCGCTCTTTGCCCCTTGTTTCAGTCATTATGCCCCGTCTTTTCAATCAGTCGTCAATTTTATCCACTTTCTCCTCCCTTTCCTCGCCTCTCCAGCCATTTCAGAGTACATAAATACCGGGCGGGGAACAAGGGGAGCAGGGGTGTTTCTAAACCCAAACAGACAGATAGATTTGGGCTGCTTATTGAATCCATTTGTCTTTCGATTGGCACTAATGAAACAGCTATTAGGCCGAGAACACATTAGGCTCTGCATATATGTGTGTGTGTGTGTGTGTGTCTGTGTGTTCGACAGAAAGAGAAAAAGAAGGAGAGAGCATGATGAGTTACCTTTCCATCGGCCACTAAAGGCCAATAGCATTTAAAGGAGAATATTAGTCCCTTCTACTGTAGGCCTCTCTTCAGCAGCCCTCCGGGTGCTATTAGGACTGACGGCATCGCTTAAACGCTTCCTTACACACACAGCATGACTCATCTTCACAGATGGGCGAAGGAGGTGAGGAAGGGTCAGGTCTGTTTATGGACCTGCACTAATTACAGTATTTAGATGTTTTAGTATGAGCTGTTTACTCCAGGAAAAAGAGACAGACGAGCCCAGATGCTGTACTGTCAGTTCAGATGAAGCTCGCCGCCGCCGCTTCTTTCCCCGCTGACAGTTAAGTACAGATGAACTGAGCTTCCTTCCTTAAAGAAATCGCCTCCTCTGTTGCCTCCACCTGACACTGCACGCTCGCTCTCTTCATCTCTGTCTGCTCCTCCCACCACCAAAGCAGCTACTTCAATAAACAACCATTTGTTTCTGTTCCAATCAGTATCCATCTTCCTGATGGAATAGTCTAACTCCCGTGATTGTTTCCTGCTGTTTTGGGGGTTTCTGTTCCCCGGGCTTGATGATATGCTCGGCAAATTGGAATTTGAATCAGGAATGAAAAGAGTGCCAGCTCAAGGAAAGCCCATCACTTCCTACTTATTGCAAAGTAACACGGATTATGTTGTCTAAAACAGCTTCTGTGTAAAAGGAAAGATTAGGTTCAGGCGACCCAGAAACTTTAAAGTTTGGGGTACATACTGGAGAAAAGGGTTCTGACCTGCTTTATACTCATTTATTAATCTATTTTTATGACTTTATGTTTCAGGTTGTTCATCTGTGAACGTAATAATAAGGAACCTCTTGGCCATCATTTAAGAATTACAAGCTAAATGTGATAATTTCAGGATAAAATGATGATATTTTGGACAAACATGGAAGTCAAACTGCAACTTCACTGGATGGCTAGGCATTACAACCACCAGGCAGTGATTCTAGCTTTAAAGAAGTGGTTCAACAACATATTTGGTTAGCGTAGCTTAGCATAAAGACTGGAAGTAAGGGGGAACAGCTAGCTTGGCTGTCTGAAGGCAACAACAGTCAGACTATATCAACACTTGCAAAGCTCAATAATTAACATGTTATCTTTTTTTGATCAATCTTTACTAAAAAAACAAAGTAATAACGATGAATAATACATGCAAAACAAGCAAAAGGATTTTAAGACTGAGATGTAAAAGTTGATATTGATAAACGTAAAATGCAAACTGCAGAAAGTGCACGTCACGGCTGCCGTTTTAAACACGTGCAACCAGTTTGCGTTTTAGGCAACAAAACCTCTTGGTAAGTTTTAGGTGTTTTGGGATCATGTGACTAGATAACGACCTTCTAAACCTACAAGTGTGCGCAGCACTAACCCGGATCTATGAGGCCGCTAACCACTGATAACACCCATCGAATCAGCTGACATCATCGGCGGCTGAAGTGCAATTGAAACAGACTTAAACGACTAAACTAACTTTCTGCTTTGTCATTGTCGGGCTGAAGCTAATTCAGTCATTTCCTCTCCTGTGATTGTAAAATACCGTACGAAATTGGGCTTTAATCCTAAAAATAAATCCCTCCAAAAAAAAAACCCCCAAAGGTTTCTGAACTTTCTTGCAGACCTGCTCTCGCTGACGGCACACGAGCACATTCGATGAGCTCCATCGTCGAGGCGCGACATGCTTTTGCAGCGTCTCGCACTTTTTGGCAATGTCTCTTCCCCCATCTATTACCTCATGTAACATCATGGCTGCTTTCTCTCCGCCCTCCCTCCACTCCCCTTTTCTCCCCAAAAAATTTCTCATCAAGGTCTGAGTCAACGTGAGCCTGTGAGAAATTAAATTCCCCTAATTAGGCCAGCAGATTTGCCTGCTTTATCCTTCTGCCTCCCAAACCTCCCCTCATCCAGACAAATCTCTAATTAATCACCGCATGCCGCTGTTGACTATACTTCAGAGGCACAGGCCCAGTGAATGGTGGAGGGATTCTCAGGCTTCTTCACTCTAGAAATAGGATTCTAAAAAAAGGCTATTATAATCAGAGCTCTCTTCGTGTGTGTGTGTGTGTGTGTGTGTGTGTGTGTGTATTCTCTTAGGGGTTATTCAGCGCTGACATCAAAGGAAAGCTGCTCCAGGCTGTAATTTGAGGATGATATAGTTCTGTGAGTTTAAGGAAGACTTGCACATGTTATATGAACTGTCCTGTCTCTGTATTGTAACGGCTGTGTGGCAGACTGTGTGTGTGTGTGTGTGTGTGTGTGTGAAAATAAAGTATATGGACAAGCGGCCATGACGATAACAAGAGTGCAAAGATAAAGGATTTCTGCAGATTTCTTCAGCTAATTAAGTAACTTCAGAAGTTCAGATCACGACTGTGGCGTCAGAGTCTCGCTCCTGCGAATGAAACAATATCCACAAAACAATCTGAGATCCTAAGTTACCAATTTTCTCCACAGAGTTTTTGTTTTTAGTCCGATTGATTTACTTTCTTGACCGTTTCTGCAATCTTTGCACATTTCAGGTGAACTTTTGTTGAACTACGAACCATTTGCTTTGGATGTTTGTATTAAATGTGGGTTTATTTAGACACAGACATTAACAGAAGTATTCACTTCATCACCTGTGTCTCGTCGAGCGGTTTCACTTGATTGTTGTAGATATATATATATATATTTTTTTTTTTATCAGGAGCTTTGGGAGCTGCAAACATCCCTGGGAGTACAGCGAATTAATAATTAGAAAAACAGGGTTAACTTTTTGAAAATTAAATTACTATTCCATTTTCATTTTAATATGGTCATAG